>NW_005841842.1:760956-819128 GCF_000455745.1 Alligator sinensis | reverse complement strand
AAACAAATGTAATAATCATGCTGGTATTACCATGAATGACGCGTGCCTCTGGCAGCTGGGGGGGCACGTCTGTGCTGGAGGCGGCAGAAGCACATAAGCAGCGGTGGCAGGAGTGCAGTAGAGGTAAGCGCAGAGCTCCTGCAGACACTGCTGGCACTGTCAGCAGCAGGGTGGGAGGTGGTGAGCGCCGAACAGGGTTCGGCGACCACCCATAGCCAGCAGCAACGGTGGCAGCCAGCGGTGATCGTGAACCACCCACAGACGCTGCCAGCAGCAGGGTGGCAAGTGGCGACCGCCTGCAGGCACTGCCAACAGTGTCAGCAGCGCCTTTTTGTAGGGGGTGTACCACCACACTCAGGGGGGACACATGTACCCATGTGCACCCCCTACACATCTCCCCTGAGTATTACATTATAAGATGTTCTAATACAACCATCTTGCCAACCCAAAATAAGGGAGAAGAACCTGGCCAGCCTGCAGGCCTACAAAGTCAGTAGACCTTTCTTGGTTAAAGAACTGCTACCACCACTCCCTCTCACTTCTGCCCACTCTGGGGGAACTCTGGGCCCCTTCAGGCACCATCTTGGTCACTGAAAAGGAGCGATAAGGATCCAGTCAGCCTGCAGGTGCTGCAAAGCCAGCAGGCCTCTCTGGGCAGGTGCTGCCCCAGGGAAGCACCAAACAGCAATGCTTAAGAGCACCCTTTGGCAAGTGACCAAGCAGAGACCAAGGGTCTTTCATTTCTTTTTTGTTAGGTGAATTCTATGTTGTTTTTGTTGGGAAGAGGGGGAGGAATGGGTGCAGTTTTGAGAGAGGGTGACAGCCACAGTCCCCCTCTGTAAAAGAAGGGGTATGGACTTGGAGGGAACATTTGGGCCTGGGAGCAATTTGAGACTGCTCCCATAGGAGACACACAGGTTAACACCCATTATGCCCCCAGGAGCCAAAGACCCAGACTGGACCCGGACTCCACTGACCCCCCAGCATATAACCAGGAGGTAAGTAAACCAGGGCTAGAAGAGGGTGGGTGAGTGCACGGGGAGCTTGGAGGGTGCTGTGTAAGAGTGAGTGTGTGTGTGTGGGCATGCATGTGAGCGTATGGGGCCGTGCTGGGTGGGATGCGCCGGCTGAGTGGAGCCCAGGAGGGGAACACCCCACCCAGGACCCTAATTAGCTGAGGCCCCCAAGGAGCCCCGTGACTGGAGCCACATGAACAGAGCACACAAACAGGTGTGGCTGTACTTGGGCGTAGCAGTTTGTGTGGGAGTTCACGCAGAGGGGCACACAGAAGGCACCTGGAGGGATGGTCCAAGTGAGGAGCCTGAGGCCAGAAGCCTGAAGAGGAGATGCTGGGACCAGGTGGGGCGTGAACTCACTCCCAGCCATGGTGGTGACTCGTGCCTGCAGGCGTCCCAGCACCGCCAAGATCTCTACCCAGACAGAGCCCATGGCTGTGGCCCCCACACAGATGGAGCCCCAGGCCTCGGGCTTTGGGGGCTGCCTGGCACAGCTTCTGGCATCTGGGCATGGGGGCACCCCACTTGTGGGGTGTGCTCCCTAGTGGAGTTTCTGGAGGGCTGGATGCGGGAGCTCAAGAAGGAGGTATGCCAGCTATGCACCATCAGGGCCCATGAACACTTCATCAATCGCTACTGCCAGGCCCTTCTCTAGAGGAAGGAAGAAGAGAAGGAGACACAGATGGTGGCCAACGAGAAGACTAACCAAAAAGACCTACCCAGAGCTACCTGGACAACAGTCATCTCATGTCTCCCCACAGAGTCCCCCTACACCCACAGTCCCCCCACAATGCCACCACACCTACCCACACCCCCGCATCTCCCCACATCCTTCCACACCCCTTCCCACCCCTCTTCTGCAAACCCCACATCATGCCATCACACACCCATTGTGCCCAGCTGCCAGACATGATGAGACCTGCTGGCAGGAGCTCTGGCTGCAGGGGCAGCTGTTCCCGCATCCTAATTAGTGAAGGGGTCAGGAGCTCTAATTGTTCTATGATAACAAAACCTAAAGCAAACATCAAAACAAATATAGTTATTTAGAATTAATTTTATTATGATGATAGAGACACTGGTAGGCTTCCAGATTGCTTCAACACTGTAAATATATCAATAAAACATTGCCCAACTGATCTCTCTCTCGCTGTATGTATGTGTGTGTGTTTGTGTGTGTGTGTGTGTGCATACATACATACATACATACATACATACATATACATATAACACATACACACACATATATACATACAGAGAGAGAGATTGAGATCAGTATATATACCTGAGTCCTCCTACACACACACACACACACACACACACACACACACACACACGTATGTATATGTATGTATATATACATATGTATTCACACAGAGACAGAGAGAGATCTGTGTGTTGTGTGTGTGTATACACACCGATCTCTCTCTCTCTCTCTCTCTCTCTCTCTCTCTCTCTCTCTCGCTCGCTCGCTCGCTCTCTTTCTCTGTATGTGTGTGTGTGTATAGGAGGACTCAGGTGCCTATATACTAATGCCAGGAGCATGAGGAACAAGCAGGAAGAGCTAGCCCTCCTGCTCTCCAGTGGGCATTATGGTCTATTAGGGATTACAAAGACCTGGTGTGGCTCCTTACATGACTGGAGTGTAGCTATACAGGGCTACACCCTGCATAGGAGGGACCAGGTGGGGAAAAAAGTTGGAGGCATTGTTCTGAATGTAAAAGAGCAGATACAACTCCTTGGGGTTTGACATTGGGTCCAAAAATGGACAGCTTGAAACCCTCTGGGTCAAGTTACAGCAGGGGGTGTGGCGAGAGAGACCTAACTGCAGGTGTATACTCCAGACTACCAAACCAGAGGGAAGAACTCTATCTGGAGTTCACCTAAGAATTGACTGAGGTTGCACACCCCACTTGTGGGGTGTGCTCCCTAGTGGAGTTTCTGGAGGGCTGGATGCGGGAGCTCAAGAAGGAGGTATGCCAGCTATGCACCATCAGGGCCCATGAACACTTCATCAATCGCTACTGCCAGGCCCTTCTCTAGAGGAAGGAAGAAGAGAAGGAGACACAGATGGTGGCCAACGAGAAGACTAACCAAAAAGACCTACCCAGAGCTACCTGGACAACAGTCATCTCATGCTCCAGGAAATGCAGGGCCAGGGCTGCCCCTCCCCTGGCACTGCACAACAGATATGCTCCCCTCCTCATGCATGAGGAGGATCCAATGGTGACACCATAGGAGGAGGAGGAGGAGGGTAAGCAGTGTGCTGCCACACCCAAGAGGAGGCACAAGGTGGTCGTGGTAGGGGACTCCCTTCTGCAAGGCACTGAGGGACCCATCTGCTGTCTGGACCCCCTAGCCCATGAGGTCTGCTGCCTCCCTGGGGCTCGCATCCAAGATGTTGCAGAAAGGATCCCCAGGGTCGTCTGATCCTCTGACTACTACCCCATGCTCCTCATCCATGTGAAAACAAATGACACAGCCAGGAGTAATCTGGACTGGGTCATGAGCAACTATGGGGCTCTGGGGGCTGGGCTGAAGGGGTTGGGGGCTCAGGTAGTCTTTTCTTCTCTGCTCCCAGTTGCAGGCCTTGGTCTTAGAAGGGAAGGATGCATCAAGGAAGTCAACCAATGACTTCCACGGTGGTGTCACCACAAGGGCTTTGGTTTCCTTGACTACAGTGTGCACTTCAGGGAGAGAGGACTCCTGGGAAGAGATGGCGTCCACCTCACGTGGAGAGGTAAGTCCCTGTTCTCAGTCAGGATGGCTGATCTTCTAGATAGGGCTTCAAACTAAGATTGCTGGGGGATGGGGAAACACTGGCTGGAGCTTACCTGGGGACTGACATACAAAAAGGCTCCATAGACAGGGATGCTAAGAGAGCCACTCTTGCAGGAGCTGAGAGAATAGTTCTCCTTCAGCGTGACAGGAAGCCAAGGGCCTCAATAGAAGGACTCAGGTACCTGTACAGTAATGCCAGGATCATGAGGAACAAGCAGGAGGAGCTAGCCCTCCTACTCTCAAGCAGGAAGTATGATCTAGTAGGGATCATGGACACTTGTTGGGACTCCTCACATGATTGGAGCATAGCCGAAGATGCATAGAAGGGACCGGGTAGGGAAGAAAGGTGAAGATGTTGCTCTCTACATGAAAGAGCAGTACACCTCCTAGGAGGCTGACATCAGCTCCAAAGAAAAACATCTTGAAAGACCTAACTGTAGGTATATACTACAGACCACCAAACCAGGGGAAGAAATTTGATCTAGAGTTCACCCGAGAACTGACAGAGGCCGTGCATGCACAGGACATGGTCATCATGGGCGACTTCAATAAATTATCCAGACATATCCTGGAAGGAACACTTGGCCAGGTTGGATCAGTCACATTCCTTCCTGACCTGTGTTGAGGAGCTCTTTCTGACTCAGGAGGTGCATGGGCCAACCAGAGGTGTTGCTCTGCTAGACTCAGTCCTGGCTACAGGAGGTGATTTGGTGACTGACTTAAATATAGAGGAAGTCTGGGTGACAGGGACCATGAAACCATCATGTTCACTGTCTGACGTAAGGCAGACAAATCAGATAGCAGGATTGAAGTCTTGGACTTCAAAAATGCAAATTCAACAAGCTTAGGTCACTAGTAGGGCAAGTGCTGTGGGACCAGAGACCGAAAGTGAAAGGTGTGCACGAAGAGTGGTTGTTCCTTAAGGACGTGATCCTTGAAGCACAAAGGAAGTTCATTCCCATGTGGAGAAAAGGTAACAGAAGGGCTGGGAAGCTGTCTTGGCTAAACAGGGAAATCATGGTCCTCTTAAGAAAGAATTAAGAGGCTTATAAACAATGGAAGCTCAGGGCGGGCCCCAAGAAGGACTATTCTACAATGGCCTGCATTTGCAGGGAACAGATAAGAAAGGATAAAGTGGCAACTAAACTTAGATTAGCAATGGGAATCAAGGACAATAAGTTACATAGGGAACAGGAAGAAAACAAATGGGAGTGTGGGGCCATTGGTCAACAACTCAGGAGAGCTGGTTACTCAGGAAAAAGCTGAACTCTCCTGAATGACTACTTTGCCTTGGTCTTTCACTGGACCAAGGAGAAAACCACACCAGGTAGGACAGAGGATGAGCATGGTAGGAATAATCATCTTCCTACTATTGCTGTAGAATTGGTGTATGATCAATTAATAAAAGAGACATATACAAGTCAGCCAGACCGGATGATCTTCATCCAAGAGTGCTGAAGGAGCTGGCCAAAGTCATTGTGGAACGCCTGGCAAAACTCTTCCACAACTCGATGACACCAAGTTATGGGAAAACATGGTCATGCTTGAAGATAGGCTACAGTTACAGGCAGACCTAGACAGGCTAGCACGTTGGGTGGATCAGAACCTGATGGAGTTCAATGTTGAGAAAAATAAAGTGCTTCACCTTGGGACAAGCAATCCTTAACACACTTACAGACTTGGCAGCACCAAAGGGGTCACTCCTGTCCTGTTTTGTGCCTCTGTTGTCCCTAGGATGTTTTTGTTTCATTCATCCATTAGCCCCCATAAAGTAGGGGCTACTAGTTAGCCAGGTGGGCCTTAGGGCTCACAGTAAGTGAATGAAACAAATAGGAGCTTCTGGAGCCTGGCCAATTGGTATCTGGGGACACTACCCCTTGTGCCAGCTGGACTGCTGAAGCAGCCCTAACTGGCCTGTGGTTGGGGTGGTCTTGGGGTGGTCGAAGATTGATTCAGGCTTGGAAGCAGACCTTCAGGCAATCATCTATGTCTTTATTGAATCATACAAGAAAATGGAACTAATGCTTAACTTCAGAAGACTAAGGTCCTAATGAACAGCCCCCATCTCCAGTAATCTAGCTTCATGATGAGACTCTGGAGAATACTGAGTATTTCTTGTACCTTGGAAGCCATATCTCACAGAAAGCTGACATTGGCAAATAAATCCAACATCACTACAAATGTGCACATGCAGCCTTTGGATGCCTGAAGAAATGGGTGTTTGATAAACCAAGATCATGGTTTATCAAGCAGTCATAGTTCCCACCTTGCTGTATGGAGCTGTCATGGACAACATACAGGAGACATCTAAAGTTGTTGGAGAGGTTCCACCAATTCTGCATGTGGAAGATCCTCTAAATCCAGCATGACGAGAGATGCACCAATGTTAGTATCCTCCTGCAAGCAAACACCACGAGTACTGAGGCAACAATCATCTGACATCAACTTAATTGGGATGTCCATGTCATCTGGATGTTGTCTCCAGACTCCAAAAGCACCTTTTTTCTCCCAGCTCAGTCAAGGGTGTACGCTCAAGAAGAGGGCAGAAAAAGTACTTCAGGGATGTCCTCAAGGCCAACTTTAAAAAATGCAACATTGATGTCATGGGAGACTATCGCTAATGGGAGGACCACCCCAAATGGAGGAAGAATCTGCTGAAGAGATCTTAGTAGTTCAGAAACCTCACAATAACAAGAGGAGATGGAAAAGTGGGAGCGGCAGAAACAGCATGTCATGGACCAAATACATTCAGCCTGCACAGAAACGCATGTCTGATCTGCAGTAGAATCTGTTGATCTTAGATAGGCCTCATCAGCCATCTTCAGACACATAGATAAGATGACTATTTTCAACTGTGAGGGATTGTTGAAGAAGAAGACAATCATCGGTGGTGATGTGTACGGCTGTGTGAAGCTTTAGGTAGTGATTCGATTCAGAGGAGATTTGGTCTGAATTCGGTCACCAAATCACCAAAATCAGATATAATCAAGGGACCAATAAAAAGGTCTGAATCGATTTGAAGCTCTCTGAATCTTTGGAAAAGATTCAGAGAGCTTCAATGATTCAGACAGTCCCCAGTGGCTGTAGCAGGGAGCTGCAGCTGGACTTGGAGTTGGTAAGTAGGAGCAGGGAAGGGGGGCTGGGAGAGGGGGCCATGGAGGGATCCCTTCCAGGCCCCATCCCCTGCTTGCCCCCCCATGGCTGCTCACCCACCCCAGCTCCTGGCCCTTTAAAAAAAAAAAAAAAAAAAAAAAAAAAAAAAAAAAGGCCCCACTCCCCGGGTGCTGCCAGGTGGGGGCAATCCCCGCTGCCCACTACTGCCAGCCCCCACATGGCTGCCTTGCCTGCCCCAGCTCTGGCCCTTTAAGAACCCCCCCCCTGAGAAAAACCCCAGGACTCACCATTCCTACAGTGGCCTTGGGGCTTTGGGGGGCTCATGGAAGAGCCCCCCACATGGTGCAGGGCAGTGGGGTGGAGTGGGGATTGCCCCCACCAGCGAGGATCTGGTGAGTTTGGGGTTTTGGGTTTTTTTTTCTTAAAGGGCCAGAGCTGGGGTGGGCGGGGCAGCAGGGGGGCAGGCAGGGGGCTCATGACAGAGCCCCCCATGCAGCTTGGGGCACTGGGGGGCAGCAGGGATTGCCCCCCAACGAGCAGCACCCAGTGAGTCGGGTTTTTTTTTTCTAAAGTGCTGGGAGCTGGGGTGGGCATGGAGCCATTGCTGTGTTGGAAGAGTGGGCAGGGGATGGGCCTGGGTGATTCAGAGATTCAGAAGCAGCCAAATATCCGAATCCAATTCAGCCAAATTGATTTGGGACAGTGATTCAAATCACTGAATCAAATCACTGTCCCCCGAATTGGCTGAGTCCTAATCCGAAGCGAATGCTAGCCATTTCGCACAGGCCTAGTGATATGAGACTTGGTGTGGCTTTGCACCCATGGACTTTACCCTGAAATTGGCGGTGGGCCTGCTCAAGGACCACCTGCAGTTCTTTCCAGATATCTGACATTGGAGATACCTGACTTCCGGACCAGATTAGCTGTGATTACTATTCTGTCATGGGATGTCTAGTTTCTCATCAGTGTCTGTCTTGGGGGAAAAAGGGGTAGGAGAGAAAGGGAGGGAGGTTGACAAAGGGGAAATCTCTTCTGGTTCCTGTTGTAATGCAATTCTGGTGATTCTGAAAGCTGCATGTTTTCAAATGTTGCTGGCCTGAGCACACTTTTTGTCACTAGGCTTCGTGGTGCTGCAGGACACATTCAGAATGGGGAGAGGAGTGAATGCAGAGTGGCTGGGACCCCAAGACACTGGGTCATATGAGAGGTTGGAGGGAAGAAAGGTTCACCTACTATCCTTGCTGAGGTGGGGAGATGGGCAGAACACTGTGGCTCCTGTTTTGGAGCTCAAGGGCAGGGTGGGGCAGGTCTGGTTTTGTGCTAGCATTTGGGGTGGTTGGGAGGAGTGGGTAGTTCTCAGTGGCCGTGAGAACTAAGGGCTGCCTGTACACATGATCAGGGAGGGAGAGGGGGGTGCTTCCCGGATAGCTTCTGTAATGAAAATGACTCACGATCATATTAAGCCCCTGAACATTTCCAAATGGCCACAGGTTGCTTTATCTAAAGTTCTAGGTTTAGATAAAGTGCCCCCAGGGCCATTTTGAAATGCATGGGAGTTTGATGTATGTGATGGTGTGGCGACACTGGAGCATTCTAATTAGAACGTGGATAAGCATGTCTATAGGCACCGAAGGAGGGCAGTGTGACTAAAGCAGATTTATGTTTCCACATGCTGGCTGATGGGTTTCAAAATGCCCAAAGCCATGGGTTGGTATCTTGGATCTGCACTCGTGGAATTTGCCAGTTGTGAACAAAAACTCTCAAGCAGTTAGCACCCTGTGTCTGGTGCTTAAGTGGACAGGATGGGGGCATTACACCACCTTGCACCCTTTTCTATCCATGCACTGGGACCCCTCTTTTGGTTTGTTTTTTTTTAAATCAAAATGGCTTGATTCAGTGTTCTGACCATGAGGATGACCTGTAGAGGCCACTCACCCCAACAGGTTGCGTGTGGGGGGAGAGGGAGGGGGGTTGGGCCCAGTAGATGCTTTCTGGAGATTATACAGTGGGTTTGGGACCAGTGAGCATCATTGTGCCACTACCTCCCAGCCCTGCTGGCCATGGGCACAGCCCACCCTCAGTCATCGTCTTCTCCCTTCAGGGGTTTCACATTTCCCTCAGTGCCTGGGTCCCTGTCATTGCCAGGCAGTGTTGGGCAGTGCCATATCTGCTTGGACAGTGGGCTTTTGTTTGATCTCAGAATTAGCGCTGGAATAAGGAGGAGAGGTAGGCACAGACGCTCTGTAGCTTCTCACACTAGAACCAGGAGGATTGGTGGGCTGTCTTGGCATCTTTGAGAGGGACCCTGAGGAGATGTTTTGGGTCTGTCTATGAGAAGCATGGCATGGCAGCAGGGACCAGGTTCTAGGTCTCAACAGTTGTGCTTTCAGAGATCTTCTCTGGGTCCTCATTTGTGGGGTCCATCAACTTGGTGCCTGGGAAGAGGTTGAGGGAGCTGCATCTCCTCCTGTGGCTCCCCTGTCTCACCATGGGCAAACCACAATGACCTGAGGTCCCCTGGGAATAGTAGCAACACATCTTGTGCCTCAGGTTCTCTGGGGACATGATCCTGGACACATGATTTTCTTGTCTCCTTGGGGCTCTCCTGACCATGTGCTATGCAGGGCTTCCTACCCGCAGTTGCTCCTCCTCCTCCCTGGTGGAGGCCAAAAGTGTGTGGGGTGGTGGTAAGCCCTTTTGGTAATGAGGAAGTGGGAACTAAATCTGTTTAAATCAATCTAAATATAATGCCTATACCTGCCCTGGAGAGCAATTTCTCCATGTGCCCACAGAGTTCTTTTAGGACCACAAAGCCTCCATAGAATCTTGAATAAAAAAAGAATAAATATATAGGATATTTTCTCAACACGTATTCCCATGCTAAGGGGAAGAACTTGGATGAGTTTAAAGCAGCACTACTCAGTCACACCTGCCAATGCAATTTTTAGTTTGCTTTTTTAAGGGGTTTTTCAGGTGTTTGATGTTCAAAACTTCTAGGCTATCTAGAAGATAAATTAGACATTGAGGTCCTTTCAAAATCACAGTAAATTCAATGATGGTAAAGTCCTGTCTTTATAGTGCTTAAGAACCATAACAAAGTGAAGAGGATGATGTATGATAACATTTTTTGTTCTGATAAAGATCAAATCATTGCAGTTAGTGCAGTGAAAATGTGTAAAGAGGGGAATTTGAAAGGGGAAACAAAATGTACAGAAGCACTAAGGGCATGATAGAGAATTATATCCTGATAACATTTCATGCAGTGCTCTAATTTTGAGCATTGTGCTGATTTCTGGTCATCTGATTTCAGTACAGTTATTGCAGAACTAGAAAAGCCTCATAGAAAAATGACAAAAATTGCTGTATTTCAGGTACGGAAAGATTTCCATATAATGAGGAACAGAAAAAAAAATCAATACTGTTTGGTTCAGAGAGAGGATAAATAAAGGGAGACAAGACAGAAGTAGAAAAACTGTAAAGATTTTGTTTTCACATTGTATAATGTAAATAACAGACACAGTATTGAGGTCAAGAGGTTAGTAGAATGTAAAATATGTACTGTATGTTTTCAAAGGTACAAAGACTGGTTAGGAGCCTAATTCCCATTGACTTTTAAGCATTTAAGCTGCCACCTGTCATTTCTACTTTTGAGAGAAGTAAGTTTGATTTGATCAAATTCCTTTTTGTCAGCAGTTTGCAGCTGTTAAGATGGGTTTTCCACCACCTCCGGAATAATACAATTCTTAGGTGGGAAAATGCGCTAGGTAATTGTTTAACACATAGAGCCCTGATCATAATTTGTGTTTTAATGCAAGTTTGAAGTGGGGTGCTTTGACAATGCTTTAATATCTATTGGGGGTGCCATTAAAAGTCTGATGTAGTTTTGGAATGTGTTACAACACTGTAAGTCAGCGTGTTCATCCCCCCCAGCCCAGGAAGCCATAGCATTCGGCCCTTTGGGCCTCCCCATCAGTCAGTAAAATTTGGTGGTGGGGGCGTTGTGGCAGCTAATACTACCACCCCTGCCCTTGCTGCCAAATTCCCAAGCCCCATGTGGCTGGGTTGCAGCCGAGCCATACCTCCTTCCCCCATGCAGCCACGTCAGGGCTGACTTGCCCCCTGACTCCCTCTGTGCTGCTGGATTGGGCCCACTGGAAACCACACATCCAGTTTATTTAGCTTATGTGGTGTTGGCCATCATAAGATGATGTAAACATCACTGTGAAGAGCTTGAAGGCTACCAGGTAGCATTATAAAAGGTCCCACAAAATGTGGGACATGGTTTGAATTTATCCACAAAGGCATCTGTTGTCATTGTGAAGATCCCATTGGTATAGGTTTGAGGCAGAGTGACCCTATGCAGTTTGAAAACAGTTGAAGTGCCCGATAGTGATGTGGCCAGTTAAGTCCTAGTTGACTGACTGTAGAGTCAGAGATGATGTGGTGACTGACTGGTGCTTGTGCTAGCCATTCTTCATGCCATTGAGTAAGTAAGGAAAAGTCAAAGGGTGTTGAAAGGGTGGATAATATTGGGTGTCTTAAAGGGAGCCAAGCTATTAGAATCCTAGAAAATTAGGGTTGAAAGGGACCTCAGGGGGTCATCTAGTCTACTCCCTGCTCAAAGCAGGACATCCTCAATGAGATCTTTCTAGCCAGAGCTTGTTGAGCCAGGCTTTAAAAACTTCCAAGGATGGGGATTCCATCACCTCTCTAGGTAACCCATTCCAGTGTTTTACCACCCTCCCAGTGAGAATTTTTTTTTCTAATACCTGACCTAACCTTCCCCTGCTGGAACTTGAGACCATTGCTTCTTGTTCTATCATCTGTAACCACACTGAGAACAGTTTAGCTCCATCCTCTTTGAAACCATCATTCAGGTAATTAAAGGCTGCGATCAAATCGCCCCTCAGTTTTCTCTTCTGCATACTAAATAATCCAAGTTCCCTTAGGCTCTCCTCATTAGTCATGTGCTCCAGTCCCCTAACCATTTTTGTTGCCCTCCACTGAACTCTATACAACTTGTTCACACAAAATCCTTTCTATAGCAGGGGGCCCCAAACTAGACATAATACTTGAGATGAGGCCTCGCCAGTGCAAAATAGAGGGAATAATTACTTCCCTCGATCTGCTGGCAGCACTCCTACTAATGAAGCTCAGTATACTGTTAGCCTTCTTGGCAACAAGGGCACACTAGTGGCTTATATTTAGCCTGTTGTCCACTGTAAGCCCCAGGTCCTTTTCTGCAGAGCTGCTGCTTAGCCAGTTGATCCCAAGCCTGTAGCAGTGCATGGGATTGTTCTGTCCTAAATGCAGGATTTTGTACTTTTCCTTGTTGAACCTCATGAGATTTCCTTTGGCACAATCCTCTAATTTATCTGGGTCATTCAGAATCCTAGCACTACCCTCCAGCATATCTACTACTCCCCTAGCTTGGTGTCATCTATGAACTTGCTTAGGGTGCAATCCAGCCTATCTTCCAGATTGTTGATGAAGATATTGAACAAAACCGGCCTCAGGACCAACTGTTGGGAACTCCAGTTGACACCTCCTGCCAACTAAACATTGAACCATCGATTACTGCCCGTTGAAACTGATGATCTAGCCAGCTTTCTATCCACCTTTACAGTCAATTCATCCAACCCATATTTCCTCAGCTTGTTGGCAAGAATGTTGTGGGAGATGGTATCAAAAGCTTTGCTAAAGTCAAGTTATATTAAGTCTACTGCTTTCCCTTCATCCACAGACCCAGTCATCTCATCATAGAAGGAAATCAGGTTGGTGAGGTAAGAAGAAAGTGAAGAAACCTCTTCAGGTTGCTCCATGATTTTTCCAAGGACTGAAATGAGGCTAACTGGTATGTAGTTCCCTGGACCCTACTTTTTCCCCTTTAATAAAGATGGGAACTATATTTGCCTTTTCCTAATTGTCTGGGATCTCTCCTGACTTGCTCTGAATTTTCAAGATAGTGGCCATCAGCTTTGCAATCACATGAGCCAACTCCCTCCCTTCCCTTGGATGCATTCCATTTGGCCCCATGGATTTGTACAAGTCAAGTTTTTTAAAATAGTGCTTAACCTGTTCTTTCACCGCTGAAGTCTGCTCGCCTTTTCCCTGAACTGTGCCTTGCTAGCTGCAACTCCAATTGTGTTATGGCTTTCCTGGTTTTATCCTCTGTCTTCCATGCCTGAGCAATATCCTTATACTTCTCCCTAGTCATCTGTCCAAGCTTCTACTACTTCTAAGCTTCCTTTTTCTGTTAAAACTCACTGAAGAGTTTTCTGGTAAGCCAAGCAGTCCAACTCACTGAAGAGTTTTCTGCTAAGCCAAGCAGTCACCTGCCATACTTGTCATTCTTCTTGCATTTTTGAATGCTTTGTTCCTGTGCCCTCAATAAGGTTTATTTAAAATACAACCAGCTCTCCTGGCCTCCTTTTCCCTTCAGACTGGTCTCCCAGGGGATCCTGCCCATCAGTTCCCTGAGACAGTCAAAGTCTGCTTTTCTGAAGTCCAAGGTCCATATTCTGCTGCTCTCCTTTCTTCCTTTTGTCAGGATCCTGAACTCAATCATCTTGTGGTCACTGCCACAATCATCAACTCAATCATCTTGTGGTCCTGTGAACTCAACCTTCAACTCAATCATCTTGTGGTCCTGTGAACCGCTGTGTTGCCCTCCCAGAGTTCAGTGTGATTGAAGTCCCCCATGAGGCCTGTGATCTGGAAACTTCTGCTAGTTGTCTGAAGAAAGCCTCATCTACATCATCCTCCTGGTCTGGTGGTCTATAGCAGACACCCACCACAGCATTACCCTTGTTGCTTCCCCCTGTGACCTTAACCCAGAGACTTTCAATAGGCCTATCTCCAGTTTCATACTGGAGCTCTGAGCAATCATTTGGTTATTTCACATACAGCACAACTCCTCCTCCTCTTCTCCCCTGTCTGTCCTTCCTGAAGAGTTTGTAACCATCCATGACAGTGCTCTGGTCATGTGAGCTATGCCACCAAGTCTCTTTTATTTCAATCATGTCATAGTTCCTTGTCTGTGCAAGGACTTCCAATTCTACCTGCTTGTTTCCTAGGTTCCGTGCATTTGTGCACAGACACCTGAGGTAAGTAGCTGACTGCTCTACTTTGTCAGTAAGAATGTAATTGCCTCCCCTGTTGCTGCCTCCTCCTTCTGCTTCCTCTAGGTCTTCCGCTTCCCCACTTACTTAAGGGCTTTGGTCTCCATCTCCTGGTGAACCTAATTTAAAGCCCTCCTTACTAGGTGAGCAGCCTTTCTGCAAAGATGCTCTTCCCTCTCCATCAGGTGGATCCTGTCTCTTCCTAGAGATTCTTCTTAGAGCAGTATCCCATGGTTGAAGCAGCAGAATCCCTTGCACATCCATGCATTGATCTGCAGGATGTGTCCACTCCTGCCAAGGCCTTTCCCTTTGACTGGAAGTATTGAGGAGAACACTACCTGTGCCCCTGTCCCCTTCACCCTTGTACCCAGAGCCCTGTAGTCACTTTTGATCTGCTTAGGGTCATGCCTGGCAGTATCATTGTTGCCCACATGGATGAGCAGCATGGCGTAGTAGTCAGAAGGCCAGATAAATCTCAGTAATCCTTCTGTGATATCTCGGACTCAGGCTCCAGGAAAGCAGCATACCTCCTAGGATAATACGTCAGGCCAGCAGGGATCCTTCCATCCCTGCAGAAGGTAATCTCCAACCACCAGCACCTGTTGCTTCCTTTTTGTGGCAGTGGTCTCCATCTTTCCCACCTTGGGGATTCTTGGCCAGGCCTCTTCCCCCAGTGGAATGCATTCTTCCTCCTCTGTTGCTAGCACTCCTATCTGTTCTCCAGATGACAACTTCTTTTTGTTGTCAAGCTTTTACAAGCTTCTAGTTTCCACCTTCCTGGGAGTCCCATGCCCTCTTCCTCTTCTACCAACACCTCTGGCAGTGCTTCCTCCATGGTCCTAGAGGTTTCCTTCAGCATGGAATCAATGAAATCCTCATGGCGGAGGATGCTTTGGAGCCTTGCTACCTCTTCCTGTAGCTCTCTTGCCTTCTCCCTGAGGGACACCACCAGAAGGCACCGCTCACATTGCAGGCACTCCCCTACCTGGCTGACACTGGAAGGAACCTGTAAGTCACAGTCTGCATAGCACCAAACTAGGATCTGGGTGGAAGCCTTGACTGTGTGTAGTGCTACCTGGACAGACACTTCACAGATGGAAGCAGAGGAAGAGCTGGAAGTGGCAGTTGCTCTGGGATTGCAGCAACCTCCAGTCAGTTCTTTGGGTCTTCTAATCTACTGCCTCTTACTTCCTTCCTCCCTTTCCAAGCAGACCTCCCCTAGCAAACTCCTCTGTAGCTGGCCTCTTTGCTGTTCCTTGATCCCGAGAGGTTCCCTTTTACCTGCAAATCTCTTTCCTCTCAGCAAGCTTACAGTAAAGGAAAGTGAGAGAGTTTCCAACCAAACTCCCCCTCTCTCTGGACTTAACTAAACAAGGGGTTTAAGCCTTGGTCTAGCAGCTGAGTTTTAGCTGCTAAAATAAAACTATGTAGGTTAGTTAGTCCTAATTACATACAAAAAAAATGAATTTTACCTTCCCAGCTCCCTTTCAAAGGGTTGGGGGGGGGGGGGGGGAGCAGGGGCTCCAAACTGGCTTGCAAACTGTCCTGTTTGCTACTTCCCTAGTTTCTTGGAGTGTTACCTTATATACCTCTCCTGGGCCTGGACTGGCTAGGGCCCTTTGTTAGGGCCTTTTGTCACACCCAGGCAGCAATCAATCAGCAATCAGTCCACTCAGCTGCTCAGGGCATACACCCAGGCACACAAACCCGCCAAACAGCCCTCAGCAAGCCAAACACACAGGCAATCCTGGCACAGATACCAGTTGATGGCTCAGTTACTATTGGTGGGTGGAATATGTCCCAGTGCACTGACAGCATAGGATTATCCCAGGGACTGACCAGTAAGTTTACTTCAGCATTTTGTGTGGCAGAGATGGTGGGGAGGGGGCAGTGTTACTGAGTACTAGTAAGCATGGGAGTGGAATGGGGTGCAGTGTGCCTGACACAAGATGCATTGTAGTATGCAGTTGGGTGTCCACTAGTTTGCTGCGTGATGAATGAGCCAATAAAGGGGTGCAATATTCTGCAACTGAATAACACATTGCAAGAGCAGATGAATGCAGCTTGGATGCATTGGCACCCCAAGTGGAGCCTGAAAATTTGGCAAGCAGGTTATTCTTTGTTTTGATTTTTAAAGCAGTTTTCTGGAGGTGTGATTGATACGTTAAAGTCCAGTTGAGGGTGACTCTAAGATAAACTGGGTGGGCTTTGAATTTGAGAGGCTGACCATTTAATGTGATAGTGAGTTCATGATTAGCACGGGCATTATGCAGATGAAAAACGCTTGAGACAGTCTTTGAGATATTTGGTTTGAGGCACCAGTTTAGGCAGTGCTCTGACTTCAGTCTCATGTTTTCATCAAGTGTGAGTTCCACACCTGAGAAGTCACTAACTTGGATGGCAAAGGCACTGTCACCAGCATAAACAATTTTCTGTCAGCTTATTGCAGTCAGGTCATTAATGTAACGTGGGGTAAAAAGGTTGAGCATCACTGCCATAAATAATAGGAAGGTGTAAAGCAATGCATGAGTCTTTCTTCTTCCATAAAACATGCAAAAGAAGTCATTATGTGCAGGAATAGAGTATGTCTTACTGCCACACTTATCTCCCCCACTCCCCAGTCATTTCTGTTTGATAATATATCTGAGGTTGCTTCTTTTTTCTCTCAAAGATGAAACACCAGAATAAAAGAAATGTACAGATATACCTAATTTATCTGCAAAATGTCACCCATCCATGTTTTGACTTTGGGTGAGGCAAAAGGGGAATCTGACAAAGTCCACAGTACTGTTACCTATAGATGTTTCTTTGGTTAATTTTTCTCTCTTTTCCTGGTGTGTTTTCTCTTCTATGTAGTATGTTTTGTATACTCACTAATTCAAGTTAGCCAGTTGAGGTGAAATCTTGGCCCTGCTGAAGTTAAAGGCAGATCATGGACTTAATAGGACCAGGATTTCATTTTCTGTTCCTCCTTTCCTCTTCAATGTTCTCTGTCAGACACCAGTTACAATTATAGCTTTATTATTTTCTTTGGTGGATAATTTTCAGTATGGATATTCTTTTAACAGCTGTAAGTAGGTTGTTTCCCCCCTGCTCTGTAGTGCTCTTAACACTGTGGGGTGCACGTGACGTGTGTGTGCCATGGCAATGGGCTTTGTCAACTGTGCAATTAAAAGTTTCTGTATAGTTCAATGTCACCTCAGAGTCCACTAATTTTGAGTGTTATTTTCCCTTATACCCTTGTTCTGTCTTGAGGTGTGACATCGTGTTATAATTGACCTGGAGGTATATAAAACAAGATATAAGATCCACAGTTCTTTAATTTTGTAGCTCTTCAGTATAGTGTTCAAACACAAAGACTGTTTTGAAAAGCTCTTTTTTAAACAGGAGATGGAATGTGTGTCTTCAGCGATTATTGTTGCATTTTATCCCTACTGCAATTTCTGAGAGAGAACACATAACAGCAATGCAACTATAGTCATTCAATAAATTTTCAAGGCCATCGAATGCATCATTCAATACTTGAGACATTTTGGTGTTTATATAGACACTTATAACTGAACTAAAAAAAGCTTAAATTAGAAAGAAAAAGTTTTAGGGCTCATGCTATTTCAGGCTTGGAAAACAGTGACATTTGGAAATCTTTTCAAATCCGTGTGCCATATTTTTCTTCAATGGGTTTTCCAGAATGATTATTAAATGAAAAGGACAGGTTGTGATGGGTAAAAGTCTCAAGCCCCCAACAAATCATCAACTTTGTTATTAGAGGAGGCTAAATGTGTATTTATAAAGGTTTCTGTAGCACTGCCACATTGTGCTGGGTCACACTGTTCTGTCATGTCACATTATATCATGACTAATCTGATCTAACATGATTCGCTACAGCATACCCACCAGTAACCAAAGAGAAAAGACTATAATATGATTAGAAACACTTTTAATGTTTAAAGAGAAAAGGATTTCAGTGTTAGTTACTTGCTGTAATTGCATTAGCAAATAATTATCTTAATTAAAAAAATAACAGAGACAGGGTCACATATCACCACAGGGTCATATATCATTCTCTAACCTCTATTCTGAAGAGCCAAACAATGCCTTTCATTTCCATTTGGAATATAGGTTTGTGAACTGTGGCTTCACATTTCAGACCTTAGACCTCATTTAGTCTGGAACATGCTGCACGACTAACACTGGGTATTTTGCCTGGATACAATGTAGAAGCAGGTTATCTGTGATTTTTAAGTGGTCACATGGTTCTTGGAGGATGATGCCAGAAACATGCTATGCCCAAGGTAAATGACAGAAGCAGCCAAATGAGGTTGGTTCCCTATAATCTACACATTCATTTTCTGTTTTAGATGCTCCATGGGTAAAATCCACCTGTGCAAAAAGCTAGCCCAAGTCACATTTAACTAAGTAAGTTCTGCTTCAACACTTAAAAAGGTTTAATAATCATTGAGTAGGCCTAAGCTGTTCCCCAGAAAAGTGATACTACTATCCAGTAAGAGGATGGCAGAATTGACAAATATGGTCAAGTTCGAATTATCTTTAATTAGAAAATAAATAAAGCAACTCTAAGTTCTGAGCTGTTATCTTTCAGACTTGAAGTTGTAAAGGGCTTTTCCTCCCCCCACCAAAAAATTCTGAGCCACGCAGAGATATAAAACATGCATGACTAAGAATGCATGGTTTCTTTGAGGATTATATTTTGGGAATCTAATGAGGCATATGTTGTTTCTCTCTCTGTCTGTCTTTGTCTATTATAGTAAGAACTCCCCATGGTATGAGATGATGATTTTACCCCAGCTCTACCAGTTTTAGCAGCAGTGGGACATGTTCTTAAAGCAGCTTGCACCTTGCAACCCTGAATAGATCTACAGCAGTGTCTAAAAAACATGGTGGTGGTTCTCTTGCTATTGAACCAAATGCAAAAACAAACAGAACTATAAGATATTAATATAATATATTAACTGTTTACTGTATTTTCTTGCATACCATATGCCCCAAATAAGATATACACCTAGTTTTGGGAAGATGGAATGAAGAGAGAGGATTTTATTTCAGTCGTGGCTGTATGCTGATTGGAGGGTGTCTGGACTACTATAGTGGTGAGAAAGTTACCACTGTAGCTCTGTGAAGGCTGAATTTTATGCTCTCCCCCTCTGTGAAAGCTGTATTCATTCCTTCCTTCCCTTCCTGAGGCTGGTACAAAGAGAAGCCCTGCAGCCATCTTGCAGCACTGTCTTCCTGTTTCTATTCCTTTATGCTTAGAGTCTAGTGGAAAAATAATCACCTGCTTGCTGAAGATATGCACTCCAATTTTGGAGGGCTTATTTTGGGGAAAAGGTGCATATGGTAGGTATGTGAATAGATATGGTATATGTAATAATTCTTGTCCTGTTAAACTTGATACATTTTTCTAGGAACTGTATTTGATGTTTGAATTTAGTCTATTCAAGGACTAGTGCTATGTTCTGCTTTGTTATATTTAAATGCAAATCCACCACCCAGATACTAAACAGTGGAAGATATTTACTAAAGGCAACGTTTTGTTCCTTGGCACAAACTGCAGGCAAATGAGGCAGTTATTTGTGATGGTTTTTGGAGTTGCTTTTGGAGTCTGCCACATAGTTCATGTGATGATGAGCTGATTGGGCTGCCTTGTCCTTCTGGACACTCTTTGGCTTTTATTCTCCATTAATTCTGTTTGAAAGCAAGCTCCTGTGCCAGTCCCATTCCACAAGGGACAGTTGCAAATGACTGCTCATGATCAAAGGAAACAGTATTTTCTCATGGCCATATGTTTTTTTACTGCAAATCTGTTTATTGCCCTTAGTGCTGGTTGATATTGAAGTTGGGCACTAGATTCCAATTCAGAAAGGAATTGAAAATGATGAAATAATTGCAACCATAGGAAGGACAAATCCAGAAAACAGGGGCTTCATCTTCATAAAGTGGAGACAAAGACGCAAGAAAATTGCTATTAAATATGATGAAGACAAAACACACTTCTCTGTGATTAGAAGACAGCCCCGTTGTAAATTACTCAGAGTGGAATTGATCTAACAAAGTTCTCTGCACCTTCCTCCTGAAGCTCAGTGCTGTATGCTTCCAACTGTTTTCTTAGTTCTGTAGAATAATTCAGTACCTTGTTGTGACTGTGCAGTGCAAACCATAAGATAAAATAACATACATATTTATATTTCAGGTGAGTTGCTGGCAATTGTCTCAGAAAGATTTACTTAAGGTTTAATAAACTTTAATTATTTATTAAATACATTTTCTGTAAGGCATTTTGCTTGGTATGGATGAGACATAAGCCACAGTGTGTGCATCTACATGAGACATTTAATGCGCAGTAGACTAATTAGCTGCACAGTAAATGTCTTGGCGTCTACATGTGCACACTTATTAGGCTGGAGTATAAACTCGTTTACTCCACAGCAGGATAATACTTATAAATACAGGTACTATCCTGCTCAGAGTAGCACCCATGAAGATGCTGCCCCAGTGGGCTAGAGCACAAGGGTGCTTCAGTGTGGGGGCTGACTACTGGCTAGCACTGCTGAAGCAACCTTGCACCACAGCCAGCCTCTCCACAGCACATTGAGCTGGGGAGAGCAGCCCCAGGTTGGCAAACTGACCCCCCCACCTGGGGGGCCCCTGCCAACCAAGGCTGCTCTGACCCAGCTCAATGATGTGGCGTTCCTGGGCATATGCTCAAATGGCAATAAACTCCAGCATTTATTGCTTCAGAGTTTATCGCTTTGCATTAATTGCATATGTAGACACACTGTGTGTATGTATACACACACACACACACACATTCTGTGGACTATCAGCAAAATGCCCTGGGGAAAGTGTATTTAATATATGTATTAAACACATATGTGTGTGTGTCTATATTTATGTAAAATATTTATTACCATTTCATATTTAAAATAATAAATAATCTCCTTTTTTTCCTTCATTTGAACAAACAGACAAACATGTAAATAAACCAAAAGGATAAATAAAAAGAAAAATTAACCTGTAATCATAGTGCTGAAGTCAAATTAGGACCACAACAATGCCATATGTAACAAGAACCATCCAGTAGTCTTTATCATTTGTGGGAAGGAAATACATTCTCGGCTACATAGAGAAGACTTGCTTAAGAATCAGAAAATTGCCTGATGGGAGGTGGGGGTGAAATGGTTTAATTCCTCTAGACCAGGGGTATCAAACATCTGGGTCATCAAACAATTTCATTTGGCTTGCCAGTAGTTTGGTGTACTACCACAGATTGGAAGGCATTGCCCACTACAAATTTGGGGTGCCTGAACCCATTGGTGGCAGGCGTGACTTGACACCACTGCCTGAATGCAGCCCCGCATCACTGTTTACCCCCAGACCTGTGCTGCCTAAATGTGACCCCACCACAATTGTTACTGGCACCATGTATCCAGCCTGGGAGGATCCCCCAAAGCCTGGATCTGGCCCAGGATGATCATCCCCTATTCTAGATCATCTCAATCTCTGTCAGTGCTATGCTATTAGCACGCATGAAACTGACTAGGTACAGTCAATTTACAGGACATAATTAGAGACAAGGTGATATGAGTAAGGAGATAACCAAACTTAATAAGATGAAAACAGTTCAGAAAGACTGAGCCAGGCTCTGAATAATAATGTAATAACTGTAAATGAGGTATGTGAAAAACAGAGCTGAGAGCAGGCTGTTCCCCCAGGCCAGATCTACATGAGATGCTCACTGCACAGCAACCCGAGTCTACTGTGCAGTAGTGTCATGTTGCAGAAACTGTGATGCAATGCTGCTGCTTGGTAGACTTGGGCTGCTGCACAGTAGCGTCACAAAAAAGCCATTCATTGGTGGTACTGTGCAGCAACTCTGGTTACTGTGCTGTCATTTAGTACTTGTTTATAGACTTACTGCAGTAACGGCTGCACAGTCAGCGTCTCGTGTAGATGTGGCCCCAGTGAAGTAGTAGGCACATTGAAATGTTCTTGAGTTGTGTCTGTAATACTGACATTATGAGATTTGGAAAAAGATTGGTGTCATTTGCATTTTATAAATGACTGAGGCATCGCTACCAGTATCTTACATGACTCAGTACCATGGCAAGGAAATTTGGTGCCTGGGGCAAAGCCAGCAATGGCAGCCCACCCATGCACAGATCCGGGGAGCACATGCCACTCCATGCTTGTCCAGGAGTGCATGCAGAAGCGAGAGCTGCCCTTCCTGCATTCACGTGCCCTCCCTGCCCCAAATGAGCCACTTGCAGCTCTGTCCTGTGTCTCACCCTGGCTGCGCCTATTGGCACTCGTTCGCTTTGGTGCCCGGGGCGGTTGCCCTGATCGCCCCTGCTTGCTACAGTACTGATATGACTTATGCTGTGATAAGAATTAGACAATGTCATAGACAAAGCAAAATGTATCATAGGATTCGGGGTATTGATCAAAAAAGATGTAGTGAACATTCTAACTACCTACATTCCTTTATTTATATCACTTCTGCTTTGTCCTTCAAGGTTCTAACCATTACAGATGCCGGGTTCCATAATTTTCATAGTTAATTGAGAAACAACTTCCATTACTAACAGGCACAGAATATACAGATTGATCAATCAATCTATCCATCTTATACATATTTATGTAAGTATATAAAAACCTGACATGTTCTAATGAGGTCACTCATTTCCAAGAAGGAGTGTCTTTTTTCATGTTAATAGAATGTTCTTGTTGACCTTCAATGCTGTATCATTTAAGCTGATATTCTAAAGTAGTGATCTGATGGAAATTTTGATCAAGGTCAGAATTCTTCATACAAAGCATAACTTATAATTATTTGATTTACTTTCTTAAAATAGTTTTCTTGTTTCCTTTCCCTCCAAAATAACTGTATTTATAGCTGAACAGGAGACTGTCTGCTATTTGGTTTTGCTGTAGTAAAAATGTGAAGTATGCGCTTAACTTTTAATATTTGATTAGTTCCATCAACATTCTGTTGAAATATGCTGCTAAATGTAACAGAGCAAAAGAATACATTTTAGCTATGGTCATGCTCGTTTAGGTCCTGATTTAAGTGGAGTTTAAATTTAAGACCATAAGTAATTTCAGAATGAACTAAAAAAAATCTGTTACCCAGTATCACTTAACAGTGTTAATAACTTTAATGGCTCAGATACACAGTTTTGTCTAGTATAATTTTTAATCTTCTAAAATGATCTAATCAGAATAAGGTTTCTAATTCTACAGCTAATCTGACTAAGGATGTTAAGGGTTTTAATCTGACTAAAGGGTTCAGGATTTTGCTCCATATGTAACTCATTCATCAATTGAATGCAGTCACCTCCAATTGTTTAACAGTTCCTTGCAGCACTGATGAGCAGACTGAAACAGGAACTTGAGAATATCTAATGTAACTGAGATCACAGAGGGACTTTAGGTGGGCAGCATGTAATTATCTAAATTGGAATTTAGCCAAGACATGGAAATTAACATCTGTACATTTGCAAATATGTCTATTGCCTCTTCATATTCATAAATGGTGAGGAACTTTATTGTTTACTGGCATGTTTCATTGCCAGATAGTAATGGATGTTGTTGATCTTGGAATGAGTTGATATGATTCACTTTCTCTGGCAAGGACTGAATGACTGACATTGTCAATAAGTATTAAGTACTCATTGGATAAAGCATTTCTTTTGTCAAGTACCTGGCAAATCCCTCTTTGGCAAACTTGCTGCAATCAATAACATCCATAGTTTGAGTATCCAAGCCACTTCTCAAGGACATTCTAACTGTATTATATTTCGATGAACATTTCCCCTCTTCACTGCCAAGAACTGGTTACACAGTGTCAACCCTTTTCATTTTAAATGAAATTAACAGTTTACAGTTTCTTTTTCTGTTTGTTCTCAAATAAGCATATTGAATCTTGCAGTATCAGTGTCAAAAACTATCCCACCGGTAGCACATATAATATTTTAATATCCATAATACATTATATTTTGCTGAAATAATGATATTTATATACCATACAATTTCAAAAATTGGTTAAGTCCATAAATTCAAATGTTCTTTTGTGTCAGGGTATACAACTTGTGCTAAATTAATCTACATCTTCTATTTAAAATTCTCTGTCCTGACAGGTTTAAATGCATATGTTTATTGTATTAAAGCATGGATAATATTTTAGGTAGTGATGGTCCTAAGTAGGGTTGTGTGAAATTTTGCTGGCTGTTTCATTTTGATGCTGTTTGACTCCTTTTGAGCTCGAAACAACGAAATTGAAATGTAATAAAGGGCTTTGAAACAGCCTCAAAACAAAATGAGGGCAGTTGAAATGTTTTGAAAGTTTCAAAATGTTTTGAGTTTTGAAGCTCAAGCTGGGCTTGCCTGCAGGGAAACAGAAAGTAAGGAGAGGGAGGGGAAAGAGGGGGGAGTCTTGTATTGACTATGTAGCTTGACAGTGACTGTGATCCTTCCCTGAGGTACATCTAAGCCCCAGGGCTGGGGCTGGCAGGGAGAGTTCTCTGGCAGTTCTCTGTTGTTTTATTACCTGTTATCTTTTAAAGTGGTGGACCGAGATGAGTCTGTAGGGGAGGAGGAGGCACACTACCATGTCATGTAGAGGCCCCAGTGCCAGTGGGGGCGTGCCTTACACAGTGTCACCCATGTTACAAGTTTTGCTTGTCAGCAGCCTGAGGTATAGTTTCCCAAAACCCCCTGCACCCATCTCCTTGAAACCTGGCAGGGTTCATGGCCTCAGGAGGGGCTACCATGCCTGCAGTTCTCACCCCACTGTGCCTTAACACACGTGGCATGAGTTTTGCTCTCAAGACTTTGAGGTGCAGTTTCCCAGAATCTCCTGCACCTATTTCCTTAATGTTTGGTAGGATTCATGGCCTCATACGGGGCTACCATATCTGCAAGTTTCTTCTGAATCAGGCAAAAATAACAAAGTTATAGGCAGTTTCATGCTTCCCCATTATAGTCTGTGGGCAAAATGTTGAAACAGTAACACAGTTTCAACGAAACAAAACAGAACAGTGGTTTTGAACCGAAAAAAACCTCAAAACAAAACACTGTCCTGTCAAAACAGAAATGAAAATGGAGCAGTGCTATTTTGCACAGCCCTAGTTTTAAGCTATATTTGGATATGGATCTGTGTTCAAAACCAGTCATTTACCTCTTATCTCAGAAATATGTATCTCCTGATTTAAATAGAAGGTAAACCATAGGTAAATTTCCATATGCTTTTTCAGTATCAAATTAAGTACAGAGTTTAATGTATACAGCTGTTCAACTTAGTATCTTTTGGTAATTTTTATTTAGTGAAAGCTTAATCTTTTTAATATTTCATTTATTGATTTCATTATTTTTTGTGTTACAGTTACTAACTTGGATTGCCAAATAACAATCTAATTATATAACATAACAGAAGAACACTATTTCATCAACTTATATTAATTAGATTCAAGCAATTATTAAAGTAGAATAACCCACACATTTTATTTGACGTGATGGTGTGTGAAATTGTTCCCCCTTTTTTCAGTAAAAGAAGGCTTATGCATGCTCATGCATAACAACATGGAAATTAAAATTCTATGCCTATTGTATAGTTATTGATATTTTTTTCAGGTAAGGATAAAGCAATTATTTAAGATAAATGTTTGGAGAGTGGAGATTAGAGTGATTTTAAGAAATATGGATTACCTGGTTAAAGTCTGTGTGTTCTTACATAAGATCAAACCTACCTGATTCTTAAAGTAATAGTATTAGAAATTTGGACATTTTAAAAACTATTCACCTATTATAATTTTTTAACAGACTACCTTTAATTCTCTAGGAATGACAATTTTGAATACTCTTTTTACTTCTTCATTCCAGTACTACTACTTTGCTTCCAAGACTTTGTTATTTCAGTACCTCGACTCTATGCCAATCATATGTTCCTTCTATTCCTTTATGCAGTTCTGTAAGACCCAGAATTATCCTCTTTTTTGGAATCAAGAATTGTTTGTAAGTAAAACAGTAATTGTTGTTAGCTCTTTTAAAAGAAAATCTACCTGTTATATCTGCTTAGGAGGGCAAGTAAGCATCAGTAACATCCATATATAGTTTGATTCTATTTGAATGTTTTTGCTATGAAGTACCAGTTTTATATCTTCAGATTGTTTTAAAGTTCTTTAATACTCTTTTTAAAAATTCATTGCTCATAGGTTTTCTCTGGGCCTTTTCAGTAATCCTATAAGTATCTTTCCTGTTCAGGAAAGGTTCCTGTTCATGTCAGTCTTTTTCATTCATTAAGCTTCAAAACATTCTCTGCTTCTCATCTTCTTTTGGTACACATTATTCTTTTTTTTCCGTTCTTTCCATCGTCTCCCTGAGCCAAAAGATATGTTTGAAATCTTTTCCCAAAACAGACACAGTAATGATATTGAAATTGCTTTCATGTATTTATAAAGCTAGGGCTGATCTTGAGCCAGATCACCTGCTTTTTCAGAAAATTTGGGCTTGGGAAGAGAGGAACCCTACAAAGATCCATTTACTCCACGTTATTTCACTAGCAGGTTGGTTATCATTTTTAGCATTTTCTAGTCTACTTTTACTAGGTGAAAATAATGATGCAAGAAACAAGCAGTGGCACCTTGGGCACTTACAGGATGCTGAGAATCTAAGTTAGGATAATTTACAACTTCTTGAGCTTGTGTAAGAACTATTGGAGAAGCTTCCAGTGTTTGCTTTGGGGAGCAGTCTAGTGTGTTGTGCGAACACAGGACACTTGGTTTCTATTCTTCGTTCTCCCTCTGACTGCTCCATGACCTTGAGCAAAATATTTCATCTCTTATTTTTTCCTGTCTTGTCTTATTATAGTTTAGGTTAGTTGACACAGGGACAATTTCTTAATGTGTTTATACAGTATCCAGTATAACTGGCAGGGACCAATGAAATATGAGTGCCTTAAAACTATATGAAATGAACTGCAATGGGGAGACCCAATTTACAAAGCACTTAAGAATGAGCTTATCTTTAAGCATGTGAGTAAACCCACTCAAGTCAATGGGAGTACGTATATGTCTGAACAGTTAAACATGAACCTAATTGCTTTGGCAGATTAGGTCCAGGCTATTTGGATATGTATCTATGGATATAATTTAAGTCATCACTGCTCAGGCTATCTTTTGAGACTGATTACAAGTTGCATGGGGAGTTCTTGGAAGTATTTGAATCTTGGAATTATTTTCCAGAGTTCTGCTTCAAAACAGTTTTTAGAAATCTTTAATTAAAGTGAGCAAAAACTAACAATTTTTGGCTCTTAAAGGTTAAGAAAGGCAGCCCTTCATATCAACACACAATGTAATAAAGCATATTTAGTTGATATGAATTTACAACCCCAGAGGAAGACCTTTAAGACCCAAGATAATGCAAGGTCTCAGTGTGTTAGTCTGCTAGAATGTCAGCCATCTGTGCCCAGTGTTTGAATGATGATGCTGTCATTTAAGTTGGTATTTGAAATCAAAGTTCTGCTGTGGATTTTTGAATCTTAAAGTGCAGGTGGGAGGGTTGATTTGTAAAGAAAACAAGAAAATAATCACAAACACTAGAACACTTCAGCAATATGTTAGCTCTGTTGCCATTGATGTCCTGCTATATGCAAAGAAAGCACCTACTGGAATGGAGAAAGCAATGGGAATCAAAATGGACAGTGGCCTGTACATTGCAGTGACAAATACATTTAGGTTTTAAATAAGTTTCACTGTGGATTTATTCTATTTCTACACAGAAAAGTTCATCTTCTGTCACACAGCTATATTAACAATGAGTAGCATTGACATTACATATTAAGGGATCCTGGTTTTCTCTGTTAAAATATCCAAAATCTGCATTTATCTACAATTAAAATGAAACTATATATGTGTATATGTGTATGTGTGTGTCTATGTATATATAGGTGTGTGTGTATGTATATGTATAAATGGGGGGGGTGTGTGTGTGTATGTGTATATGTATAAATAGGTGTGTGTGTGTATGTATGTGTATATGTATATATAGGTGTGTGTGTATGTATATGTATAAATAGGGGTGTGTGTATGTAAATGTGACTGTAAATGTAAACATGTATATAGGGGTGTGTGTATGTATATGTATACATAGGTGTGTGTATGTAAATGTATATGCATATACATATGCATATGCATATACATATATGTATATATAGGGGTGTGTGTGTGTATATGTAAATATATATGTATATAGAGGTATGTGTATGTATATGTATATAGCGGTGTGAATGTGTGTGTCTGTGACTGTGTATATGTATATGTAAATGCATATGTATAGAGAGGGGTGTGTGTGTGAGTGTGTGTCTATATATATATATATATAAAAATAAAATTTATGTATGTATATAGGTATATATAGGTCTATAAGTTGAACACAATGTTTTATTTTAATATTTTAGCAATTTTAAAGCATTTGGAAGCTTACCAATGCCTCAATCATTATAAAATAAATTCAAAATACCTATATATTTTGGTGTTTGGTTTACATTTTTATCACGGAAAATTTGAGCTCCTCCTGCCCTCTTTGCTCATCAGGATGTGGGTCCAGCTGTGGCTGTCCCCCACACACTGCTTTGTGGAGCTGAGCAGCCCTGACATACTGGTGCCCTGCCCCTGCCCATGCTGTTGTCCCTCAGCCGCAAGCCACAGCCCCCACTAAGCCCTGCCAGTGCCCCTCAGTCCTGACCCACAGCTCCTGCCTGCCTCTCACTCACTCCCTTCCAGCAGTAGCTCCCTCCCAGCACCAGGACATGGGTCCAGCAAGAGGGTGGGTGGGTAGGGCAGGTGTTGTGTGGGGCTGGGTATAGGTATGGGGGGAAGGAGGGCTGTGGGGCAGAGGATGTGTGGGCATAGGCAATGTGTCAGGAAAGCTTTGGGAGGGCACATGCACCCCCAGATTTCTGTACTGACAGTAGGGCACGAGGTTGCAGTGTGACTGGACCAACACCAGGCAAGTGCTGCCTCCGCGGTTCAGAGGGTGGAACCTGTAGGGGGCATGGAAATTTGGTGCTGGTGTTACTGCCACCACCACCACTGGGAGCCCCGGGCCACCTGAACTTGTTACTTTAAATTGCCAATTGCTCAAATCACAAGCGAGACCTTATAAAGAGGGATTAATAGATTGTAGAGTCAGAAGGGACCACAAAGGATTATCGTGTCCAACCCCCTGCACCTGGCAGGAAAGAGGACCAAGGTCAGATGCCCCTAGCCAGGTGCCTATCAAGTCTTCTCTTGAAGACCTCCGAGTTAGGTGATAGTACCACCTCTCTTGGAAGCCCATTCCAGATTCTGGCCACCGTGACTGTAAAAAACCTAATGTCTAACCTGAATCTACTCTCCACTTGTTTGCATCCATTATTCCTAGTTACTCCTAGGGGTGGTCTGGTAAATAGCACATCTCCAATTCCTTGTCGTCTTCCCCTGATAAACTTATAGGCGACTACAAGGTCTCCCCTCAGACGTCTTTTGTGAAGGCTGAAGAGATCCAGATCCCTCAGCCTCCCCTTGTAGGATCTTTCATGGAGGCCACTAATCATGCGAGTGTCCCTCCTCTGAACCCTCTCCAGATTCTCCGTGTCCCTCTTGAAGTGTGGCACCCAAAACTGGACACAGTACTCCCAACTGCGGCCTGACCAATGCTGCATAGAAGGGGAGCATTACCTCCCTCGATCTGTTGGTCAAGCATCTGCTAATGCACGACAAGGTGCGATTGGCCTTGTTGATGGCTTCGTTACACTGCCAGCTCATGTTCATCTTGGAGGTGTGCTTGGGATTCCTCCTCCCTAGGTGGAGTACCTTGCATTTATCTTTGTTGAATTGTATCCTATTTCGTTCTGCCCATTGATCCAACCTGTCCAGATCAGCCTGTATCTGCTCCCTCCCCTCTGGTGTGTTAACTCTGCCCCCTAACTTGGCATCATCTGCGAACTTGGAGAGGGTGCTCTCCACACCCTCATTCGAATCACTGCTGAAGATATTAAATAACACTGGTCCAAGGACCAAACTCTGCGGGAACCCTCCTTCCAGGCTGAGAACGACCCATCCACCACCACTGTTTGGGTGCAGTCCCCCTAAGCCAGTTGGCCACCCACCTGACTGTGTAAGCGTCCACTCCACACAGCCTGCTTGCTTCCCTATGAGAATAGGATGCAAAACTGTGGCAAAGGCCTTCTTAAAGACCAGGTAGATGACACCAGCCTTGGTTCCTGTGTCAAGGCAGTGTGTGACCTGGTCATAAAAAGCTATAAATTTTGTCAGGCAGGAGCTACCTGTGACAAACCTGTGCTGGTTTCCTTTCAGCATTATTTTCCCTGCTGGGCCTTCACAAATGCGCTCTTTGATTTTTTTCCAGTATTTCCCAAGGATAGAGGTAAGACTGACCAGCCTAAAGTTACCCTGCTCATCTCTTCTCCCCTTCTTAAAAATGGGCACCACATTGGCCCTTTTGGGATAAGGCAAAATACCACATTTATTGATTACATGAAGCCGATACATAAGCTTGGCCACACCAGTCATACAAACAGACATACACAGACATACATAAAAGACATAGACAGACATACAGACAAAACCACTCCAGTAAGATGTTATAGTTACCAGCAGATGTTACTCAATATTAGCACAGGATGGCTGGGTCCAGGCTTATTGAGGATATGAGCCAGGGTATACAGGCATGCATACCTATGCTTCATGAGGTTGGAGAGAGTGGATTCCCCATCTTGGCTTGTCTGCATCTCACTTTTATAGGGATTTCAAGTCTTTGTTTCCCTCACTTTGGCAACAATGGTGACGTGGCTGGCACAGGAATCCTGGCAGTAGTGGTGGCAGTACTGAGTCTTCCCTCTCCACTCTACCCTCCTGCACCAGGTTCCTGGAGCCACTCCAGCCAAGCTTCAGCCCTAAGCCTGCATCCTGCTGCTGGCATAGAAATCTGGGCACATGACCCCGCCACATGCTCCTGCTGATGCATGCCAATGGGCGTACCTGTACCATGCCCAGATGGTCCCCAACCCCAGACCCTCCAACCTCCCCCCACCCCATCCCATAGACTTATCTATATCCAGCTGTTGTGGCTGCTCCCACCACCCTGCCTGGCTGCATGTGTGTGCATGCACACATGCACATGGTACCATCTGCCTCCACTTGCTCTCCTCCCACCCCAAACAGCTTGTTGCAAGATGGAGCTCTTTTCCACTTCAAAGGGGAACATCTGGGGAACAGAAAACCTGGATCCCTGCATATGTAGTATTGGAACACTAGCAAAACAAATATTTCTGCTTTGTTTTTATATAGCTCCTTTTATTCTCTGATTCAAGGATTACAAAGTTCTTAACAATCTTTAAGGGTGCAAACAAGTAGTCATTGCATTGAATCTAGGTTTAGGTGGCTGCATAAACCTTGATTGGGACCAGTTCTTCACTGCTACTGAGAGTGGTGGATTCAGCCTGAGATAAATATCTTGAGGGAGGAGGGGCTGGTGGGTCTGTAGCAGGTACTTGTGGGTGTGCTGGGGTGGGTGTGCTGGGTTGTGGTGGGTAAAATTTGCCTGGACAGGGCTCGGGGTAGGAATAGCACAGCCCCAGGTATGAGGCAAGTGCCCAGGCTTTCTCAACCCCCAGGCTGTACTGCAAATGTGTGCAGGCATTTGCTAAGTCAGGTTAATTCCTTCTTGATCTAAATTAGTGCACCACCTGAGGTACACTAACTTAGATTGGTTATGACATTTTTTCACCAATTTAAAAACCTTGAAATGCCTGCATGAGTGGGCATTTAGATCGACCTAACCCTAGTTAGGTCGATCTAAATGTAACACATACATACCCTAAATGAACGTCCCAGCTTTCCTGTGAAATATTCTAGGGAAGCTTTCTCATCCTTATGTTTCCTAGTCTAGAATCTGAGAGAGAGAAGTTAAAATACTTACATAAGTTCACAATGTGCTAGTGACAGAATTGCTAGTAGGACTCAGAACTCCTGACTTCTGGCCATATGTTCCAAAATTCAGTGCCTTGATTGAAGCCAGTGAAAACTTTTAATTCACTTGAATTGCTTTTGCTGGCTCTTTGAAGTCAATGGAAAGACTTACAATGAGTTCAGTGGGCTTTGGATTAGGTCCTGTATTACTTTCTTTGAACATTATATTACTAGTCTGTTTTCTGTTCCCCACTCCGAGTCCTTAGCTAGTCAAACACTGTGATTTGGGAGCCTTTTCAAGAGATTATTTATTTTGCTTGCTGTCAAATTAATTCTTATTTAAATGTCCTAGTTTGCCTGGGATTACAGCTGTTTTTTAAACCCCTCTTTAGATACCAGCTACTATCAAGAGGTCACATTAGAAGGAGAAGGTCACCATTCTGTACATGTCTACTGCTAGTTCAAACAAAATTATCAGATTGGTTCAGGTGTTCCAGAGGATATGAGATATTGCCAGGCAGAATGATTTTGCAATAGCTAGGCTACTCATATTGCCCCTTTATACACTCTTTGGAAATTAGATTGGGGGGAAAAAGGTATTTACAGTTGGATCTCAATAATAAATGGTGACCCTCTTTGATTAGACTCAGGACTGAACAGATGCCCACACCTGTTCTGGCTGGATGTAGATTTTGCATTCCAAGTGCTAAAAGATGTTACCCAGTCTGTCTAGGAGTTTTGGAAGATGCTGTCCACTAAGTTTTAGAATATTTTTATATAATGACATAAGGAGAACCTATTTATTACTGTTCTTGCAGAAACTGATAGATTTTTCAAACAGAGAAATTAATCTGTCTTTTACAGCAAACAGATCCAAATTTTGTAAGCAGTCTTGCAATTTTTGCTTAAAAGGCTGAGGCGATTAGAATTAAATGTCCTTTATTACTGGTATGAGTGATGCATTTTAATGTTAGATTTGATTTTATTGTCTCAATTGTGGATCTATATACAGCAATATTATAGATTCATGTCTTGATTTACTACTATATATTAATAATGTTTTTATGTTGGTGGCCTCTATTTTTAGTATAATATTTGTAGATCAGTTACTTTGTTCAAACTTATATTATGGTCATATGTGTGTTATGTCGTTTGCAGGAGCATGGCATTTAGCCAAATCCTTAGTGAATTGAATTGATGTTACTGAAAGCTAATATTTAGCTGCTTGCTTTAAGTGCAGTGTGTTAAAAATCAGTAGAGTCAGATTTGAGCTACAGTTTTCAACCACAAATGGTTTTCAGAAACTGCACAGGTTGCCGCTTGCTTTCTTCAGCAAGCAGATCCAACTTGTGAGGATCCACCTTGCTGTCTCCTTTCTGGGTGTGGATGGGAGAGAGAGATTAATCTTACAGTCAAGTACTGCACCCTTTTGCCTGCCTACCTGCCTGATGAATTGACATGATTGCTTTCTCTCTCTGCTAAACATTTCTCCCTACATTTCTGCAGTTGGTGTCTCCTTTGCTCCAGGAAGGCATATACATCTACATGGTGGGAGTTCCCTTGGCAACCAGGATACAACTAATCAAACCTTCAATAGAACCTGCCCATTAAATGTCACGAATAGCATGCAGTTTAGTCACACATTGCAAGGTTAATTCTGATCAAATTGACAGAGTCTCTTGATAATAAGTTAATGGGTTCCAAAAATGTCTCTAATTGTATTTTAGCCTGGCAAAGATTGCTTGTCTTTAAGGATCTGGAGTGCATTATGTCATTGTCTGCTGTCTCAAGTTAATTAGTATGTACAACATGAGTTAGAGGCAATACAGTTTATGGGAATACAGTAAATGGGGAACATGAAAGTCAGTCTCTAAAGGTAGGAGTGCTTATCCAAAGCTTTTCTATCAGATTATCAGAAGCTCTTGAGCCTGTAGAAATGGGCCAGATAAATAAATACATTGCCATAATGACCTTTTAACAAGATGGCTGGCACATTGTATCTTTGATTTGTTCAGATGTGCCTGAAGAATGGGTAATGAAGTGTGAGGCCAGTTCTAATTTTATCTGAACGGCTTCACCATCTGTAGACAACAGGGCAGATTTGTTTATACTTGCTTTCTATAGGCCTGACCTAAAGCCCATTAAATCGATAGATGGACACCCACTGATTCTGGATCATGCCATATGTCCACAGAATTAGAGAAGGGCTTGCCTATTTTAGTGAAGTAAATAAGAACAGAGGAAACCATAATTCTCTATAGGAGTTGAATAAACTTAGGGGAAGGGTTTTTGCTTTTTTAGTTTGATAGGTATATTTTAGGTACTTTAAAGGCCCAGATACATTTAGAATGCTATATAAATATGTATGAAGTTCTTGGATGAAGGGTTTTTAGAGAAAAGCTGTGAATGTATTTTTAAAAAAATATGCGGAGAGAGATATGACTATGTTCTGGTTAATCCCTAATAGGAAAAGTCTTATATTGTCCTTCTCTGATTGTTCCATTAAAATAGTCTAGGCCAGTGGTCCACAACTTTCACTGGCCTATAAGCAACAATATTGAGCAAGTTGCATGCAGTGGGTAACATTTGCTCTTCTTGTCAATCTCAATTTTAATTTTTTAATTTCCTGTGACCACAGGGGACATCTAGGAGTCTAAGTGCAAGATAGAGCTTATGAGAAATGGTTTTGGGACTGGGAAAACACTGCCTTGCTTCATAAACTGAGTCCACAAGACAAGAAAGAAAACAATACAAGACTGTTTTTCAATCATATTGCAAGATGTGGTATTGATCATTGTTAACAGAAATATATTGGAAATGGTGTTATGCAGCAGGGCATGGGTAGTCTTGCATAGTGGTTAGACACTTGAAGCACGACTACACAACAAATTGATTTGCAGGGAGCTGGGCAGCCTGTTGAGGTACGGAATCAGAACTTGATTTGGAAGCCGTAGCTGAAGTCGGGACAGGCTGGGGTCAGAAGCCAAGCAAGAGACTGGGTAAACCAGGGGATAACCAGTGTCAGAAGCTGAAAGCCAGAGCTAAAGATTAACATAGAATCAGGAGCAGAGAACTAGAATTAGTTCAGGCAAGGGATTTACTAGGATTGGAAGCTCGAATTAGAGCAGGGGCAGGCAATTATTCTGGCTGGGGGGCCACTCAATGAGTTTTGGTGAGCTGTTGAGGGCCACAAAGGTAGCCCTGCCCTTGACAGATACCCTGCCCCTTGGTTGCTATCTTGGGACTGGAAAATCTACCTCTAACCCTTGACTTTTGCCACCCCTTGTCCTCATAGAAGTACTCCTTTTGGGAGGGAAGGGTTGCCACCTTTGAACCAGAAAAAAGCCAAGTCATACACTAAAAGTCAAACACCAACTGGAGTCATGCGCAACAGAGGCAGGCTGGCTGGACTATACTCCTCACCATCATGTGCAGCACTGGCTGGAGCTGTGTGCTGCCAGGTAGCAGTGCCTGTGTGGGGGCATGAGCACCCCAACTGCCTGCTGCCTGCTGCTGCTGGTGGCAGGGGCTGTGCACTATGGAGGGGACTGTGTTATGTTAAAATAAGAGATCCTTTTAATGAGAAATTGTGTTTTCTAAGCAGCTGTAATTGGGCTTGATTCTCCTCTTAGGGTAAAGTTACTTAGACCATATTAAGGGCACTTAAAACCCAAGTGTCTACATGTTAAAACTTGTTAATTCATGCAAGTGCCCCCAAAGCATCTCAGATATGCCACTTAAGGTGTGGGCTAGCTCCATCTTGTGTTAGTTAGCTCATGTTAGAGTAACTTCAGCCTGTTCCATGGAGATAAAATGAGCAATTTGCAGTCCTCCTGCATCCCAGGATGCGCCACTTCCAGCTCTGTCACCACCCAGAACAGGGATGGATCCCATGTGTCCTGGTTCCTAGCTACAGCCCTGCTTGCCAGCCCTCTATTGGCAAATCAGAGCTGTGGAGGCATAAAATGGTATTAACCTTTAACATGCGACTGCTCACGGCACGTTCTAAATTTAACATGCTTAACAGTCCACAGATTTAGTATGGTCTAAGTATAACTGCACTTTTACATTTGTTTTAGTTGTTTGGCTTCAATAAAATTTACTTCTGATTCACACTAGCATCAGGGAGAGTAGGATTGTGATATTCAAATGAATTGCCCATATTTCTCTGTGCCATAACTGGAAGAGTTTACCTGTTTGCTCACTGTTAGGAGTTTTGGTATACTGCATCCATGGCCATTTATAAGGTAAAAAATGTCTGTGTCTAAACCAGTCACAGCACTGTCATTAGAAAGTGTTTGTTTGTTTGTTTATTTATTTATTAGCTGCTTGAACTGTACTGTAAATTTGAGTGTAAGACCAGATGCAGGAGAACAAGCTACAATCAGGACAAGACACACAATTCATAATTTTTTTTTCATTTCAAGGTCCAGTGCATTTATGATACTGCCAGTATATGTGAGAGAGACGGAGACTGTAAACCAAGGAAATTTTAGGGCAAAATAAGTTCCCTCTGGGTATTTCTTATGCAGCACTTATATATATATGTTTGGACTCAGTCTGTTTATGAGATGAGCAATAGTAAATTTTAAACCTGTAATGGGAGCCCGTATGTATTCACAGTGATTTCACTCTTACTAGAACATTTATGGCTATTTAACAATCATTTTCCTGGGCCTGCTTTTCTTTCTCTTGTGCCATATGTTGTCATGTACAACACAGAAGTGTAAAATTATACCAGAGTTGCCCACTCATTCATACTGTTGGTCTATGTGTTTTACTATGGGAGAATCTCCCCCCACCTCCCTCTAGGTTTTGTGATTACAATTTCTTTCCTTCTAAATCTTGCTTCACTGTTGATCAAATACTTTGCTATCATTTTAAACATGTCTCCAGTAGGTATTTAAATTAGTACTTTAAAAAAGCGCATGTTATATATAATATAACATTAATTACTATTTAACATGATTACATTTAAGCTATATAATAAGGATGGAAAGCATACACCTACTTGTAATACAGTTAATTTAAAATGACTGTTAAATGACATAAATCTGGGTTTGCCTGACTGGTAAAGAAAATAGTGTTTGCCATTGAGATGTGTGGATGACTGCCCAGTGTGAAAGTGATTAACATGGTTGGAAGTGTTGAGGAGGACAGAAGCAAAATCTTCTCTAAGGCAGAAGGACCGAACTCAGCTCCTAAGATATGCGTCCTCAAAACTGCCAATGATGTTCAGCTTTTCCTGGGTCTTCTATTTCCTTTTGTTATTAATAACTTTTGCTTTAGTTTATACGCTAAATAAAACCTCCAGGTACTCCATTAATTTAAATTTTCTATTTTCTGATTTAATCATTTCTAGCTGCTATCTCCCCTATTAACTGTTCTTCAAGTCATTATAATTCCTTAATATCTCATCTCCTCCTTTACTCATTTACATTTCTGTTTCTCAGGGGGAATGAGAGCTGTAGTCTACAGAGAAGTCATACTAGTATGGTGAGGGACCTCATCCAACAGGGATTCCTGTAGTTCATGTTCTGTGTTTTCCCTAATCTCTTACCCTTGGAACAAAATTTATTTTCTGTCTCCTGCCATATATAATTTTCTTCCAACCTGGCCATGGTAAAGATCTGTGCAATTTGTAATTGAACAGGTTTAATAATTTTGTTTAGTGATAGCAAAGATTTTAGAAACTTCCTTCTTTGAGATTCAAAGCAACATCTAATAAGCAGAGATCAGGATGTGACCGATGTGGGGACAAATCATCCAACATCTACCTCCTGCAAGGTTCTCACACTGACTTCTGAAGTATCTGGTATTGGTTGCTGTTGGAGATGGGATAGCAGACTAGATGGAATTTGGGTCTGGCTTATTACGGTCCGATCCAAGTTCCTATGTTCCAATTGCAACCATTACGTTGACACTAGCTGATCTGAATGAATTGAAGAACTATTGTAGATTTTCTCCAGAGTTCACTTTAACATACCAGTTTTGGTTCACAATGTTCATAGTCATCTTAGTCATAGTACCTGGAGGTTAAATTAATGGAGTACCTGGAGGTACCTGGAGGTCAAGAGAAAGATATTGAAAGGTTCCTAGTGAAGGAGGAGATAGCTGGACTTTGCAGTTTCTCTTCACCACTTAGGCACTAACATGGTTCATATCAAAGTTGTTCAGTATGAACTAGCCCCTAGATCTGCTGAAAGCTTAGTCTGTTTCCACTGCTTCATACAGAATGTGTCTACACATTCAAATGCTCTGGGTAATTAACTCTAAAGTAAACCCACCCTGGGCAGGCATCTACACATGTGAGGAAGTGGGAGTAGATTTGCTCCTCATGGTAGCAGTCTGCTCTGGCCCTGCAGGCCCTGCATTGACCCCCCTGAAGCAGAAAGGGGGATCTCTGGGTGCTAGCCCAGGGGCTGGATTGAACATGGGGCCAGGAGACTGCTGTCTCCTTGCAGAGGCTGGGACATTGCTCCCTGTCCCCAGGAGCTGCCTGCTGCTGGGATGGGCCCTGCCCCTGAAGCAGGGAGCTCCCAACCCCTGACCCGCAATTGTGGACCAGGGGCTGGGACATTCTTACGTTCCAGCCTCAGCTCTGTGACCTTGAGCTGAGCCTGGGAGATTCTTACCTCCCAGACTCAGCTCCTCAACCTTGGACCACGGGCTGGGAGATTCTTATGGGCCAAGTACATAAATGCATTGCCATATTTGGCCCATTCTTATCTCCCAGCCTTGGCTCTCTCACCACAAAACTGAGGCTGGGAGATAAGACTGTCACAGCCCCTGTTCAGGCATCATGGAGCAGGGCCTGGGAGCTTCCTGCTGCCAGTGCAGGGGAATATTGTCTCTACTTGGGATCCAGTGGTAGAGCCCTCCCCAGCAGCAGGCAGCTCCCAGGGGCAGGGAGCATTCTCTTGCCCCCTGCTACATGGCTGACTGGGGGCACAGTTGCTCCCGGTTGGCCATCTACCTGTGCTGTACGGCACAGTAATTACTCCCAAATATATTTGCTACTTGTATTTATAGGTAACGAATTTACTTGGGATTACAGCAAATTATGTCTGCATGTATAGATGGTAATGCATACTGTGCAGTAATTTGCTCTAATCTCAAGTAAAGCATCTTGTGTGGATGTGCCCACAGTGTTTGTAAATGGTTGAAAGACATGCATAAACATATACAAAGAGCTTTGCAAGTTTTCTAGGATGTTAAACTTGTTTTCAGACTAGTGGGTTTTTCTCCGCTGCCTGCATCTGCTACATGGCTCTAGTTTCTTCTCTTTCTAGTCTAAAATATGCTGCATGGACCTCCCTCTAACATTGCCTGCTATTATGTCTCCTACCATCCATGTAGTGCCAGCCACCTAGGGTGGATAGAAGCAGAAAGCACAATGAGCAGAGGCAAAAGGTGGGGTGCAGTGACATGTTTCCCATCTCAGACAAAGGAAAAGAAGCAATTGCATTAAACCACGAGTTATCCATGAGGAATAGCTCTCCAATTTTCTACAAGCTAGGATGTTATGTTTTTTGCTTTGTGAAATCAGTGCATTGTTTGGTTGCTATGCAGAAGCCTGTGTTCTTCTTCACTATGTATCCTAGATACCCTCTTTCAGTTATCCACTTTGCTTGTTATTTTAGCAATGAGAGGCAGCAGCACTATGAAGAAAATGTTTACTCAGGTAGAGTTTCAAACTGCATGTAGTCCTAGTTATTCCAGCCATCCATGCCTTAATTACTCTGTTTGCTTTCTGGACTACACCAGGGACTATGGCACTTTATGCAAACATAATATTTTGTTATATTATTTGTGATTTTTCTGTATTTTATCTCTTATAGTTTGTTGTAATTTTCCTGTTAGAACTTCAGATCATAAACAGTAAGAGTTTTTTAAATACAAGCTAAAGGGTAAGAAGCTTGTATTATTCTTTCAGGAAAAGAAATGCTTACCTTGTACTCTGTGACAGTTTCTTTGTTATAAAAATTGCTGGTCATTCTACAAAATCTAAAACACTAGGTGCAGATGACTGCCTATGAGTCAGCATTCACTGAAGTAGCAACAGTAAATTTTTAAGCTACTGCTTTAGTAGCCTAAAGCATATTGCAGTTTAGTTTGTGTCTGATTTTACCCTTAAACTGATTTTTTTCCTCCTAACAGATATACATACATATAAAAGAAGCAGTGTAACAAAGTAGCTGATCCCTTACCACTTAAATCCTATGCACATGTTACTGTTCAGATTGATGGAAGAAGGGTTAGACCTCTCTAAATAGTAAGGGCATGCCAATGTAGACGAAAAAATGACAAATACAGTTCTAAATAGCTGCAGTTTGTTTTCATCTTTGTCAATGAGTGGGGAAGTTCTTTGCTATGTTTCATAAACTTAGACCAATGTAAATAATCATCTTTCTGTAGCACCTTTCATTTGAGAATCTCTGATAAACTTAGCCTCACAATAATGCTCTGTGAAGTTGATAAGTATCACAGTTAACATTATTATGGTTAGGAGGAACTAAGGAAAGGGCAAATGAATGTGTCATACTCAGAGTCATGCAAAACATAAATATGAAAAATTTAGAAGTAAATGTGAAGGGATGAAGTACCGTGGGTGCATCTACATGAGACACTTAACCTTACATTAGCATACTATATTGTGAAGTAAGTATGTGCATCTACATGTGCACATGCTTACTTCGCAGTAAACTTCCCTAATACCGAGTAAATTTGCTACCTGCAAATGTGAATTAGCAAATTTACGCAGCATCAGTATCAGTGCTGTAGCACCTGTGTAGCTGCCTCACTGGGGGGAAAAATTGCTCCCAGTCAGTTTATCCACCATAGGAGCTCACATGTCCCCCTGCCCTGGCAGCAGGGAGCTGCAAGCCCCCCGCTCCCAGATTGTGGTCAGGGTACCGGGCCTGGGAGATCCTTACCTCCCAACCCCCACTTCACCATTGTCAGTGGGGAGTGTGGGGCTGGGAGACCCTTATCTCCCAGCCTGAACTCAGTGGTCATGGGGCTCAGGCTGGGAGGCCCTCATCTCCCAGCAGCGGCTCGGTGACCACAGAGAGGCCCGAGCCTGAGGGTCTCCCAGCCTGAGATAAGCATCTCTCAGCAGTGGCCCTATATGCTCGGAGCCACTGCTGGGAGATAAGGTATCCCAGCCTGAGCCCCACAACCATGGAGCTGACACTGGGATCTCCCTGCCGGCTGGGGCAGGGGAGCCTGTCCCCTCCTTCCCTCAGCTCTGAAAGAGCAGATCTGTGGGGGGAGACAACAGGCTGGGGAACTCCCTCCCCCCCCATGGAGCTGGGCGGGGAACAAGCGCTCTGGCCCTCACCCTATGTGCCTGGGTGGGGACAATGTCTGTTTGCCTCGGTGGCAGGGAGCTTCCAGCCTCTGCTCCCTGAGTGCAGAGTGGGGTCTGGAAGCTTGTTCCCAGCCCCCACTCTGCAATTATGGAGCTGGGGCTGGGAACAGGCTGGAAGCTTGTTCCCAGCCCCCACTCCATGATCACAATTGTTATAGTGGAGCAGGGGCTGGGAGTTCCCTGCGTTGGGACAGTTCCCCACCCAGCCTGGAGCTGGCTGGGACCTGCCCCTGGCCAGGACTGTTCCCAACCAGCCCCAGGCTGTGTGGGGAAGCACATGCTGCCTGGAGGTGACTGGGGACTGTCCTGTTTCAGGCAGTCCCCAGGCAGCTTTGGGCTGCAAATGCAGATTTCTCTATTCAGCCCAGGGTTGGCTGGGAACTCTCCTGTAGTCGGGGGCAGGTCCCAGCCCTGGGTCCCGATTAGATGATCAAGGCATGGGGCTTGGAAAGAACTTTAGGGGTGGGGTAGGTCCCAGCTGCCTACTCCAATCTGCCAGTGGGGCAGCTATCAGTGTGCTAGCTGCTAACTGCCCCACTGGCAGATCGGGGAAGGGGGCTGGGACCTGTCCCTCCCCGGTAGCTCTTTCCAAGCCCTGTATCCCTGATCATGGAGCCAGGGCCAGGAGCTCCCTGATGCAGGGGCAGGGGAGCATTGTCCCCATCCCAGCAGCAGGTAGTCCCCCAGGGGGTTGCTGTCCTCTGGGTAGCACCCAGGGGGAGCCTAGAGCTCCCCTGTGTGGCAGCAGAGACCCAGCGCAGGGTTGCAGGGACCTGGGAGCAAATCTGTTCCCTAATCCCTGCATGTGTAGACACCTACCCAAAAACCCTTACTGGGTGCATCTACACATGCCCCTGTGGCACCGTTTTTACTTCTAAAAGGCCCAAAAGGAAGTACCAAATAACAGCACAGTAACAGCTCATAGAGAACCTGTATGAGTGCATGGTTATTTTTAGCTGCTACATCGCTGTAGCAACATGCTATAATGAGGGAGCATGTTGCTATGGGGACATAGCTGCAGCATCACGGTTTGTGCCCACTGACGTTATGTTGCCATAGCGCTTTGCACAGTGATATAGCATCATGTGTAGATGCTCCCATTGTGAAGTAGCTTATTACACAGTAAATCTAGGCTGGAGTAAATGCATGTGTAGATGCACCCTGTTCCCAAGGGATGCCGGATAACAGAGCTTTTACTGTATTAGTTTTCAAACATATGAAATGACTTTTCTTAAAAGCCACAGTGTACTTTGTAAACACTTGTTCTATTAGTCTTGTTTATAGTATAATGCAATCCTAAAATTTCTGCAAATACTTTTACAGTAAAACCTACTTACTAGTATGAATACATCCTAAGTTTTCCTGCCACTATTGCCATTTTGAGAATATTATTAGAATATCTAATCTCATTAGAAAGCATAAGATTTTTAAATGATAAATTATGCCAGTAACATCATTTTATTCATCCCAAAAAAGCCAACTTCTAGGTAACTTATTTATTTGGCTTCCAAAATATTGTCTGAGCCAATTAACCTCAGTTGAGCTATAATGTATTAACTGTTTTTCAGTACAGCATATCTCATATTCCTCTCTTCTTTTCATTTACATTTCCACTTTTTAAGAATGTGATGACTGTAGGTGTTGTAGGGCTTGCTGCCACTGCCCTGAGCTCATTTTTCTACAGGCGTTGACAAGGTGGACCTCAGCTTCAGATCACCCAGTCTGCCAGGAAGCTGGTCTTATGTTTCTCACCTGCCACAACTTTGATGATATTATATTGCTAGGAGGCAATGCCTAAAGTAATCCTATCTAGTCTTAATCCCTGTTTTCTTCTGTGGGGCTCCAAGCCTCCCCTTTACCCCACCCAAGCCTTTCTAGATGGCACACATAATTCTCTGCAGCCAGATTTTAATGCTGCCTGTTGGTCTACTGTTTCACCCTCAGCCACCTGGGTGACCATTGGCTTTAGTTACCCTTCCAGGGGCTGGACTTGGCCTGCACTCAAATATCCCCCAAAAAAGAAAGCAAAACCCGACTGCTCTCAGTCTCTTTGTCAGACTCGGTTCATGTTCCTTCACCTGGGGTCAGGCCCTCATGTCCAAATCACAACAAAAACTCAGTTAATCCAGTCCCTGCTCTGCACAGGCCTGCCCCAGCTTACTTGTGAGCAATCACAGTCCCAATGGGATCTTTCCCATGTGCCAGCCACCTGAATACAGCAATTCTTCTGGCCTCTCCCCTGGATCCTCAGCTGTCACTCCGCTCCAGAGATTATCAGAAGCCTTGTGTGTGCAGGCCTTCACCTGCCTCCTTCTCTGGGTTCTACACCAAGCGTTTCTCTAGCAGGGTTTGCAACACTTGCCTGCTGGGATGCTCAGCCACTTCTCTTTCTGCAGCTTGCAGAGAATTGATCCCCCTCTGCCCCTCTCCGGGGTCAGCAATACCTCTGAGCAGCCTTCTTCCTCCAATCTGGAGTGAGATGCTGCTCCGGAAGTGTGGTGATTGCTTCTCTTCCCTTCCGGCTCTCTGTGCTGTAAATGTTTCTTGCTATCACTTTCCCTGTCTGTTGCTGCCAGCTGCTTTTCTTCTCCTGACTTCCTCTGCCCTGCACATAAGGCATCTTGGGACTTTTGTTTACTTTCTCTCACTCCTTAACAGGGGAATATTGAGGAGTATCATTGACAGAAAGGTCTGATTTAATTTTTAGCCTTATTTTATGTACATTTTCTGTATTCCAATCTTTCCCCCTTTTTATCTCTCTTACCTATTGTAATTTCTAAAACATTTTGTTACACAAGACCTCACTAAGCAAGATGATATAATTTAGTGTAAAATTTAGTTTTTCTTGTGCAATGGCCATTTTAAATAACACCACCCGGAAAATAAAGGGTAATTACTATCCACTTTTCTTGTCTGTCATTTTCAAGTCAGCAAATACTGTAACAAATAAATGTAATCTATAGTATAGACTCAATTAGAATATTATCAAAACCTCAACTGCATTCAGTTTAGTTCTGCAGGCATTTACTGGGGCTAAATTTGGCCTACTCTGTTTTGCATCTATCTGGTTATGGCCTGTGAGCTTATATTAATTTACATCAGCTACTGTAAGTCCAAATACTCATGCAAATTGAAAGGAGGAAAATTCCTATTCTATACCATGGCCTCTCCCTAGTCAGATGCTTGACAAGGTTTTGGAGCTAGAAGTAGTAGGAGACTCCTGTGGCATTGCCATAGTTCATAACCATTGGTTTTTTCCTGGAGGCGTTAAAATAGTTTGATCTTACATGAAGCCATTTTGTTCCTCTCTGTGGCTTAAGTTGTATAGCTGCAAGGAGCCATCCAAAGAGGCCATTGTTATTCTTGTCTACAAAATAAATTATGTATTTGCTTGCTGTCTTCAGTCTGTAGACAAAATTAAGATTTGGAAAGAAGCAGCTGTTGATATGAACAATTTCCACTTAACTGAAGTGGGGGACCTCTTAAAGAACTGCAGGGTTGGAAAGCCTTGCTTCTTGCAGTACTGATAGTCCCTACTTTGGGAAGAGCATTACAAAAATCAACCTCTCTGACCTTGTCCTATATCTTTCTTTATGGGATGGGGTTCTTCTCTCCAAAATGAGCATTTTTACCCATTCTCTGTTGGAACCTAAAGTCCTGTTGAGTTCAATGGCAATTTTAGCTGCACAAGAAACTATCATTATTTATCCAGATTTACAAGAGAAATACTTTATAAGTCTATACAAATAGCTGTAGTCTGACAGCAGCAAAATAATGACAAGTTTGGACCTTTGGATGCTACAACAACTAAGTAGTAATTTTTTGGGTCTCATTTATTGGCGACTTTATTGTTCTGCTGCTGCATGGTGGATATAATAGAATCATTCCATGAAGGTTATGAAGCTTAACCCAAATTTATTTTCCTATTTCATTTGTGTTAGAAAGAGAGTGAGTGACCTTGGCTCCTATGTCTCTCGAGATTAGTTCACAGTGGTTGTCTTAAAGGCAGAAGATGAAGGCACAGTCTGCTAAGGTCACTAAACTATTTAAAAATGTATAAAAATACTCATGTTTTAAGGAAGAAAGAGAAAATGATAGAAAAGCAATATGTTAACTCAAAAATAGATGTGTTCCATTGAAGCAAGAAATGTAAGTTTGTACTACAAAAAATGAAAGTCATGTAGGATGATAATTAGGCAACAGTCAGGGACACTAACACTTGTATTTTAGGCAGAAAGGCTGTCTTTTTCTCTAGCTAGTATATGTATGTGTTCAAATCATTTTTTTAGCTGAAGAGCAAAACGGCCTAGCTTGCAAATATTGATTTATCTTGTTTATTGTGGGGAACAATCCTTTTATACTTTTTAGAAAACTGGCTGTGAGAATAGCCTTGATAATAAAAATTATTTCTTTTGACCTTGACTGGTATGTCTTCTTCATCAGGGTGAAGCAGAAAAGAAGAGAAAAAAGTAGAGTGTTAGAAGGAACAGAGTTCCTATTTTATTAAGGATTTTGTTTTGGTATTTAATGATACCCATGTGGAGACTGGCACAAAGAGAAGAATATTTCTGAATTCTAAGGCAGATGGCTGGGGCTTGGGAGATGCTGATGGTACTGGCATCAACAGGAGTGGAGAATAGTCACCAGCTTACATGAAGTGCCCAGATCCTGATAGGTTTGTACCCTTTATGTTTCCTTGGTTAGCTACACTTATTACTTGTGAATTGCCTTTTTAGTGGGGAAATTATCTTAAAAGCCTTGGATGTCGCTGCCAGCATGGCCAGTATTTTTATATTGCATCAGAGCAGGGGTTGGTAATGTTTTCTGGTGGTAGGCTAGAATGACCCAATTTGAGTTGGAGGCATGCAAGCAATAGGACCTAGCTGGGTGTGCCACTTCTCCCTGCCATGGGCAGATTTCTTCATCTCCTGAAGCTCCTGGTGCCCACAACGTGTGGTCAGACTTCTCTCATCCCACCACCCCACAGTGCCACTGTAGCTCTGGCTCTTCAGGCTGGATCCAAGGGCTTAGTGGGCTGGATTCAGCCTGCTGGCTGTAGGTTGCTGACCTCTGCATCAGGGGTATTACCCTACAACAGAAGGAAGTGGTAGTTCCTGATAGAAGAAGCAGTACCTTACTCTCATATCTCTACCTTATTCTCAGATTCAAAGAGTTGCTTCCCACAAGTCCCCTCCATGCTTGCTCCCTCAACTTAGATACATATCTGGAGCTACTGAACTGAAGAGTAGTGTTTTATGCTCTTCCATTCCAGCCTTCCAGTAGAAACAAGCAAATAGATCCTACTTTTAAAGGAGATGATGATACTGGATTTTTGTGGCATGCTAAGTTGCTAGTTAAATTAAAACCATGGTCAGAAGACATGCATTGACTACAAGTATATTCAAAATACATGGAAAAAAGTATTTACCAACTGAAACAGGTAAAGTCAAAATGATGAAAAGAAAGCTCAGGGTGGTCAGTGTTTCTCCTAACATGTTATTGATGAGGAAAGTAATTTGGTGCTAAAAAGCTTAACCACTATTTCCTAAGTGAAAAGTTGGTTCAATGAAGGATATCATCAGACAAATCTTGCTTCAAAGAATTGTTCCACATTTAGTGATACCATTTTGGGTAAGTGTGATGCAAGTCAAAACTCAAGATAATCTTTTTCACATATAAGCCCTTTGGCTAGATGCAGATTCTTTTTTCCAAGTCAAATTTTTGCAAATTTTGTTCTCTTTCTCTCTCACAAAGACTTTTCCAAATTTCTTACTGCTGTCTTTGGCTTTGCAGGCTGTACCACTTGTTCAGCAGTGCCGTGACTTTTATTTAATGTATTACTTCTAAGGGTCCTCTAGTAATTCTAGATGCTTTGGTTTTTGTTTTTTGTTCAAATGGAGTTCCTTCAGTGAGGCAATCTGTGTGGAACTCACTTTTACATCTAAATTTTCCATGTGTCTCTGAGGTGTCAGTACCTTATTGCGGACCACACAGAATCAGTTACATTAAAAAGTAATGGAGTTAAACCATCCAAATAGTTATCCTGAAATAGTTGAGTCTCCAGACAGAAGAGAACCGAATTGAAATGTCTCTGAGGAATACCAGCAGTTTCCACTGTCGTAATATGGCAAGTTATGGAATTGCAAGACATATTGGATTTTGTTATTTACCAAAGCCAAAAAAAGGTCTAGAAACTGTATAAGTGAAATTACGATAGGACTTTTTTTGTCACAAAAAGCCTTGGAGACTACCTGAGCCTTCACAACTCTGGGGGGGTGGAGGGATGTGAAACTGCCTCCAGAAATAACAGCATTGCTTCATTTTCATACTGTCCTTTTTTTTTTTAAGCAATAGTATACTGTAGTGCAATAATACTAATACTGAGTGCAATGAAAGTAAATCCTTTGCCTACTTTATATGTCATAAATTGTTGAGAGATATTTTAATGTCATTAAAGTCTAAATTCAATAGTAAACCTAAAAGGAGATTCACCTGGAATTTGTAGGAAATAATGTATTGACTTACCTCTAGACTTTGCATAGAGGTAAAATGATATTTGCCTCTGCCTCTCTGATCTCATAGGCCTTGAGGACCTCTAACCACTTTAATGATAGCTTCCATCTTCTTCTGTCTTACACAATCTCCACTTCCTTGCATCTTTCGCTATCCTTTCAAGATCAGTTTTTATGCTATCTTCCCATCATTGCCTTGGTCTACCTCAAGGTTTGATATCCTTCACCTCAAATTCCCAAATCTGCCTCACATGTTTTCTTTTGTTGGTTCTCACAATATGCTCTGTTTATTTCATTCTCCACATTCTTATCATGCTCAAGACATCAGTCTTTTGTAAACTTATATAAACTTGTATATTTGGTTCAGTAAAATTAGGGTAGTAGTGTTTCTGACAGCCTTAATCATAACAGCTAGTATCTTAAACCAGAAGTAGATTAAGACACTAATTGACATGAGTAAGGTTTGAGAATGTGGATTTAGTCATGTAGACCTACTGATCTCAGCCAACTGTCACCTCACTTTTCAACAGTTCCCAAAAGAGACGTACTGAATTTTTTTGGCATTGTTTTATCCAATTCTGTTCTGATCCATATCTAAACTTTTGAAAGATAGTGACTGTTTTATTACTTTGGGGCTATAGCTGTACTTTAGACAAATAATATTATGAAGAATAAATTTCTGATCACTCCATTTGTCAATGATTATCTTCATATTTTTGTTTTCTGTGATGTGTTTCTATAAAAGTTTTCAGAGTACTCTTCAATGTATTCTAATTTCTCTCTGCGTAACTCATGGATTGTCTCACTTTTTTCTATGCAGAGAGACTCTCATCAGGGCAAACAGGGCAGGGTTTGGCACTAAATGGCTTGAATGTATTTCTGAGCTGCTGTGCATGTTGCAGTTTATTTGAGAAGATACTGAATGGTAATTTAAATTCTATAAAAACAAACCTTTATATCAGCTGCATAAAAGGCTGTGTGTACATTACCTTAATAGAAAAGGAGGTGTAACCATGATATACTGCATAAGGTTAAGACAAACTGACTCCAGATTTCAGTTTTAAGGCCTAGAATAGAATCAGGTAAATTATTTGAAGGGAACCAGAATTATTCAGGAATTCAGTACAGATTTCACAGTCTGTTTGGCTTAGAAAAATGCATGTGGAGGGAGCGAATTAAAAAAAAATGGCAAACTGTGATTGCTTTCACAATGTAAAACCAACCTGTGGGAAAGAAAAAAACCTAAATTTGGGGGCTTATTGATTTTAACCAGTTTTCCCAAATCCAAAGATGGGTGTACTGAAGATGGCAGTGGAGTGGGAAGCATTATTTTGAATAATATTTCTTAGTTGAATCCTCTAGTACCCATTCAGAAAAATTTACCAGTGAAGTGCAAAGAGAAAGAGCTGCTGCAGGGTTTTTATTGTGGACTAATTTTTACTGAGTATTTGATATGAAAGCCTTAGTATAATCCAGTCATGTAATCCCAACAGAAACATATTCAGATTTATTCCCCAATTTCCAAACTGAATTGTCAATAGCAGGAATCTGATCCTGTATCATTAATAGACTGCATGACAAAATGTCATGGACACTATAGAAAAGTATCAGAAAATGCCTGATGGTTAGTAATAAGCATTCAAGCAGGACACAGAATGAGCAAGATGGAAGAATAATTCTGACCAGTGATGATGGAGAGGATGACATATCTAACAATGTACAAGGAAGGTACCGACTTGCAAATTATTTTTATTAGTTCATCTCCAACTTTGGAAAGAAGATGAAAGTCCCATTTATTTTAGTTCAGGGCTTTCTGACTGGTGGCCCATGTGGCTTGTAGTCTACTGCTCTCCCATTGTTTCTGCTACTGTGGCATCTGGGGTCTACCTGCTCACTCCTCCACATCGCTGAAGTGTTGAGGGGGTGGGGACTGTGGGGGCATGTGCCCCCCCACAGATTTCTATGCTGACAGCAGAGTGCGAGCACAGGACTGCAGTGGGGGTGGCAGTGGTGGTGTGACTTCTGTGCCAGTGGCAGGGCATGGGGCTATAGCCTGTCTGGACCCAATGCCCATCAGCTGCAGGGGTGGTGGCATGGGTTGTGCCCAACCCCTGCCCCCTCCCCACCCCCAGTCAGCACTTACACATTGCCAATGCTCCTCTGGATTCTGCTTTCTGCCCCTTGGGGCCACACAGACCACATGGTGGTAAAAGGGGAGTGTGGTGCCTGTGTTGCTTGTACAGTGGGAGTGAGGGGGCCTGTGCTGCCTATATAGGTAGTGTGAGCATGACCCAAAGGCTGCAGACCCTGGCTAGGTGCCACACACACAGCCACTTATGAATTGGACATCCTTATTGTAGCTGAGGAGACAAATTGAGTGTCAAATTGATTAATAATAGAGTAACTCTTATTCCTCTCTTATCAAATGATAAAAACACTGGATTACATTAAAAAGTGGAAATTAAAACAAAAAATTATTAAAAGAAACAGTTATTTTAGATATCTCCTAAATAAATTATGGTACTCACTGGTACAAGAACTCATTAAGATCAATAATGCAGTATGCGTTAGAAAGGGATTAACTTGCTATTTATATGGATATCAAGGCTCTTCAGAGTTGTGATAATCAGTGGGCACATCTACATGTGCAATTAATTTGGCACAATAAACTCTGGTACAGTTTGCACCGGAGTTTGGTGCTCCCAGGTGCAGTGTTTACACCCTGGCTGGGAGGGAGTCTGAGTGGGGATTAGTTTGCCAGCTTGTGGCTGCTTCTGCTCAGCATAATGTGATGCAGAGGGGTTGGCTGGGGCACAAGAGTATGATGTGGGGCTAGTTGGCAGGCAATCCTGTACTATAGCACCCTTTTGCCCTGCCAGCCCTGGTTATCATCTACACATGCATTGCAGCAGAGTAAATAACTCTGCCATAGAGTAGTATTTGTGTTGGGCAGTACTATTTTATGTCAGAGTGAATTAGTTTAATCTGGCCTAATAGCACCGCTTGTGTAGATGGTGCTGCTTTACTGTGGAATTAATTAGGTAACTCCTCAGTAGTCATTTCATGTAGATGCACCTAGTGACAGATAGTTTGAGAAGAGATATTCAAGCTATGCTTTAAGGTTTAAGCAAATATTTATTCAAGGCGAGACCACTATGCAGGCAGATTTTTCACATCTGCGCCTTGTAGCGCTCTTGCACCTTGCTGTGAAGCAGCTGATACTGGCCAGGAGAGCTGAACTGTCAAGATAATGTACTGAACTGATGACTCAGTCTTGATCTGATATGGTAATTCCCTCACAGATTTCCAAAGCTGATCCTTCTGGTACATGTATAGAATTGTGTATGCATAATATTTGTGCCTGACTTGTGAACATGCACAACAGGTGCACATGTGCTTCTCTTCTCTTTCAATCATTTTCTCAGTAATTGCTTATTTCCTGTTAGAATTTATTCCTACAGAGCCTCTTAAGATCAAAATATTTTGTAGGAGCTAATGCTAAGACTTTATATGTGAAGGGTTAGAGATTTTATGTGGACATGTGGTGGTATTTTTATACCCTGATAGAAGGGTTTACACCTACAAGTATGAGAAAGTGTGCCCTCTCATTGAAATGCCATTAACATGGATATTCTGTAACAATAGTGTATGGAAACAGAATGTAAAATTTTCAGGCATAATAATTTGGTAGAAAGAAGTAATTACCCAGGTTAATCTGAAGTCAAGCAGTGGGCAGGACAAGGTGGCACCTTGGAAACTACATAATTCAGAGAGACATAAGCTTTTGTAGGTGACAGCCTACTTTGTTAGATGCTAAGAGATGTTGCCATACTGTCCTACCTCTTGTTTACGTAATTTGTTGGTCTTTCCCTGAAAAGTATGGAGCACTGATTCATTGCTAACTTATCAGGAGAGTTCCCTCTTTCCAGCTACTACATAGATATCAATGTTGCTTTTCTACAACATGTGGGTTTTGTAGGCTGACTGTATCATTTCAATTCTGTCTACTCTAAATGCACAAACTTTTGAGAGTTTTCAATACAGTAGCCTAAATTAAAGTAGTAGAAGTGAAGACTGACAAAGCGTTCTGCAATAAATTAGGTTCTGTTATGGGAAAACAAGAAGACTCAGAAGTAGCTAGGGGGGAGATTGCCTTATGGATCACACTTTGTGCCATTAAATCTGCTATGTCCATGTAGGATTTAAATAGAAAATCATTTGCTCTCAAGGGATTCACTCTGCCACTACTTTTGTTCAGTTACTAGGAAAATCATATTCTTTTACACTCATTAGATAACTACTAGAAAAACCTGCTCAGATGTTCATGTTCCATGAACACTGATTTCATGAACACTTTATGGAATTTGATTTTAAAAAATGCTACATCTTCCTCTACTTAGTTTTTTTTTTTTTTTAGCATAAACAACTAAATATTAGTCTTTTTGTAGATTTTCTTAGGTTTTAGGCACTTCTGGACACAGAGCAAAGGAAAAATAATTAACACTATGTTTTCCTTACCCAAAACTAACTAAATAATAAAATTATAGGTCCTTAGTTTCATATTTGCTACTATTGTACATGCAGTAGCATCCTTTGTATGCACAAATGGCCATTTAGCGTTAGCTCTAACTAATCTCTCAGTGAAAGCTTGAAAATTTAGGCAAGCATATATTGATGATATATTAGGCCATAACCTTTTTGATCGTTCATGTTTTGGTGCATATTGCTAACACAGATGTTCAGGTACTCTTGTAACAGGCTGGCTGACTTCTTTTTCTGACTTACCTTGTTAGCAGGTGCTGGAATGCTATGGGGAGACACTTAGTTGCAAGAAGAGGTCTCCAATGCATCTTTGATATCCTAGAGGTAGGAGTACATTTTTCAATCAGAAGATCGTATAGGTTAGAGCTATGGGATGAACTGTAAGCATGGTCAGTTTTGGGAATTGGAATTTGTTGTTAGTTACCTTGTTAATAAAACTAAATCCTAAGAAGGGGATAGAGAGAACATTTTGAGCCCACATATCATGTGTTGACTCCTTTTTAGCAAAGTGGGAAGGACCCTTTTTTATAACTCTCATGTATGAAATTGATACAGGCAGTTTCATTATTCTGAGACCATCTGTTATGTCCACTAAAACTAGTATTTATAATTTCAGGAAGAAGCTGTCTTCCATTAGTGGTCAGTACAACTGTCAGCAGTGGACCTCTTCTTTTTATTTTCAGTGCAACTATCCACATTGTTATAGGAATGGGAGTTTGTTGGTTCAAAGAGTGAGCCTGTTACATGACAGTAGTGATGTCCCTACAGTTGGAGATGGAAAATTTCTATCTGCAACAATGCATGAAGACTCTTTTCTAAAACAAGGGACTCCTAAAATCTCTTTGTTTTTTAAAAGCCAACCATGGAGCAGTCAAGTGGTTAACAGATACAGCGATTACTGTAAAATTAATATTTTTGTATTGATATGGTCCTTGGGGCCAGAAGGTTGAATGCCACTGGTATAGTCTTTGGACTCCCACAGCACTGCCTGAATAGAAATGCCCCTGCAACTGCACCCCCTGAATCTGCCCACAGGGGGCTGGATTTCCTGGGGTCCCCCAGGAATATGTTTTAATATGTTTGTGAATCAGAACATATCTCCTTGAATGCCAAACAAAACCTGCATTGCAGTCTGAGAAGATAGTCTCCCCCAATGTGGGTGCTGAATATGCATAAATGTGTGCTCTGTTTTTCTAACGGGCAGCTCCTGAGCCCAAATGATTTGTAATGCATAGAAAATTACTTTTCATCATAACAGCTCTCTGAAGTCTGTCTCTTTGGAGGCAGCGAAAAATATTCCCTTTCCTAGGGACACAGTTTGTGGAATGGTTTGCACTTCAGCTCTACTCTATACTCTTGTAAGAATTTTCCCATCACTTGTAAAGCATCCAAAAACTCTTCCTCAATTACTGAATCCCCCTTTTCCTGCAGTGAGTGCATTCTCTAGATTGTGACGAAGATCTTGATATGTTTTTAACCTAATAATGACATCTGTCTGCCCCTTTTCCCACCAGGTGTTGTTATGAAGTGTATCTTTTCCATTCCCTTGTTTACCCATACATTTAGTTCAAGTTTTCCCTTAGGAGAAGCTGTCCATTGTAAGCACATTCACCTTCTGCTGCTTGTGGCTTTCCCCCCTCATTGTTTATATCACTGTTTCTGGCATCACATTGGCTTGCTCCCCATTAATTAACATCAATGATAGAAAAACATTAATGATTGTCCCATTTGCTCTCAGTCCATTTCTTTTTGACTGCAATATAATTCCTGGCTCTGATGAAAAATTCCTTTGAGCTAGTGGTAATGTCACTCTCTTTGTTGCAAAAATGAAGATGACTACCTTATGCTAGCAAACTTGCAAAATGATGCAATCCATTACCATTCTTGCATATTTTACTATATCTATTGTTTTGTAGTGTTTACCACAGCATGTGCAACTGCATGTGCTGTCTTCTGTGGACACTGTCCTTGAGCGTTGTAATGTCTTTCAGCATCAGGCTTCTTTTCTTGTTTGGTTCCTTTCTTCTTTTCCTTTGGACTCAATCTGGTTCATAGTGTCAGGGCACTGCCGATCTTTCATAAAATTATGTCTGTATTGGTAACTCTGTTTGGAAATTTTAATTGCTTTCTTAAGGATTGCCTTCAGTAGTTTCTCTCGGTTTTGTCCCAGATTCCAGTTACTATCTGGCTTCTAACCAGGGACTCATTCCCCCCAAATTGTAAGATTAACAGTCTTAGATCAATTACACACTCTTTTATATTTTCTTCTTCATGTTCTTTTGGATAAAATATCAGCAGAGCTTTCTTTTTCCATTTCACTTCATTTTAAGGTAGAGTATTTTTCAAATGTCTGTAATGTAGTTTACAGTTGGTCTCCCTTGTGTCAATTAACTGAAACCTATTGAAAACATCAAGTGTTCATAACCAGCTATTGTCAGAAATAAACCTACCTCCTGAGTGCCTGCCTTGTTGTTTGAACCCATTGCTTGCAGACATAATGGGAAAAGATATTAAAGCTTGTCCTATAGTATTCTATCTATCCAGGGAGTTTCAACTCTCTGGATGGTCTTTAGCAGCTGCATTCTACTTATGTTTTCTTGGTATCAAGAAATACTGGGTACCATATGTATTATTTAGCAATCACTTAGAGCAAAGAAGTTTGGTAAAGGTCTACTTCATTCACTGTCTGAGCTACTAACCGATCAACAATGTTGCACAATGCAACAGTCAGCTCCAAGTGGTACTTGTAAGTCTCCTAAAGATATAATGTTCCATAGTCCCTCGCCAGATCATGCAGCAGACTGTAGTGGACTCTAAGACAATGTGAATGTTGTTTATATTTAGTAAACATTCTCCTTTTCTTCTCCCCCAGAATTTACAGGATAATAGCTATTTTATTTATTCATGTCCCTATAAGGTGTCTGTGCACATGCTGATGAAATGGATCTATCATTCTAATATGTTGCGTTGGTTATGGTATATGCAGGCTTATAGCAGGTTCAATTAATTTTCACATGTACTTTTTCAATAATTGTGTCACTCAGTTGTATAACAAGGTGTTCATGGCATAAGGAAGCTTATTTTTAGATGGAGGAAAAAGTGTAACTACCCCTACCCCCACTGGGCCCATGTCTGTTTCCTGAAGAATTGTGTCTTGGGAAGGTTGTAGCAGTATGTTGATTTTGTCCTTGGAAGCTGACTTTAAAACTGGCATTTTGGAAAGACAGTATGAAGAGACATAAGGGATATAGAAATCAGACAAAAGAAGGTTAGAGCAATGAAGGGTAGAGATGATCAGTATATCAACAAGATTTTGCTCAGCAAGGACAGTAAAGAAAGGATGGATTTTTGTTACATTGAAAAGCAAGATGCTAAAGAACTTATTGAGCATCTGGACATAAGGGAGAAAAAAGCGAAGGTAAGCCAAAGCTACAAGCACGGAAGGTGGGAAGGATAGTGGAGTTCTTATTGGAAACTGAGAGGACGTGGAAGTAAAATAAGAAATTCTGTACTGAAGATACAGAATGTTAAGTAGTGGCATCCAAAATCAGATGTGAGAGGCTTGTAAGGATGATTCGGAGTGAGAACTAAAGCTAGGAGTGGTAAAGTTAGGCACCATTGCTATGGGACTGGCTGTTGAAGTAATGCAAACACGTAAAGCTAAAAAGAAAGAATGTACAAAGATACCACTATGAATAAAAACATAACATTATGCATAGGAGATGAGGAGTCATGAAAAAGTAGGAAATATATATATATATAGATGGACTCCTGTGATTCATTTGGGAGGAGGTCATTGGCGAGGATGATTATAAAGGACAGAAGCAAGAGTGGAGAGAGACTTAGAGACAAATTGATGACAGGGATGTTTAGTTTAGGGACTGATCCCTAAATATGGCTTGTACTCAGTGAGATTCTTAGGGAAGAAAGGCACTTGAAAATCTGTAATCTATTAAAGTAGTTTAATGAGCCCAGACTTTTCCCTATAATAAGTTTTTGCTTGTCAAACAATATTAAGACTCTGTGACCCTTGAGATATGTTGACTGCCTTGAGATGGAGCTACTGTACAGGAGCAGTAAAGATGAAATTAGCAAAGAATCAGCAAAACTTTGAGTGTTGCTGTGAAATGAATTTAAACTGTGACTTAATCAGCTGCCTTGGAAGCACTATGCAACTGACTACAATCATATGAAACACTGAACCAGCATGCAGTTTACAAACACAAAATAGTTTCCCTGGGCCTTTTTCTATTTCTAGCACATTTGTGTCTGCTTGCTCCACTTCTATGTGATATTTAAATAAAATGGAGTTAATACTGTTGTTGGAACTCTATGGAATGTACCATGTTCATTTGTCATGCTGCACTAAATTATAAAAAGAGAGGCAAGGATTTCTTAGAGTGATTATCTTTTATTGGATCACCTATGTAATCAGGATAAAGTTAGACAAGCTTTTGAATGGAAGACATTCTTCTTCAGATATGATACCAGGCTTGAGGAAGAATGTTGAGAAAGAACCATATTGTTAAACAAAGGCCTAACTAAATGTAACAGACTGCCAATGTGCGCTCACCAGATTGGCCTGAGATATACCTACCCTGGGCTAGAAACAGTGCCGGTGGACTCTGAGCAACCCTGAGGGTGGAGCCAGGGAGCCCTGCCCTGTGGAAAAGGAGAAGCCAATCAAAAGAAGGGGTTTTCAATCCCCTCATTCGCATGGAAGGGGGCTGGCTGGGGTTGTGGGTCTGCCACCCTGAGCCCTGGTTGGCCGGTTTGCAAGCCAGGGAAGGACTGCCAGAGGGGATAAAAGCAGCAGCTGAACTGGCGTTGGGGATGCTGACAGTGACTCCAGGGAACGATGCAGGAGGCCTAGGAAGAGCTGGGGTGAACTGACCGAGCGGAGGGAACAAAGAGACCCCTCTGAAGAGCCTCGAAGGCCTTGGGAGAAGGCGGCAGTGGCAGTCAGCCGTGCCTCCAGCCCTGCAGCAGAGCGGGAGCAGCAGCCAGGGCTTGGTGTCGAAAGCCCCCATTGCATTGTGCTGGACGTGCCGGGTGTCCCAGAGGCTAGGGGTGGCAGTCAGCCCCCAGTCCACTGCGGAGAAGAAGCAGCAGCCAGGAGCGCAGGCGGCATCCTGATCCAGTGCAGGGAGCTGGGCCGGTAAGTTGAGGAAACCCCTTACCTTCCCTGGGGAAGCAGAACAGCAGCAGGCAAGGCATTGGGATCCTGAGGAGCAGCACAGCGTCAGGACGAGGGTCCCTGGGAGCTCAGGGCGCTGGCCAGTGCTCGGAGCGGGATTGGTGAGCCACAAGGTGTGTGGGGTGTCTGGCCTGTCATCTGGAGCAAGGGTTTAGAGCAACGACCCTGGGAACTGCCTGTGCTGCTGACCCTCTGCCACTGACTGCCTCAGAGGGGACTCGGTCCTGTCCCTTATTCTGCAGCTGATTATCATCGGATGGAGTCCCTGAGCTTTGTGCTTGGGTCATGATGATTGCTGCAGGAGCCTACTTTGTTGCTTGCCTTTTTGGTTGCCATGGAGGTCACCATTCAGCCTCTTTTGGCAGTTGGGATTTGATACAGTTTGATTGCTGCAGACCAGAAGAGCTTAACCTGTTGCAGTCTGTCGCTTATTGGGAAGCCTGTTGGAGCTTCAGGGAGTGACCACCTTGCTTTTTTGTGGTAGCATCTCGGCAGTGGCTGAAGACTGCCAGGTTCCCCACCCTTGGTTTTTCAG
>NW_005841842.1:738507-760799 GCF_000455745.1 Alligator sinensis | reverse complement strand
GCTGGCTGGAAAGTAAATTGGTGCTGGCCGGAAGCCCTGCCCCACTCTTACCACACCATCCCTGATATTGGGCAGGGGTGGCTACTATTGGGCCGCCACCCAGGTTACATAGACATAGATGAAAACCACTAATGAAGACAGTAGATGGCACACACAAGTCTCAGAGACAAATTACAAATATACAATGTACAATTACAGTCTGAAAATCCAGGGGATGTGCAAGAATCTTTGAAAATCAATAGAGATGAAATAGCCATCTTGTTTGAATAAAAGGAATATTTGTTAAACTGTTTTAATATTTCAGTACTTTCTTTTGAACATTGAATGAGTACTGTAGACATTCAGAACAAAGAGACAGTCCTTATCCAAAGACTCAACAATCTAAGGCAAAAAATAAAAGTGTATTTAGCTTATTAAAATGTTCCTCTCAGATTAGTTGGGTAATGTCTGGCTGTGATTTGGAAGAATGATTCTGGAGAGAATGGTCTTTAACCAGGTTGTGAGAGAAAGGTTGTGTTATACATGCATTCTGATGCACTAAAATATTTTTTGGCTTAGAGACAATGTGGTCTCACCTTATTTGCAGGTGATGCTGAGGCTACGCACGCACGCAGGCACACACGCACGCATGCACGCGCATGCACACTTCACATACTATGGAGAACTATTTATTTTACCACCAGTCTATTTTCATTTTTATAGTGGATCTTACATACTGTATAATTTTTTAAAACCCCCAGTAATACTGCTAATGTGTACCTTGCTCGTCTTAAGTATATGGAATACGCAGCATGGCTTATGAAGGGTTTTGAATTAAAATTTCCTCCAAAAATCTAAATCCCAGTGCCAAAAGGACTTGGTTCAACATCAATAAGAGGGGTTTAGATATGACTAAGTGTCACTAGACCTAACTTTTAGATGCCTGGCTCTGGGTATGGCATTCATAAACCCACAGGAAGCATTTAAGTTACCTATAAAATGGATGGGATGCATTAGGTGCCCGGTAATGGGACCCACTATATTGATGGCTAGAAAATGGTATTCAGCAGTTTTCTTTTGGAAACTGGCTTGTGGCTAAAGTAAATATTGCATTAGAACAGTGGTCCAGGGGAATAGCAAGGGCTAATTGATTTCTAAAAGCCTGTTTGTGAGAAAGTTTCCTTCAAGGCCCACTGTGTCTGGAACCAGCAACCACCGTGTCTGTGCCAATGAACAAGCGGGCATACATAGACTAGGAAACTGAAGACATGTACCACACTGAACATGAAATAAGGTGGCATTAGGTCACAGTGCCCAGCTGCAGAGCCCTTGGGATTTCCAGTTTTGGTGAACAGACCACCGGTAAATAATGAAATTAAGATGTGTGCATGCAAGGAGCTACCGTCCCTGCACACTCCATCTGAATCAAGCAAGAACTGACAAAGGTATAGGCAGTTTTATGGTTCCCCATTATATCCCATGGGCAAAATGTCGAAACAGTGTTGAAACAGTTCTGACGAAACGAAATGGAACAGTAGTTTCGAAATGAAATGAAACTCAAGACGAAACACTATCCCGTTGAAACGTCAAAACAGAAGTCGAAACGAAATGGTGCTGTTTCGCACAGCCCTAGTACCTTCCCTCTGTGACAGCTCTAAGTTTGGTCGATATAGATTTTTTTTTTGTTTTGCCTGCATTATTCTTATCTGCTATCACTGTGTATCAATAAAATTTCCCTGTTATCAAGTAAAGAGGTCATGGTCAGTCTGAGGGTTTGGGTCTGCCTGGAACAAGGTATCTGGGTCATAAATCTGGTGCTAATAACAACCAGCATTCTGAATGGGGTGGATATTTCAGGTAGACAATTGGAAATGCTGATAAGAGGTATGTGCCGGAAATCCATTTCTCTTTCCTGAAATTAAGTGCCTTCTTCCAGTCCTTAATTGGGGTTCTAAGTGAGACTAGAGATTTTGGATGCCTACAGCCTATTCCTATATTTAGTGCAGCAGTGTTTTCAGGCATGGTACTGTACAGGTTGCCTCTGAAACCAGATACAGTGTAGCTGCATCCATGTAGCACCATGAGCTAGCTGCTGGACACTGTCACTCAGCTGCACTAATTAGGCTGCCCAAAGAGCTTAATGGGCACAGCTATATGGCTTCTGGTTTAGGAGGTAGCCCATATGGAGGAATGCAGCATGCTTATGAGTGCTGCTGCTGCTGGGCATAGTAAGTTTATGGTGTGGACATGGCTGAAGTCATCTCTTTGGGTACAAGAGGTTTTCTTTTATAACATTGTTGGCTACAAAGTACCAACTCACAGGATCATCATAAAATTCTAGTTTATTGGACGGATGCAAAAGTCAGACCATAAACCTTGGTGCTGATCCCCTCAAACACGCACACATTCACGTACATGCACACACACACAGTAGCTAGCTCTGAACACTGAGCACCAGCGTCAAGATATACTTATCCCCAAGCACTGGAGTCTGCCGTTGATGGCCAGTTGAGGCTTCTTTCAGTACGATGTTGCTTCAGAAGGGGGTTGCCAGCTGGTCCTTCTGGCTGGACAGGCAGGGTGCTGGTCAGGTCAGAGGGCCCCATTGGGGGTCATTCTTCGCTGCCTTTTATCCCTCTCTGGCAGACTTTGGTGACTCCCCAATTCTCAGGCTTACCCAATCCAGTGGTCATTGACCTTGAGGGACATCCGTCTTGGTAGGTGCTGGATGGCAGCTGTCTGTCCCAGGGGTCACATCTGCATGTATGTGCAGTCTCAGGAGTCTGTTGATGAATTTTGATTGATTCACTGCCGTGATGAATAGAGCTCTGGAAGTGGTTGATCAGGGGGTATTTCAGCCCCAAGGGTCTGTTTTCAGCATTGATTAGTTCAAATGGGGGCTTCAGTACCTTTAACAATTTAAGTTTCTGGGAATTCCTGGCTCTTTATTGATTCTTTCTTCTCCTTGGTTTCTGATTTTGTAGGTGTTAATTGCCACTCATTAACAAACTTATCCAGACTAGCTCCTGTGTTACACAATCAACCATGATTCATTCAGGGACCTCCTCCATACAGAGATTCCTGCTCTTGCTAACATTGTTACATGGTACAACTTATTTGCTTTTAAACTTAAAGTACATTTGTAAAAGCATCTACAAGCTCTATTTTCACTACAAATACACCTTATATAAAAATAATAATAATATGTTAAAAGAAAAAGAGAAAGGAAGGAAGAAAAGGTAGAAAAGAGAAAGCATCCCCAAAAGGGGGCAAATACTAAAAGAGGGGCTTTTGCCATATGAGGGAGCTTCACATGTGAGTGGGGTCAGACAAAAGGGTTTCTTGCAATAACATGATTGGTGCCAGTGTTGATGATCTTCTATTTAATAGCTTAGTGGTTAGCTCACTCCCCAGGAAAAGGGAACCCTGAGTTTTGGCCCTTCTGAACTTGAGAGCGACAAACTCATATCTTCCACCTTCAGGAGAGTGTCCAGCCACCAGGCTTTATGCAAGGCTTGGGATTTCTTCCTATGGGGTGGAGAGTGCCCTCCACACAGCCTGGCTGATAGCCTGGAGATTAGAGCATTCTCCACAGAGGTGAGAGCTGGAGTTTGTACCCTGTCAAACTGAGAGGGACCTAGAACTGAGATCACTCACCTTGAGAGACTGCTCTAGCCAGTAGGCTTACTATATAAAAAGGCAAGCATCAGCATCACCACCATCTCCTCCTCTGGCCATGTTTTTGAAAAGTGTCCATAACCACTGTGCTGAGTGTGTGTGTGTTTTAGGTATTCCCTGAGCATGCCTACCAGATCATGCATGTCAGCCATCTCGCACTGATAGACACCTAATTCATGGCTGACAAATGGGGCTAGATGTGAGAAAGGCACTTATTCAGTTCCCATTATGTACCTAACTTTTTGCCAGTGACGTTACTTAGACACTTATGGACTCAGGTGCCAAAGCATGTTTTTGTGGATTGTGGTCTTGGATTTATACTCCTAAATCTTCCCCAGCTGCATGTAGATCTCTTAGTGCCTTCTTTGAATGAGTTTCTTACTTTGTCTCATTGAAAATCAATGGGATTTGTGTTGCTAAGTCACTTAGGTGTTTTTGAAAATTTACTCCTTATCTTAGTAGGCATATACAGAACTTCTTATGAGTAACCTGGGAACTTCTTTGTGCTTTCTAACTGGGTTTTATTTGTGTATAAATGTGAATCAATCTTGTGCTGATATTTCCAGAGGGTGGGTGAAGAAAAATTAATAGTACTTTCCTTACAAAACCACTGCAGTTTTTATACCTTTTTATGTGCTATTTGTTGGCATGGAAACATGATCCTAAAGCTTTGGGAGCTCATCTTTGGAGGCAGGCATTCTCCCTTTCCTTTCTTGCCCCCATTTTATGTACAATCTGCAATTGTATCCTAATTGTAAACACAGAACAAACTAGGGTGGATTTTAGGGGTGGGGTAACTCTTGGGAAGAGCTTTGTAATAAGTAACACAGTATACAGCATACAAAAAAGACCTGTGACTAACAGAGGAAATGATTATCTCGAATGTAGAATAGCACCTTAATAAGAATAACACTTATTTTCTCAGCTACTGTTATTTTGCTACAATAGTAGATTATCTCCAGTTTCTATCTGATCATCTGATCATGATCATTTCCTCATTGAGCTAAGAACTGATTCATCTGGATGTCTTTTTTGTCCACTAGTACATTGGTATATTTATGTTTTGCCCGACATATGAACTAGATGTTATTAAGAATATTATTGATGTATTTGCAGATCTTTATGGGGTCTGTACTGTAAAATTTGACGTTTGTTTTCAATTTGACATTATTTCATTTTAAATTTATGCTATTCTCACTTTTTCCTTTTGAGATTCTGAGTGAGTAAAGTACTTACATTTGTGCATATAAGTAATCTTCTTAAATTTTAAGTTTAGCATTTTTCCTAAGTGCTTTACTGGACTCTGTGGTCTGAGAGAATTAAAACTACCAATGAGAAAAAGTGATTTCTTAAAGAAATCTCCTCATCCGTAATATTAAGATTGAATTGTTCTTTTCATGTCCTGAACTATCATCTCCTTTTCTGTGCATTATTATCAAAACAATGCTGCAGAAAACTGTTTCCTCTGCCTTGCCTATTGCATTTTTAATTAGGTCATTAGCAAGAGATCATTAGTATACTTGTATGAATAATATGCCCAAATATTTCCAATGAGTTTTTGCCTAAATACCTTGTCATTTCCTGGGCAAACTCCAGGAAGGTCGTCACACATCTCATTTAACATATGACACATTTGACACAAATTAGAGCAATTGACTGTCTTCACTTCAAACTGGCCCATAGTGGCACAAATATAGCCTCTCATTCTAGTGTACTATTGTTTTTTCATGTCAAAGACTGTTCAGGAAATAATTTGATTACATCGGTGTAATACCCTTGGCCCCATTCTGATGATAAAATAGATGTTCAATTTGTGATGAGCTCTGAACACCTCATTAAGTATGACCCTTTCCTCTTAGCTGGAGTGTAGTGTGAAATGTACTTTCCCAAATTAGTATGTGTCTATTCTTTAGGGTGAGAGATGACTATCATTATAAAAACTTTGGATATTCAGATCACTATGTGATATACTTTCTCCCCTTCTCTCTGTCAGCATTATCCTACTGTCATTCTGTTTAGAATGAGCATTGAAGCCGTTTAGCAATATCTTGGCAAAAGTGATGTCAGCATCTGGCCCAATCTGCTTCATGAAGATCACTTCAAGGATTAATATTTTTTGTCTCTTTCTCTCTTTCTATGTCTGCCTCTCACATAAATTGTTATGTCTTTATTTTACCATAAATTTTTTATGTGACAGGAGGGAGACATTAGTTATAGACCAGAGCATTATTTAGCATTAAGCGTATGGAGAGGAAATCTGAAATGAGTTTATTGTATAACTATGGATATAAACCAATAATAAAAAGATCATATGTATACAGTAAGAATAAGGTCTAAGGAGTCTTAAATTAGCATTTAGGTGGGATTTGATTGCTAGATTGCCTGTAATAAATGGCATGTATGCAAAAGTAAGTCTTGTTTCTTTTCATTAGGGAATTTAATCAAACCGTGGATGTACTGAAGTCTGACCACAAGCGTACACTTGAGGCTGCACTTTGACATCATTATAGTGATGTAAACCTGAATAACTTCACAGGTCATACTGGAGATATTTCACACTGATATTGGCATAATGAGATCAGAATTCAGGCCAGGGTATTTAGCAACAAAAACATCAATCTCTTTCAAATGGCTTGCTTAATAGAACAGGACAAGATTGCTGCACCCCAGCCCACATGTGATGATGTTCCTAATACTGCTATTCTGGATGCTTATATGGCTCTAGCTGTTGTCATTGCACATTGCCAAGTGTTGGGTTAACTGTCATGCTTCGAATCCTGATGTGTCACAAAGCTGGAAACAAATATAACCATGATAAAAGGGCTGGTACAGTGTACCATGGGAGACCTGAGGAGAGTTTTCTAATGAAAATGTAGGTGAAAGAATCTTAGTGTTGTTATAAGGAACAGAGTGGCACACCTCCTTCAAGGCTAGGTGCTCGCTTTGATTTAATGCCAGCAGAAACATGTCTATGAGAACTTGCTGTACTTAGGAGAGATGCCCATCTGATGTAGTAGGATTACATAATAGTTTTACAATTTTTGTTCAAGAATACTTTGTCCCTGTGACCAGGTACAGATATTACACATAAACTGGTCTAAGTGATTGGAAATTGCTTTAAACCTATAACCATACAGAAGACACATAGATAGGTCTAAAAATGGTGGAAACCAGTTTGAGATAGATGTGGTTTGATGTGCACTCAAATCTAAATGATTAGGTTAGACCAGTGAATTGAACTTATGTAGCAGATCCCTTATTGATTCAAGTTAGACTGATGTCAGCTGGTATCCCAGCCTCATCTGTGGCCCTTCTCGCAGGGAGGCACAGTAGTACTCAGCCCTGGGGTGGCTGCTGACACATCCCCAGAATACAGGGCATCCCCTTGATGAGGAGGGTGGAATGACTGCCTCCCCTGGCCAATCAGCAGTGAGGGGCAGGGCAATTGCCTCCTTGGCCAATCAGCCATGAGGAGTGGGGCCACCACAAAAAGGCCTTTTTTCTCCTTTCCTGCCTTCTTGGCTTGCTTGGAACCCTGCTCCTCCTGGCTATACACTGCTCTACCTCTAGGCACAGTCAATAGAATCATGAGGACAAATGATTATCATGTATTTCCACCAATGAACTGAAAAACGGGGCTTTTTACAGTTTATTCCTCATTTAGAAACAGACGGGAGACAAAGGGTTTAAAAACAGGATAGTCTGGTATAAAACCGGACCAATGGCCACCCTGCTCAACCCACACTCGACTGTTCTGGCTAAGTGCCTAGTGGACCCATGCCTGAGCTCTCCCAGAGCTAAGCCAGCACAGACCCTGTCCCTAGCCTCACCTCCAGCCATCTATCAATGGACTTACTAATATAATACCAGCATAAGCGAGAGATTTTTGTTGCCTAATATCTTTTATGAATGGCTTTATGATATTAATCAAACCGTCCTCTTAGAAATATGCAGCTGTGTTTTTGCTTTGTCACTTCACTTTTTAATATATAGGATGCTGTGAGATCCTTTTAAAGGTGTTACAGAGTGCTGCATAATATCAGGTGTGCACGCTCCTACATGATTCATAAGATACACCCAGAGATTTCAAATAGGAATCCATACTATTAGAAACATAGTGTCCTATTGTGGTCTTTTTGAGTTCTTTGCAACATAAGAATTGCTCTGTTATTTTTCTGTAGTTAATTAACAAGTGAAAGCTAAGAGTGGCATTTTCTGAGGGTTTCCTTGAGCCTAAAAAAGGTTTAGAATCATTGATATAGAGCCCTGCTGTGTGCAGGGAGAGCTGCGATAGGATCTGATGCACGATCTACACAAACATGCTTGCCAACCATGCATGGCAGGAGATGTGAATGTGGGATTTGAGCATCATATCTCATCATGCCGTATAGCTGGGGGAGTCGAGGCATTTCCTTCCTGAGCACACAGTAGGCTCCTATAGCTGAGCCCTGTCAGCTGATGGGGCTCCCTGCCACAAGGGCACACCATGCACTCCTGTGACTGGGAGATCTATTGGCTGATTTGGACCCCCGGCCACAGGGACACACCATGCGTTCCTGCGGCTCAGTTCCATCAGCTGATTCAGCCTATCAGCTGCAGGGGCACAGCATGTGCTCCTGCAGGTGGGATCCTGCAGCTGTTGACTCCCAGCCATGGAAGAATATGGTGTGCTCCTGTGGCTGGGGGCCCAAATCAGCTGACGTGACTCCCAGCCACAGGGATGCACCTGGCCACATGTTCAATTAATGACATCATAGGAACCAGCCACAAAGTTAGTATATATTTTTTATTGAATAGCTTTGTGGCTTATTCCTCATTTTATGATGCCATTAATTTCTTTAACGTGTGTCAGGGTTACAGACTAAGATATGATTAACTGCCTTAAGTTTAATATGGATCCAACTGTGTTATTTGGTATAAATTTTAAAGCTGTATGAATTTAATGGAATCATGCCAATTTAAAGCAGCCAAGGATCTAATCATAATCTCTCTTTGGTCCTATATAAATATGTAGGTATAAATATGTAAAAAAAAATACGACTAGATAAACAAAGATTTTGTTGTCCTTTAAGCTGTAACGCAATATATACTGAATGCACTGTACACACTGAAAATGCTTGCTTACTCCATCTAGTGCTTATTCTCAAACATCAAAGCTTCTGCTTAAGTGATAGCATTACTTGATTAAACCTTGAAAACTGCTTCAATTAGGAGAGTAACAGGAGACCTGGATGCTTCAGACTGCTGGCCTATGCAGAGGACATGAACTTTGATAAAACAGTGTAAGTATTAACACAGTTCAAAATCTTAGCGCCCTGTTAGAAAAATATATTTCTTGGCATAGGTGAGGCATTGGGTGGGAGGGCATGTGCATAGGTGAGGCATAGTGGGGGCATGTTGGATTCAGCCATGTGCCACCCCAACCCTGTGCACCAGATGTGGCTGCAGAGTGACTATGTTCACTAGCTTAAGTGCAAACTAGCACAATCTGCTAGCTGCTTGCATGTCATCCGGGCTGTACGGCTCCCCACACCATGGATCTGGAAATTTGGTTGAGCACCACTGGTTTATCTTATATGTTTTAATCTTTGAATAGGTTTATTGCCTGGCAAAAAGATAAACATAAACAAAAACTCTGAGGCTGCCTCCACATGAGTGCGGACATTTGTTTCCCTGGGGACAAGAAGCAGCAGCACACCTTGTGCCGCTGCTGCTTCTCCCCAGGGAACACCTGTGCCATGAGCTCTCTGGCGCGTGGCAGGTTACCGCAGGTGGGGTAGGGGAGGCTGGAACCAGCACTGTGCTGCCCCATAAGCCTTGCTTGGGATCCTGGGAGCTTCCTGGGGCTGCAGCTGTGGTGATCATGCTGCTCGAAGCCTGTCTGGCAGCCAGAGTGTGTCTCCGACCAGCTAGGCTCCAGTTTTGGGTGATGCGCACTGCCCCACTTTTGTTTTTCCACTGGCTTTTTTGACCCTGGGATTTCCAGGGGTAAAAAAAACAACACCTCTGTGTGGCTACCTTGAAGTTTGGAGAACACCTGAATGTGAGGTGTGTGGAGCCACAGATGTGTCTGCGGTGCCATATACTGCACAGCTGTGCTTATCTGGAGGGTCAGTGGGTTCTCTGCTCCTGCAATAATTTTCATAGTTATTTGTTGGTGAGTTAATATGAGATGGTGTTATATAATTAGGATCCTCCACAGACATAAGTAACTAAGAGAAGGTTTTTCAAGAGCATCAAAAGGAGTAAGATTTTTATTTTTTATTTAGTGGGGGTGTGTTTCAACCTACCAACAATTCTTCAGACTTCATCCTCAGTGAAACGAGAGAAAACAGGAGTTGCTTAAAAGGTAGCAAAACCTCTGTTTGGTTTCAATGTAAGTCAATATTTGTAACTTTGCTGTGGGGGCAGTTAAATTTTTCTAATTACCTCAATGCTTAGAAGAGGAATGAAAGATTTAGCTTTGAATATCAAAGCTTGTGGGTGGGATTTACAATGCTTAATAGAATATCTTTTGCTCTTTTCCTTTTATTCAGCCTCTTCCATTCCAGCATCAGTTATCAAGTCATTGCCCAACATTGCAATTCTTTCTGTTGGTTGCTATATACACAGTATGTATTTTCTGTAATATTTATCTTGGGACCGCATCTCAGTCCTTCAATCCCAACCCATTTCCCAATATTGGAAAAGGATAGTTTTGTGAATTGTCAGACAGCATGGGCAAAATTAACTTTTGCAGTTGCAGCTTTCTTCTCTGTTCCAGGTCATTCCGGCAAAGATAAAGTTGTAGAGAAGGTGCATCACTGAGTCAGCTCTTTTGGTAGATTTCTCATTTTGGGGGGCTTGTAATCTGTGTTCTACAAGGGCAACTGAAGAGGTGAATCTATTCCATTTTCTGTGCCCTTGAGGATGTTATGGAAACTGTTCACTGCTTCAATTGCAAGGATTAATTCAGTCATGTTTGAAAAATACTCTGAGATTCCCATTTGGAAGGGACTGTAAAAATGCAAAGTGTAAACAGCATATGCTTCAGTCTATAGCTCAACAAATTAAAGTAGGGCTGAGGAATACATACAGCTGAAAAATCTCTAGATACTGCTAAATCATTTTTTGTATCCCTAGGGACTGTGCTACCAGAGAACAATATTTTTTCCTGTTGAATTCACCAGATTTCCCAAAACATCAAGTATTTTCCAAAATAAAGTTTTCTAGAAGAGTAAATGAATGTCTCTCCCAATCCCTTTTACCTGCATTTCAAACTATGCCAATCAAATGCATAGTCACAATCACTGTCAACATATAAACACATCTTTTTTTTTTCCAGACTCAAAGTATAAATATTTTGAGTAAACTGCGTTTAATAAGCTTGTCTGCAAATCATATTTCATGGATTAAAGCTGTAGAAAAGCATCTCATTTAGATAGGAAAATACATGAATAGATTTCCTAACTCATCATCTGTCCTAACTAGTTGGCAGATCATCAAGTATGGACTGCATAGATGCATTGCTTCTTATTGTGCTTGTTTGTGACTCCTTAAATGACAAATTCTTTTCTAAAGTTACCTTTTTATATATGCCAACTCATTATTGTAGTCTTGCCTGAACTAAATATATTGAATGTGGCATATCTTGATCTTGTTGCATCAAAAAACATCTGTCATTGACAGTAAAACTTTTAAAACTTAAATGTATCAATAGAACAGCATGACTAGTTTATAAAGAACAACTTAGTGGAAGGAATGTTTCCTCTTCCTTTAGGCAGCATACTTGCAAAAAGATTGATTTAGGCCATGTCTAAACTAGATGCATAGCATGAGAACAAGCATTTGCCTCACCCAGTCTAGGTTTAGGTGGCTTAGTCTAAGCCACCTAAACCTAGACTGGGAGCAGTGAGCAAAGGCTGGTGGGAGCAGGCAGGTCTGCAGGGCACTGAAGGCAGTTGTGGGGGGTGGGGGCAGAGAAGTGGACAACTAGAGGGTCTTGGGGGTTGAGGTTTGGCAGGTTGGGGTTGGGGCTGCTGGTGGGTCTTTAGTGGGGAAGGGATGACAGGTCCAAGAGAGGGACATCAAGGAGCTAAAAATAGCTCAGTCAGGATCAGGAAGGGTAAGAACAGCACAATCCCATGTTTGGAGTCAATGGGGCTGTGCTGCAAATACATGCAGGCATTCACTAGATCAGGTCAACCCCTTCCTAGATTGGGTTATCTCTTTCATGATCTAAGTTAGTGTGCCTCCTGAGGCATTTAGATCAACCCAACCCTGGTTTGGTCGATCTAAATGTAATGCTTACTGTACGCAGCAGCAGTGTCCTCAAGCACATCACACTGTTCTGCACAGGCTACCCCCTATCCTGGAAGCAGTGAATTATCACCACATGATGGTCTGAATGTTCATATCAACAATGTTAAGAGATAGTGTCCTTCAGCATGTTCCCTTTTCCCTCTGTTGCAATGGGTTTGCGCATTACTGCAAGGACATCATAACTACACGGCTTCTAGTTGAGAAGGCATCTCATAAGGAATAGCACAGTGTTTGAAGGTGCAGGTAGCAGATATAGTGAGTTCATGGATTAGACATAAATTTAAATATATTCATTCATTGTTTTGATTTCTTCTACTTTGAGTTTTATAATTGGCTGAAAGTTAATATTTAGTTTTTAAGCTCTATCCTATATGCAATTGATCAGAAATGTTACATGATGCTGTTATTGTTCCTTGATGGGGTAAGTGTGCAAGCAATTTGACACAAACAGTTACATAAGTGAAGATGATGTGTGTGCGGTTGTCACAAAGTCTCTTGACTCCATTTACTTTTCTTCAGTAGTGGTAGTGCAGCTATTAAAAGTAGATAGTTTGAATGGTTTCATAAAACCTGTCCAAAGTCTCAAATATATCTAATGTGAATTCATTAAAAAAAATTAGATATGTAAGTGTGGGCATTTTTTTCAGTATTTATCCAGTTCTATTTGGAACACTATAGTCAACTGAAAAATATTCATGTCTTCAAGCAGTAAAAACATGAATTTTCATAACCAGGAAATGAAATGGCAACAATTAATGAACAATAAATATGCGTCTCAAATACGGCTCTTCCCTTTGGCAGCATTTCTGCAATCTGATTTATGAGGATAAGAACCTTAGATCCCACAGCAGATAGCAGAGCTACAAGCATGTGCTGGCATTTGATCTTTCTCATAGTGGGGGCCTGTAGACAGTGTTCCAATAATAAATTAATCGAAATAAAGAGTATGATCTTATTTACTGAGAAGGGCTTTGTAAGGGATTGGAGGCCAGCTTCCTGATGGGGAATTGCCACATGAATAGGAAAATTGAGATGAATTGGATCAGATATCCTTGGCACCAGAAACATTTCACTTTTGTTTGCAAGCTGGGCAGCTGTAGGATGCAATAAAATGTATTAGCGCTACTGTGAATGGCTCAGCCATGATTCAGTCTCTGAATTAGCTCCTTTAAGCTCATCCACTTTATAATGCAAGCTCACTATAGCTCTTCCATGGGGTTAGGAAGAAGAGCAAAATTTGCACTTCTGGGCTGTCAAGCCACTGGGAAATGTCAAACTATAGGAAACAACAGAGTTTCTAAAGTCAATTCCAGAGAGAGGCTAATCATTGCTTTCTGACATTGTTCTAAATATGAATTTGGTTATGTCAATAAGATGAGCCTACAGTCATAGACAGCAGAGAGTGGATGAACATCAGTATGTGGATGGACATCAAACACTTTCCAAGAACAACTGTGTCACTGCTTATGGGAGTCAGAAAGGAGGTTAACCTCTCCCCACATTTTATTTTCTAACCCAATATGCATGCACTGCTACTACACGTTCATTAATGTGTCTATGTCTATTTACCACAATTGTCTGGTAGAGAGCTACATTTCTATACAGGTGGAGCTGAGGGCATCACTTGGCTGTGTATTAACTACTTGATTCTTGCTACTCTCTTCACTTCATAGGTGTTAACAACCCCCAGTCTTGCACTAATCAAGCTACACTTGTGCAGTTATGCTGGCTGTTATCTATGACTGATATTTTTTCTCTGCTCATCCCTCAATTTGTCCAATAAAGTTGTGATGCTACCTAGAAACCTGCACTGGGTGGCTCTGTTCATAGGGGATTCAAAACACAATGGATTGGTAACAAGGATGGGAAGGGCAGGGCTAAAGGCAGACTGAGCTGTACAGTGGCACAGCAGTCAGAGGCAGGGGACTGTTGTAATGGTGAGGTGAAGAAATAAGTGATTGCAGTGACCATTTCCTGAATTATTTATTGCAGTAGAGGATGAATCAGCACTACAACCAGGGTGGCATAAAGCCAGGAATGGGCAGAGCTAGAAGGAATGGTCTCTTTGGGTACAGGCACTGCCAGCCGCTGAAGTGAGTCCTTTTTTGACCTTGCTTGTTTCTGGATGTTGAGGGTGGAGAGGACTGGAGGCTGGCAATGGAATGCTGTGGGGAGGAAAGGCAGTTACTGCCCTGCCTCCACCTGCCCCATAGGGGCAGGAGGAAATGTCTGGGAAGAGTTCTTATGGGAAGGGCTCCTGGGAGTTGAGAGGCTGGAGAGGTCATGGGCAACAATGGGAAGGGCTCCTGGGAGTTGAGAGGCTGGGGAGGTCATGGGAAACCATGTGGGGAGGGGATGTGGGATAGAGGAATGTGGGGTGAATAAGAACTGGGGCCTTATGGAGTGGGAAAGTATGGGGCAGATGGGAGGTGCAGTTGAGGAGGGTAAAATGGAGTGTGTGAGTGGGGGGGTAGGGGTGGGAGCAAGAGGGATTGTGGATGAGGGGCTACCATGAAGTTTGGGTTTTCAGAAAGGCAAGGGGGGATCATTGGGTTATGAGGGTGGTAATTAAGGGTCAGAGAAGCTGGAGATTGATGGGAATGGGCCAGTGCAGGGTGCAGTGGGTTCATGGAGGCAGTGAGAGATCATGGTAGGGGACTCTGTGGGGCATGAGAAGATGGTGGGGTCTCATATGGCATGGGGCATGATGAAATAGGGATGAGCATTGGAGGTATGTGGAATAATGGGACACAGTCACTGGAAGATGTCTTAGTATGTCTTATCCCTCCACACCTAAATGTCTACAAATTGACTGCTATATTTAGAGATCTCACTGACTACTGTAGTTAAGAGAAGAAAGAAAAGATATACAAATCCACTCATACTTATATGACCTGGTTCTCTAGGTTTCCAACTTTATGGCCAAGTTTTCTACCTTAAGCAGAACCATATCTGTTTCTTCTTCCGAATTGTGTCATATGCATGCCCTTTTGAGTTTGGTTTGACAAACTGCTGCACATACGCTGATAATTTCCTTTCTTAATATTCATTTACTCACAAACTGCACACACCTTTTCCCAAAGAATCAGTCCTCCAGAACTGAGGTGTGGGAAGCTGCTCAGAATAAAAGCACTATGCTTTGATTCTTGCTCCACTGTGAAGCTGCAGTAGCATTACTATTCAGGTATACCACACTCCTATACTCTACTACTACTATACTATACACTATATTATACTACAATTAACTTAATGGCTCCTTTATAATGATCTTTATGTTTCACTAATCAAGCTAACATTTCTTAGGACAGTTTTGCTGTCTTCCAGCTGCTTCTGGTTTCTCTGCTCCTATTTCAGAGCCCTGAAGACTCTTGAGCTCTTTTCAGAGTCACAGATGCTCTCATGGGTACCATTTTTTAGCAGCAGCTAGGGCTTCAGCTTTTAATGAATCAGGAAAGGGAGGGTGAGCCAGCTGAAGGTTAGGCTCTGTCTCTACTCTATGCAGCCATGACGCTGGAAAAATCTTTTTTCTGTCATTCTGCCTTTCAAAAATGAGTCATGCATTTTATTCCAAGGTACGTTGTATGTGAGAGAGCACAATATTTTCACAAAGCCAACAAGATAGGAGTTAATACTAATGAAACCTATGCTTCTGACTACTCCTCCTCACATATCCTCAAACAGATGCATGCCTGAAAGAAGGACCAGAATGGTGTTTTGGCTGTAAAGCTTTTCCCGTTTTCTCTCTTCACACTCCTTTCTCATTGGTGCCCTCACTAATTATAACCCATCTAAAATTAGTTTGTAAATTATTTGGGACAAGGATAATGGCTCCCTGTTTGTTTTTTGAAGCAACCAACACACTTTGGGTCCATTCTGAACATATTTGGAAACAGTCTGTATAGTGTTATTCTGGAGCTGTGATTCAGTTCCTTGCCAATTCGATACCTTGTGCTATTTTAAGTGGGACATGTGAAAATGAAAATATAACTGATGAGTGGGATTTTCTGTACTAGCTATAAAAGTAATTATTAAAAAAAAAACCAAAATGGAAAAGAAGACAGTGGTGCTTGTTGTATAACCAGTGCCATAGAAACACTTTTGATAAAGACTTAATCAATAAACCATGATTATCCATGTGCATATTTTCTTGGAGAGAGATACCTTGGCTCTACCTGTGGAACTTTGATACATTAATTAATGTTACTATAGAGGGACACCACCAAATAACCCTCTGAATCTCAATATTTCTCAATATGTTTCCAATTCTGCTTCATCTTTAATATACTCATTAGGCTTACAATTTAGAGGAAGACTGAGGGGTGGAGGGGCAGGAGGGGAACAGACTTTTAGGTGATTCAGTGGAGGCATCCCTGAAATATCTGAAACAAGGACACTTTACCAGAATTGCATTGTATTTTAACTATCAATGTTTATGGATAGTTTACAATTCTGTATAGGTCATAGATTGAATGGGGGAGGCTGGGGAATAGTCAGAGACATGCTGCTTTTTTTTTTTTTTTTAAGTGTTCCCATGAGAATGTTTTCTTTTTAGCACTGACAGTCTCTACAGGAACTCACTGAGAGAAAGGGGTGTCAGATTGGAGAGATCTGTTGACAATTTTTCTCATTTAATTAAAAATTGACTCATAACTAATGCACCCAGGAAATATGAATCTGCCCAGTCCCTTGTGTGGGTGGATGGTGAGAGAAGGGGATCTTTTTCTTCTTCTCTTCCCACTTTTTTCCTCCTCTCCTCAATACACATACACATGCATGCACATGCATACCCTCTGTCCCCACCTATACTTCTGGCACTCCAGGAACTATGTTCCACTTCCAGAAAGCAGGCCACAGCCTCCTCTCTCATCTGCAGCAATAGAAGGTATGCAAGCTGCCCATAGGTTGTGCATATGTCTTTATTCTTCCCCAAAAAGTGTGCTTTCATTTCCTTTGGATAGCCATCTTGCTGTAAAATCCTAGTGGAAACAAGATAAAAATGACACTTACTGAAGTCACCACCCACTCCACTGTGGTTGACCTACTCTAGCTAGCCTCATTTAGAGCCTCCCTGTCATCACTGCCTGGCTCTTTCTGACACTCCACAAAGCTGGAACCTGTGGCTGGCAGAGTAGTAGCATCCATTCTGGTACCCTCTTGCCTCTGTTTTGATGCCCCCCCTGCCTATGTCTAGTTACACTATTAACACATGAGCATATTTTGCCTTAAGAGTTTTTAAATCTGGTCTACCCAACAATTTCAGATAAAGTTTTACCACACATTCTATGGTGTGTATAAACTGTAATGGTGTCTACAAGTGTCTGTTTCTTTACCATGGTGCTATTTACAGTTGCATTATTTTCCAGGTATAAATGAGAAATTGCAGAACAGATTAGTTCTAAGGGTCTGACATACCAGATTTACTGAATGCCCAAAGCTGTATTATCCTGCATATAACAGTATTATAAAAATGTCTGGATAGAAACTGAAAATTAGCTGCATGAAGCTGTTGTTTAATTTTTATATGTGTTACACAGGTACCTCTCTGTGCTGTAAACCAGAAGGATCACCACGGTCATTTCTCAACTTCAGCTTCCCTTTTATACCTCTGTTTTGGGAACCATCTAGGTCCTCATATGTCTATATCTTGCAGATGCTGCACAATGTCTTTCAAAATACAGTTTTTCTGTCCATCAACCAAGCTAAAACTCTTATCCAGGCTTTTGGATTTGGATTATGGCAATGACCTTTTCTCTGGCCTTGACAAACACAACCTTGCTCTATTTGTATCCATTCTAAATGCTACTATAAAGATCATTTTCCTTATCTGTTATTTTGGCCATATATCACCCCTTTCTTTATCATATCACACATCAAGCTGTTTATCTTCACTATCATGGCCTGTCCTCTCTTCTTCATTGTTGAAAGGTGGATTTTTACTTTTTTGTGGCATATGATCCAGCCTCCAGCACCTGCCTATTCAGCTTCTGCACACACATATTTGTGTGTTTTCCTATGCTGCTGCTCATGTATGGGAGGAGTTGCAAACAATCACTCACAAAGCTATCTCATCATCCTCTTTTAAACTCCTTAAAACTATTCACTGCAGTGATGTCAACAGCAAACTCAACCATAAATTGCTGGTGTGTTAAGACCACTGGTTATCATGCTGACAAATATTGCCTCATTGTTTCCTTGTATTCCTTCAACTATCAGTATCTAAATGGTGTTTCTTATACTTGAAATTTGAGATATTGGAAACCAGGACTTTCCTTTTGTTTTTTGTTTGTAAATGCCTAACCCAATGGGATGGTGCTTCTTGGCTCTTAGGCTAAGTACAGACCGTCAAAAAGCCAGAGGAGGAATCAATTCAATCTTTGAAGGTTTCTCTAAGCTGTGTAGATTGAACCAATAATGAACTGAACTCAAGTTCATTTTTCACTTAGGAAAGGCAGCCAGATGTCTTCCCAGGCCCAGGCCAGATGGTGGGAGGGTCCTAGAGCATGCCTGCCAATCATTGCCAAGCCAGGCTGAGCCCAGCTGAGCTGGGGCCATCCCTGATTGGCTGCCCAGCACATGCCTCCAACCCCCTGTTGTCCTCCTGGGGGAGATGATCAGGGGAAGAAGCCCCTGTCCTGGTGCTGGGGGCTTATCCACAAGGGAGAAACTGCTTCAGGGGATTTTTCCCAGCTCACCCCAAGTGGTCTCCCCTGCCGTAGGAGCCTTAGGAGGGATTTTCCTCCTACCCCATCCCTCGCAGGGTCTGGCCACTGCTTGTCTGGTTCTTCTCACTCAGGTGGGGGGGGGGGCCCATTCCAGTGCTGTGGATCTCCCCCCACATGGATAGCCCCCTGGCATCGGTACAGGGGACTGTTCCCCCCCCGCCCCTGCAGAGGCAGGGCTGGCTGAGCAGCGGCTGGACTGCACAGGGGAGGGGGTGCAGGGGAAATCACTAAGGCTCTCATGGTAGGGGAGCCTGGGACTCTGAGGACCCTGGGCAGACCCAGAGGTGGCTCCCACTTACATGGGCAGGCTCCCAACACTGTGATGGGGGACTGTTTCCACCTCCCACCTGTGAGGGCAGGCTGAGCACAGGGGAGGAGGTGGGCAGTTGGGCAGTCTGGGGGTGGGGCTGTGGCAGACTCTGTTCCCCCTCCCCCCTGTCCTGCTGTCAGGTGCAGGCAGGACACGGGTTAGGGAGCAGAGACTTTGCTGCCTCAGCTCTGTGACAGACCATAGGTGGGGTTGGCCTGGCTCAACTGGAAGAGAGAGTGCAGCTGAAGCTAGCCCACCCACCCTATGAGAGGGGGTGGGTGGGGTCTCAAGTCATCCTGGGATGCTGGGAGACTGCAACCTAACTTGAGTCAGGAGGGGATCTGGGACAGAAGTTTGATAGATCAGTTTAACCTAAATCAATTCAGTCCAATACTTCATTCATCCAGGTCTATCTTAAACCGAGTTCAGCCATTTTGAAACAGGTCTATGTGCATTGTTCTGCTACAGGTTTAAACTGGTTTCCGATCACTTATAATGGTTTATGTGTAATTTCTGTCCCTAGTCTTACAAGCTATGATAATACTAATAAATAATAAAAATACTAATCTAATACTAAAAAATACTAATACAGTAAAAGCTCTGTCCGGAAATGGGGGATGGAAGGAAAACAAAATATGCCAGTTAATTGAGTGGTCCCTTGCCTCTTTGGGCCCCCACATCTCCCACCACGTCCGGGGTGTCGCTGTCCCTCCTGCAGCATTGCCGCCCCTCCTGCAGGCCCTGCAGGCCCCGTGGGACAGGGAGGAAGGTGCAGCCTGTTATGCCCCTGGACTGTGGGGGCTCTGCAGTGCAGGCTGCTTTGCCCTGGGCCATGGGGTCTTGGAGAAACATACCAGCTTGTAAGGTGCTGGATAATGGAACTTTTACTGTACTAATAAATAATAAAAATAGAATTAGGGATACTAACAGAAATAATCCTATCTTTTAATACTGCCTTTAATAATATGCAAAGGAAAGAAATAGCCTTCTCTGTGATCATCTGATCTCTTCTATCCATCCTTAGTGTGCAGTTACTTACTTTCTTGCAGAAACATTTTCTCAGCGTGCCATTTAAGAGATGGCCCTTTAAATCTGGTAGAGACAAGCAGCTCCAGCTCTAAGTAGCCATTTTACAATGTACCTGCTGCTGGTTGCATCTCCTTTTTCAGCTGGTAACTATTAACTGCCATTATGCTTCCCTCTGTTTTTTGTCATATTTCTAAGAAAATGTCACTTCTCACAGAAAGTAAAAATGCTTCAAGCCTGTGTGCCTCATAGAGGTGTATTTGCCAAATGTTACATTGTTTTCTAAGTATATTTGATACTGTGAGAGAGAAAAAAAGAGAGGATTGGGCTCCCTAAACAAATGGTCTACCCAATTTCTCAAGGAAGACAAACTTGTTAGAAGGGTAGCTATATGTTTGCTTTGTTGTTTGCCTTTGGAAAGAATGCAAGAAAGGAGTTGCTAAATAAAGCACAGGTAAATGACAAAAAGTTCCTCAAACAAATTCACTTGTTGTTATGGCTGATTATCTACTCTATGATTACTTACTTTTGTTCTTTGGTTAAGCCTACACTTGTTTTGGATGTTGACAAGTATAACAATGTTGCAGAAAAGTCTCTTTCTCATCATATATATTGTATCTGTTACAACAGTACCAATGGCTTCCACTGACCTACCAACTGATTGCTTCCACTGGTTTCCATTGTGATTCAGCTTTATGTGCCTGCCTAGGAGGCTCTGGAATTTTAAGAGACAAGGCATGCACAGGAAGGGAGTAAGAAGGTAGGATGCTCTTTTTACAGAGGGAGAACTGCGATATACAGTGGTTAAGTGCTTAGACCTTTACCTGGGAAAATTCTGGGTTTCTACATCCCATTTTAGGTTCAGTTCAACTTCCCTTGTTCAATGGTTTGCAAACCAATACTCTCACTCCCCATACATTAGGGGATAAAGCAAGCAGAAGAAGCTTGACTGCGTAGCTCAGTGATAAGGGCACATGCCTTGGAGGGGCTGCTCCTGGCTTCTGTACTGTTATCCTGGACTCTTTATCCTATGATTGTTTATTGTAAAATGCATAAAAAGAAATAATCCTGAGACCAGAATCCAGGACTTGTATCTTCTAGCTGAGTGCCCTTTATCAGTAGAAACATGTAATAGAAACAGTCTCACTCCTGCTGATTGACTCTTGCATTCCTTTCTGATCAATGGCCCAGCTTCAACAGGAGTGGTGAAAAGTTGGCAGCCCCAATTCATTTCTAATTGAAAGCCATTGAAAGCTATTAAGAAGTAAGAGACATGAGTCTGAATCCTTTCAGTGTGATGAGGAACTAAAATACAGGTATTGTACTTCTGGAGACAAGTGCTTTTACCACCCAGTGCTTCGTCTAAAGGTTGGGCACGATCACCTTCTGTCCTGAAATTAGCCTTTTGATGGAAAATGGCCTTCTTTTCTGGTAATTAACTTATTGGCTGAAAGTGGCCAAGACTGGTCTGTGTTCATTGGTGTTCTCAGAGTATTTCTTCCAAATTGGGGTCTAACCATTAAGTGTACATACAAAACTTGATGGATAGAGTCCAATTTGGTGTGATCTAAAAATGTTAGCCCTGTTTGGTTCTTTCAAAGAATGTCTGGAGATGTTCACCCTCCAGAGGGACCTCTGGGCCCTGGATTCTGAGTGGACAGAAGTGCCACGCTTGCATCTCTGAGTCAGGTGCCTGTGTTCCAGAAAGGGGTGGGGAATTCACAAACACTCTTGTGCTTAGCAGTTCATATTTGCTAGTTTTAGGTAGATCCTCTCTGGGTGTGAATGCCTTTGACTTTCTGAGGTACATTCTTTGTATAAGGAGCCTTGGTGTCCCTCTCTGTGCTTTGGCTCCACTCCAGAGCCCAGAGGCCTAGATGGTAGGTGCTGTGATGCCTGAGTTGTAGGTACCTTAGTTCTTCTTGAGATTTGGCCCTAGTCATGCAAAGAACTTGTGGCAGAACCAGGAACAAAATGAAGCTCCCAGTTACTATACACCCGGGTGACTGTAAGACCATTCTTTATTTGTGAGATTTCTTCTTTCTATCTAGTTCAAATTAATTCTAATCATAAAAGATATCTACATGGTGGTGGCTACAATGTAGTGCACACATGCAACTTGTAAAATCAGTGCTTTTTGTATATTTGAGAGAGATTCATTATCTAATTACTTCTTTTCCTGTTTTCTGAATGTTTGTGCCATACCTGAAAAGTGTCATGTTGTGCAGTGAAATTAGAATTTGTATAATTGTTCAGTTTTTTTAAAGAAACAAAGA
>NW_005841842.1:731355-738476 GCF_000455745.1 Alligator sinensis | reverse complement strand
ATTTTGTGCACCTGATTAAAAAAATTAAACTTTCCCCCTCTTTTGCACATATGAAAGCTCTGGGTTAGGGGAACATAAAATAAATTGTTTGCATAATTGAATTGCTACTCTGTTTTTAAGAAATGGATTCTTTGCTGTTTCTACTGAAAGATCACATAGACGATGTCAAAAAATAGTGCATGGCACATATAGAATTTTTTGTATAATATTTGATATGCATTATCAAAAATACTGTTTAGGAAGTGACAGATATAAACCATTTGTATTCACTCATTCAGACCATACTTACTTGACTGGTTTATACATGTAGAAACCAAGTTGTTCCTATTTAAATATGTTTGCATATTGCCAATTGTTACCTAAGGAAAAAATGTATAAAATTTCTTGCCGATGATTAAAGGCATGTGAATAAGGTTGCTGGCAGATGGTTTACAGATATCACTCTGAAATATCTTATACTGACAAATAACAACAGTATGTATAATTAGCACTATACAGATGGTATGCAAAATGTTTTTTTCTGTCTTAACACTGACTTTTTTCTTGTCAAAGAGACTATTTTAAGAGTCAAGTTTGAAAATACTGAATTGAAATTCCACTTAGGAGGGTTGTAAAAGATAGATGGCATTGTACAGCATGGGTCAAGCATGTACTGGAGTTCAGTATTTATAAAACACTTTGCACTCTAGGTCTTGGTTCATGAGTGGGGCTCCAAAGTATTTCCAATTTAGTGTTCAGACCTATGAACAGAGAGAATTCAGAGACAGGGAATAATGGAATGATACAGGGTTTTTTTTCCTCTGAATGTAATGAATTATTTGTTAATTCCACATGAACATGATTGGATTAAATATCCTTCCCTTCCTGTATAAATTATTCTACTTGGGTGTTTTTGCTGAACCATAGTGTAGATGAAAGATTGCTGTTGTTTGTGTATATGTATTCAAATTAGAAATATTTGTAGGAACATAGCACTTTGGAGTCCTTGGTCTGGGCTAGGAACCTATTGTCAGGCACTATCCAAAACAGAACAGGAAAACGATCCTACAGCAGATGGATACAGGCATAGAGAAAGGGGTGAGCAAAAGGTAACAATGAGATAATATTTCTCATCAGGATAGTCTGAGCCCACTAGGAGTTTGGCTAGTGGCACTTTTTTAAGCAGAGGACGATTTTAAGTAGAGTTTTGAAGGAAGATAATGAGTTTTGCAGATGTGCCTGGGGAACACCTTTCAAGTCTGAGCAGACATAGGAGAATGCAGATGGGGACATGTTGGATAATTTTAATTGAGTTATGGAGGTGTAGGCATCAGAGTCTGTTTGACATCTCAGCAGTGAATGAGAGATGAGGCATAGTGTGGGGAAGGACCATGAAAGATCTTGAAAATGAAGACTAGTAGCTTATATTTGTTGAGATAAAAAGAGAGAGCCAGTGGAGGGATCTAAAGAGATGTGGAGACAACAAAAGCAATTGGCCAGGGAAATGATATTTGCATATCTGGATGGATATGCATCATGTTTGGCAAGGCCAAAGGAAAGAATATTAGAGTAACCGAGTTGAGAAATGTTGGGAGCTTGGACTTGAGTTTTATCTGCATGGAAGGATTAGAAGAGCTATACCCCAGAGATGTTATGTTGTTAAGTTTCCGCATGATTTAGATATAGAGATAATTATTCAAGATGACACTGAGACTTAGGGAAGAGAATCAGGAAGAGTTGTATCCTAGAAGCTAGGTAGCCAAAAACCAAAAGGAAAAATGGTGCTAACCAGTGCTGAAAGAAGTTGACAGTTCTAGGAGGATAGTTGTCGTACCTGTAAAGGGTCGAGTGGTATAACTTATTTTAAGATAGACACGGAGATCTTTGAGGCAAGCTTTTTATTATTAAAAAGAAAGAAAGAATAAACAGAGTATACTCACAAAATCCCATACAGCATGCTGAAGTCTTGTTACTTCTTATGCGCAATTTCTAAAGACACCCTTAAAGATGATGCCTGGAGCAGATCAGCTAAGCCATCGGTCGTGCACTACCCGCAAAGCTTCTCAATTTTCTGTTCCCCCAGCAGTACGCTTCTATGAGAACCCTAAGATCTGCACACTTTGCTTAAATTTTGGGTCAAATTTATTCTCATCTAGGCGGAATTTAGGACCAAATTTGGATTAACCTTTACTGTGATTGGCTAAACGCTAGGACATTTTGTGGTTAGCGTGGTGAGCTGGTAAGTTCATTTTGTACCGCATTGTGGTGAGATACCTTTTTCACCTCTGACCTTAAGAAGCTGATTTTTGGCCCTCTCAAGCAGTTGATATGGAGGATGGAAAGAAAGAGAGAGAGAAAAAAACAAAACAAAAAATACTCCCAGAAGAGTATACTATAAGAGGCCTCACCGTCGCTGAGTTGTTTCTTCATAGTTTGCCAGTACAGGTGTTTCATTGCTTTGACAATGTTGTGAAACCACATGTTTCCCTGTCTCAGCGGCTCAGTAGCAACCGTGCAGTCAGAACACTTGGGTTTCTCTTTTGTCAAGTTTGTACTTTGTTTCTGTACTGTCAGCAAACCCATAGGTATGAGTATCACAATAGTGATGGAGCACTGTCTCTGAACTTTGGCTAGAAAGAGATCATTAGAGGCTTTGGTGAGAGCAATTCCAGCTGAGTGCAAGAAGCAGAAGCCAAGTTGGAAATGATGGAGGATAAAGCTAAAGCAGAATGATTGTAAATAGTATTTGTAGTAAGTGAAGAGATGAAAGGGAGGAGACTAGGATGATCATTAGAGAGGCAAATGGGATCAAGGGCAGGCTCTTTAGAAATGAGAGAAACTAACAGTATTTGCATTGTGGTGGAAAATGGGAGGCTAAGAGAAGATTAAGAGCAACTGTAAAGGAGACCAGTGCATGGCCTGGGACAGTTGAGACAAATGGAGGGCTTAGAGGAGGATAGCAGATTAGAAACTTCTCCAACTGTGACAGAGGAAGGGGAGGGGAGTGTTTGAGGACGAGAATAAAAAAGGGAAGGCAAGATGAGGGGAGGAGGAAAGGTGAAATAATATTTTGTCAATTTTCTTCTGGAAGAAATTCCTAAGATCTTGTGCAAAGAGAGAAACTGAGGTGGGAGGGGGAAATGATTGGAGGACTGTGTCCAAGGTGAAGAACACAAGGTAAGGATAGTGGTGTCTGTTAGACCTCGACTCAATGTGGTGCCCAATGACTGGGGAGATGATGATCCAAGCGCTCATGGATCCTGTTACTCATTAGCTAGAGCAAGCAGGGACCAAACACTACTTGCACACATTGCTCGCAACAGCTTTATTCAGAATGGAGACAGCTTTGGACAAGCTCCCTCACAGACATACAGCCTGTGAACACAGGGAGCAGCCCTGAACAATAGTTTTTTTCCACATTTTATATATTTTGCTTCATGCTCATTACCATTTATTCCACCCATACTACTCATGGTTCCGCCCATATCTCCTCCCCTTTTAAGCTCTGCCTCTGTTTACTGTTTGCTTAATTAGCATTGAATTGCATATGTATTTCATTCATTTACATGTCTTTCTGCTAAGAGTGCATGTCCAAGGCCTTTGCCCCACTTCTTCAGTCAATGGGTGGACTCTGGAGGCTTCTTTACCAATCACCATTCACTCTTTTGCATATGTTCACCTCGGTTACATATTATCTTCCACATTCCAATCTGCTTTTCTGTCCTATATCATACCATCTCCACCTTCCTTGGGCTCCTGTATCTTATCTCACTCCTCACTGTAGCTGATTCAGAGCACACAGACTTGTTGTTTTTTCCAGAAAATGGTCGACACAATTAAGATGGTTACTTAGCATTCATAAGCAAAATCTACTTTTTCCTTCTAACAATAGCCAGTGGTTTACATTCTGTTTATTTTATATAATGATTATATATATCTTACAACACTAATATATGGTTAAAAAAACTGTTTTCCTACTATATGTACTTTTAATATATCATTCTGCCTTGTGGTCAGCAGCTTTTGCTGGACCACAGGTTATAGCCTTCTTATTCAGCTGCAAATCCAGTGCTTCCCAAGATCCAAATATAGTCACCCCAACAGTGTCCACTTTTGTCTAGGAGGAGACTTAGGTACTTGGAAGAAGGTAGCAGAACGGAAGGAGGAGAGAGTGACTTTTCAGTGAAGGCAGCCAGTTTGGTAGACTGGTGGACCAGAAGTCACAGAAAGACTGAGTCTCAGGTTGTTATGGAGGGTGCTAAAAGTGACCAGGTAATGTGGAATTAATTATTTGTTGAGAAAGTCTTCATCAATCACTGCTTTCTCTAAGTTAAGTGAATGCCTCTTTTGCTGAGTAGGAGAACTGAATCAGGACAATGAAGAAGTGAACATTCATCTAAAGAGTTGTAGGTCATCAGCTTGGAAGCTGAAGTGGACAAACAGGATAAGAGATTCAGGAAGCAAAATCGGAGTGAAAAGGCTGATGGATAGGAGCTAGGTGAAGAATAGATGACAGCAGGGAAAGGGAGGGAGAAGAGGAGAGACTGATGCAGTGTTGCTCAAAGGTTGTAAAGGAAAAAGCAGGAGGGGTTGGCAATGTTGGGAACAGACTACATGAATCTGAACAACCATGGTCTTATGTGGGGTAGGGAGTGTAAGAGGAGAAGGATCCATGAGAGGGCAGCCGAAGGGAGGCACCTCATCAGTTATTTGTATAAGAATAGCAGCATTAGACAACTCTGCTTTTCTTGTATGTGCCAGCCATCTGCTTCCAAAATACCTGTGTGCATTATAATTCTCATAAGTATGTGGGCAGATGTTGTTCTTTGCCTTCCTTCTCCATTCCTGCCTTAGCTAAGTTTTGGTGAGGGAGATCATTAAAGAAGGGAGGTAGCCTCATGGAGTGAACTATAATTCTTGTGAAACTGAGATTGCAGGTAAGGGACTAGAGTAAGAAAGAATATAACTGAGTCTGACTTATGCTTGGGGCACATCTACACGTTGCCCTGTGGTGATGTAGCAACGTGCTACTTTGCCGTATGGTGCACTACTCCAGTGTAGCAATCACGTGGGTCTATATGTGATTGTCAGCTACATTGCCATAGTGGCGTGCTCCCCTGGCATGGTGCGCCACTATGGCAAAGTACTGATGAAATCTACTTGGGCACCATGCTCACAGCGCAGTAACCATCTGTGCTGCACCAAAAGGAAGTACTAAAGCATGGCGCTGTAGCAATGTCACCATATGGCAACATACAGATGCACCTGTGGAGTTGTAGTATTGTGTTTCAATGCTATTTTATAACCTCTTGCTGCTTTGGTTATTCCTACTTTGAAGAGGAATAGGACAGTTGGATTAACTACTTGTTGGGAGAGAACAAGTGCTTTAGGACCATGGATGTCCTTTCCTTGTGTATTTTTGTCTTTATTCACAGAATTCTTCCTATTACTGAGTAAGGATGAATAAAGGCAGTGGCAAAGTTTATACAGAATAGCAGAAGAACAGTGTGAAATTCAAGATCTCAGATAGCGTGTTGTTTTTCTGTATCTCCACACCTCCACCAATGTATTCAGATCTTTTTTAAAAGTGCATCTTTGGACTCTCAGTCAACATCTACACTTCTACAGTCAAGTGATATGGGCCACTCAACCTCCTGGGGATTTAGATTATTTTAGTTAACCCATGATATAAATCCATTATGAATGCTCTTTACCCCGATAGCACCCTGTGCTTATATTGAACAGATGAATCAATATAGAGTTTGGGTATATAAGAGTAGAGTTTGGGGTATACGGTAGAGTTTGGGGTATATATTATTTTGTAAAGTGATAACCCCAGGTTTTCAAATGCTTATGAATTTGCACTAAATTTACTGAGCTACTATTGCTCTATTCTGTAGAAGAGAATAATAATCTGTGCTCTAATTTCCATTTACAGAAGATCTGTTTAATAATTCAGGAGTCTAATATTGGCTGTTTATGAACTAGAATCTGTGCATTGTTGGTTAACCAGCTTGGATTTTAACTCTAATCTATTACTCTTGATTACAGCAGATATATTCCTCTGGAGAAAACAACTATAGTTATCTCCTGTAAAGTAATGAGTATAGGAATCAGAACAGCATCCCAATGAGATACTATAACTCTGGGATGATCTCGGGTACTTGCAGTTAGTACTTTAACAGTTTTGCTTGTATCTTAGCCTATCTCCTCCACCCAAATGTAGTCTAATACTCAAATTGCTCAAAAATGCAAGACAAAAACCTTTTGAATGAGTCAAAGAACACCTAAATATATTGTTATGTAATGCTACATAAATCTCCACACACAGCACGTTATCACTGAAATTTGCCTTGTTAATAGTTGTGGTGTTTGTCACAACCGATGATTTTAGTGCCTCGGCACGATGGAATTTTCCTGCCACATGAGAGTCTCTGTGCACAGCAAAAGTTTTCTGCTGAAACAGAAAACTCTGGTGCAAGAGAGTTCCCGCCATCCGCATGCAAATTTGTGTCCCACTATTGGCCAGTTCTAAATTATTCCTATGTAGCGGCTAGCGATTGGCTTGCTAGCCGTATAAAATTCTGTGCGACTTCCGCCCAAGTCGGAGAACTTTGAGCACGCTGCAGAGTGCCTTTGAAGATTTCTGACTTGTGGCTGAGCTGATCGATAGCCTGATCACCTATCGATTCTTCTCCCCATTGCCGAGCGCAATCCTTCGACGTACCCTTTCCCTGCCGGCCTGACTCATGTACGGATTCGCTGGCCTGAGCCTTGCCAGCTGAAGCAACTCGTGTAGTTGTTTAAGCAACCAGACCACCTGCGTCGTGACTACTAGCAGCGTAAGTAAAGCTTTTTGCAACCAATACGCTTTGTCTGCCTCTCCATTCACCAGCCCGCCCAACGACCGAGTAATTTCTAAATCACCTCAAGTCGGCTCCGGCCGTCTGAGACATGGCGACGAGGATGGGATCTAAGGGCACGGTGATGGAGACGAACCTAATTGGGTGCTGCCCTTGGCGCACCGGGATTCGCCGCATAGAGAATGCAAACGATCTATGGGCACATATCGCCTACCACCAGGCGGTAAAAGGGGATGAACGAAATATTGATGGCTACTTCTCCGTAAAGAAAGAAGAAGC
>NW_005841842.1:729068-730071 GCF_000455745.1 Alligator sinensis | reverse complement strand
ATGGTGGTCACCTCCAAGAACCTTGAAGGAAAGAAATATGTTTGGTTTTCTCCTCGCCCACTCCGGACTTACAATGTATCAGTTACGTATTTTGGGAGAAAGGAGCCAACATCATCTAGCCGAAGCATTAGGATTTAAATTCGAGGACACACCAAAAAACGAGTAATGGCTGTTGGCTCTGCTCTTCTCCAACTCGAGCCTGACCCCAATGACCCTCGTCCTTATGCCAAACTCACTGTTTACAACCCTACTGATCCAGATGACCAACAACAAGTATTCTTCCTTCTCGATACTGGAGCTCAAGTCAATGTGATTACCTCAACGATACCTCACCAGAAGACCACCAAAACAATCAAGGTACAAGGGCTTAATGCTATCGCCATCACAACGAAGGTCAAATTCTTAGTCCAAGGCCATCGATACCCCCTAGAGGTTGTCCTAGGGGGCATCAACATTCTAGGAATCCCGGGGATAAAATCGCTTGACCTGAAAGAACAAGTACTACAAGCATTACCCATTATTATCCCAGAACAAGATTGGCATCAACCAACATTTTGTAACACCTCTACCTGGCGGTATCGACCAATCCCAACCAAGGGTCCCCTAAAAAAGTCCCTTACTGACCTCCTGCGGCGACTTGAGCAACGAGGTTGTATTAAAACCGTAACTGCTAGCACCTACCTGTCATCAGGATGGGGGGTTGCAAAACCTGGAAAGCCCGATGAAGCCCGGCTAGTCGTCTATTACAGGGAGGTCAACAAAAGATGTCAAGTACTTCAACAACCTAACCCTTCTACTCTGCCACAATGCATGTTCGAGATGGCTCAATTCCAGTGACGTAAGTGGGTCGGGGTCACACTGGATTTAAAAAACATGTTCTTTTCCATCCCGATAACCGACCCTGAAGGAATACTAAATATGTGCATTGACGGCACTATGTACAGGTGGACAGTTTGCCCACAGGGATATCGCAACGCTCCGTCGCTAGCTACTGGTGCCATGA
>NW_005841842.1:725341-727199 GCF_000455745.1 Alligator sinensis | reverse complement strand
TCAACGGTCGGGACAGTATCCTAATACCTATTCTGTCCAATTAGAGGAAAAGCCCGATCGTCCCCCTATTATCGTTCATCACAACTGGATGACTCGTCGTTCCGACGTTCACCTAGTATCCTTATAGTAAATTCAATTACGATTCTCTTTTGTTTTGTTTTGTTGTTATTTTCTTTCTTTACAGACCTGACCTCAACAAAGCAGTAATCTACAGCCGCTCGATTGTGAGATCCATCGAGCACCAAACTGCGGTCCCTTCCAGTCAACGGAGTGACGGCTATGAGGAAGACACTGAGGCAACAAATGTCCGTCGGGTCAGAACTCGCTCTGATGCTGCTCCTCTCTCATTTCTGCTACAGCATGTTAGTTAGACCTGTTGTTGATCCACACGTAACAGCGGTTTGGGGAAAGAATGTCACATTAAAGTGTATAATTGACATGAATGAAACCATAATACAAATTTCATGGGAAAAACTGCATGGTAAAAGTGTGCAAACTATTGTTGTGCATCATCCTGAATATGGGTTTTCTGTTCAAAGAGAGTACCCTGGAAAAGTGTCATTTAAAACCTCTTCGTTCAGTGATATAACAATCAACCTAAATAATGTGAGTTTCTATGATGAAGGAATATATAAATGCAAAGCAGTTACATTCCCATTAGTAAATGCAGAGTCATTAACAACTATAACTGTAATTGTCAAACCCACTGTGAGCTTTACAAAGGGACCAACTGCCTTAATAGATGGTAAAAATTGGACAGTAGCAGCTATCTGTACAGCAGCCACTGGAAAACCCGCTGCAAATATAAGTTGGGAAAGAAACTTTGGTAAAATAGAGAATAGTTTAATTTCCTTTCCAAATAGAACGGTAACAGTTATAAGCCAATATAAGATCATTCCCACTAAATTTGCGAGGGGAAGGCGTATAACTTATATTGTGAAACACCCAGCTTTGGACAGGGAAATAAGGTATTCTCACGTACTAGACATCCAATATGCTCCTGAAGTGTCAATAACTGGCTATAATAAGAATTGGCTTGTTGGACAAAGAAATGTTCAACTTAAGTGCAATGCTAATTCTAACCCGCCGCCTATAAAGTTTACCTGGGCCAGACTAGATGGACAATGGCCTAAAGGCTTACTGTCTGTAAATAGCGCTCTACATTTCAATAGCCCATTAACCCACAATCATGGCGGAACTTACATTTGTAGGGTGACAAATTCCCTTGGTCAAGAAAGCGATCAAAAGACTATTTACATATTAGATTTCCCTACCACACGATCGCCCACGGTTTTATGGTATCCTTCAACTAATAGCATTACGGGTTTAGCGTCAGCATGCACCCTAACAATGATGCAGGAACGCAATTGGGGTACCATCATTGGTAGTGCAGTGGGTGGAACTATCTTTCTAATACTTGGAAGTATTTTAATTGGCATTGTCTGTTATGGGAGAAGACGGACATTCCGCAGTGACTATTTCATTATGAACCGTATTTCACCGACTAATAAACAAGGGGAGTCCCAAACAGATGTTCTCCAATCAGATGATAACCAATAGTTGTTGTTATATGTTTAAGTTATTGTGTTTTATAGTTTGTTAAAAAAGACCGGTCTGTAAAATTGTTTATTTGTATATATATATATATTATTGTTGGTTGCTTAAGCTCCGTAAGGCCAGTGAATCCTGAAACGAAAATTCCTTATAACGTGCTCATGTGTCTAAAATTCCAGTTGTGCCATCGGCAAGGGGGCATGTCACAACCCGATGATTTTAGTGCCTCGGCACGATGGAATTTTCCCGCCACATGAGAGTCTCTGTGCACAGCAAAAGTTTTCTGCTGCAACAGAAAACCCCG
>NW_005841842.1:719679-725256 GCF_000455745.1 Alligator sinensis | reverse complement strand
CGATTGGCTTGCTAGCCGTATAAAATTCTGTGCGACTTCCGCCCAAGTCGGAGAACTTTGAGCACGCTGCAGAGTGCCTTTGAAGATTCCTGACTTGCGGCTGAGCTGATCGATAGCCTGATCACCTATCGATTCTTCTCCCCGTCGCCGAGTGCAATCCTTCGACGTACCCTTTCCCTGCTGGCCTGACTCATGTACAGATTTGCTGGCCTGAGCCTTGCCAGCTGGAGCAACTCGTGTAGTTGTTTAAGCGACCAGACCACCTGCGTCGTGACTACTAGCGGCGTAAGTAAAGCTTTTTGCAACCAATACGCTTTGTCTGCCTCTCCATTCACCAGCCCGCCTAACGACCGAGTAATTTCTAAATCCCCTCAAGTCGGCTCCGGCCGTTTGAGACAGTGTTATTAACCAAAACAGGGACATTAAGGTTGACCATAGGTGCCTTGGTGCTCTGCTTCCACTTCTGTCCACTCAGACTCTTTTCAGCCCTCAAAATGTTGTGGCAGTTGTCCACAAGGTGCAGCCACTCTTAGTTGTGGCTCTTCTAGGAACTTGAGCTCATGAGATCTAAATGGACTTGTAGGGGAATGTCTGAGTCCCAATGCCCCTGTCACATTTTGGTCTGGGGTCCCATCTGAGTTCTAGGGCTCTCTGGATCTGCCATTGAGGAGAGGGGAAGTGGCACACCCCACCCTTTTCTGACGACATTGCAAGAGCAGCAGCCTGGGACCAAATGTCCTTCCCTTCTATGTGCAAAGACATGTCTCCTCTCTTCCTCTTTCCTCCCATCCTCTATTGCCCCCCCTGCCACTGCTGGTGTCCTGATGTTCTGGGGGAGAGGGGAGGTTATATTCTTCTCTAGCTAGGTTGTGCAGAGGCTAGGCTCAGCCTGGGACAGCAGCAGCAGTGGAGGCAGATGGCACACAGGTTCCCCCTTTCTGTGCCTGCTCCTGTGCCTGAGCAGGGGAAGAAGACAGGGTTGGGAGATTCTGTCTGTCCACTGCTGCTGATGCTGTCCTGGGCTCAATCCAGCCTCCATGAAGCCTGGCTGGAGTGGGATTGAGCTCCCCTCCCCTCTAGGACAGTGGAGGAGGGGAACAAGTGGGGAGGGGAAGGAGATAGAGAGGAGATAGGAAGGGGAAGGACATAGAGGGGACATGCTTATGAGCAGGGAGGAGGGAAATTTTTTACCTCCTTTGTGATGTAAAAATGTCCCCAGCTGCTGCTGCTGTGCCATGCAGTTTCACTGCGCCAATTGTGGGTGTGTGTGTGGGGGGGTGGAATACAGGCTGTGAGCTGGGGGTGCAGCTACCCCTGCTGTGCCAGTTGCTGCTCCTGCACTCCACTTTATAAAATTCTGGATCCCCTCCTCACTATTAGGTTGTGCCAGGGAAAGAATAACCAAATTATCCTTGAGTTATAGAAAATTAGGGTTGGAAAGGACATCAGGAGGTCATCTAGTCTTACCCCCTGTTCAGAGCCCAGCTGTATCATCCCAGCCAAAGCTTTTTCTACCTGGATCTTAAAAACCATTAAGGATGGAAAATCCACAACTTCTCTGTGCAACCTGTTCCAGTGCTTTACTACTCTCTTAGTGAGAGAGATTTTCCTAAACTTCCCTTGCTGCAACTTGAGACCATTCCTCCTTGTTCTGTTATCTGCTACCCCTGAGAACAGTCTAGTGCCATCCTCTTTTGAACCCCTCTTCAGGCAGCTGACAGCTGTTATTGAATCCCCTCTCAGTCTTGTCTTCTCCAGACTAAATAAGCCCAGTTCCCTCAGCCTCTGAGAAGTCATGTTCCCAAGCTCCCTATCCATTTTTGTTGCCCCCTGCTGGACTCTCTCCAATTTGTCCACATCCTTTCTGTAGCAGGGGTGGGGTGGGGGGAAAATTGGAGCCTCACCAGTGCTGAATAGAAGGAAATAATCACTTTCCTTGATCTACTGGCAACACTCCTACTAATGTAGCCTAGCATGCTGTTAGCCTTCTTTGCAGGAAGGGAACACTGATGGCTCATATTCAGCTCATTGTCCACTGTAACCCCCAGGTCCTTTTCTGCACAGCTGCTGCCCAGCCAGTCAGTACCCAGCCTGTACTGGTTCATGGGATTTCTCCATCCTAAGTTCAGGACTTTGCATGTGTTCTTACTTAACTACATAATATTTCTTTTGGTCCAATCCTCCAATATATCTAGGTCTCTCTGAATCCTGGTCTTAGAAATGGGTCACTGAAATTTGCAAAGCCTCATAGGGCCTTATTACACCTTTACTCTGTTAGCTGCACAAGTGTTGACTGGTGGTAGTGCTAGCTCGAGTTCAGAGCAATTGTACTTCAGGTCAGCAGGGGCCTGAAGGATGGAAAGGTAAACATTTCTCCCTTCCCATTCTAGGCTTATCTCTATCCCCCAGGGCTCCCCCAGTTTCCTGCCCCTGCCTACTTGTAGATTCCCACCTGTCTGCCCAGGAGAACAGGCAGGAAAGGGTTAACCTGCCTGTCCAGCAGCTATTGCTGGGCTGCTGCTCTTGGGCCTGAGCCCACCCAGACAGCAGTGGCAGTGGCAGTGACTGGGCAGGTGGGTTAATCCTTTCTTGTGGCTGTCTGCACTATCTTTCTTGGGGGAGCTGACAAGTAAGCAGGCAGCAGAGTGGGATGCATGGGGAGGAAGGAGCAGTGAGCAGGAATATGAGGTGTTGAGGATGGTGGTGGGGAGGCAGTGCTAGCAAGTGGTGGGGAGTGGATGGGGTATTTACAGTGAGGTGTAGCCACTCTTAGTGTGGTATAAACTGGGTAGCATGGATCAGAGATAATCTTGATCTGGAGTGATGTAAATTTGACCTTCATAATAAGTGCTTAAAACTAGTTTCACTGTTAATGTGCAGACAGTCCATATGTTAAGAGTTCCAGGAGCTGCCCAGTATTACTGTGTAACAAGGTCCATAGATGGGTGAAGGGGAGAGTCACATAACCAGAATGGGTATTGCCAAGGGCACCTCTACCATTAGGAGGAGATAGGAGATAGATATTTTTATGTCTGTTCTACCTATTATAATTATTCTAATTGCTCTATAGTGCTTTTTATCTGTTGATCTTAAGATGCTTTGCAAACAGCATCAGCATTGTTATCCTCATCTTACAGATGGGGGAACTGAGGCACAGAGAGGTAAGCTATTCTTCAAAGCCACATACCAAATCAGTGGCAGAGCAAGAAAGTTAACCCAGAGTTCCTGTGCTCCATTACAAAGGTCTGCCTCTGGGCAGTGGGTGCATGTTGCTTACAAATATCTTACAAGACCTATAATATTTAACGATGTCCACGCCAGGAAATTCTGTCCCTGGAAAATAAAGCTGGCAACTAACTTGTGGACTCATGTTACAGATGAAAGGCTCCTTTTTGGAAAACGTGTTGGGTGGGAGCCTTCATTGCAAACAGTGAACTGGCATAGCTGGTTTTACATCACCCTGTTCAAGAGACAGATCAGGAGAGACTAAAGGAGGAATGAGATTCCTTTGCCACAATTTATCAACCCCAAGTGGCAAAAATGAGAGCAACCCAAGAAGAGGAAGAAGGCTTGTTTTCTTTCTTTTCATACCCCATGTAGGACTTGGAATCAACTGAGGGTAGAATGGGGCCTAGAGGGATGAAGCAAAGTTAGCTTTATTATATTGACAGAAGCTTGGTGCTCTGTGATAGTAACCCAAAGAATATAGTACACACTTTTTCTAGAGCCATATTTTCTCCACTTGAGTCAGTACAATTGTAGCATGTATCCATCTTTGTGGATTCCTTTGTGGACTGTGAATATAAGGGGTAAAATAACTCAGAATAACACACATACAACAAAACAAAAATAGCTGCATTTAAAAAAATATATGAATATACCAGAGCATAGCAAAAGCCCAGCTGAGTAGCTCATTTCATTTTATGGTAACTCAGTCTAAGGACTTTAAATTTAACAATTAAAAAGACACCAGGGAAGAAGGTAATGTTCCACTTTGGTACATTAAACCTCTTGTTTATGTTTCACGTACTGGGTTCTCAATGTTTGCAGTGGCAGCATGTGGAAACTGAGGATTTCTTGCTTTTCAGTGGGCAGTAAACAGCTGAGGACAAAGTCCTTTGATTGAGGAGTAGGCTGAAATATTTGGAAGAAGTTAATTACATCTTCTGTTACATTGAGTGCAATGTAATGATGTGGGCTGTCATAGTGCAGATAGTAAATTAACTATACTGTGTTATCCAATACCGGGAAAATTCTGCAGTACCAACACCAGCAAAATCCCCTTTCACTTAACTGGGTTTTAACTAAGTCAAGGCTGTGGGATATGGTCCTGTTTTATAGCAGATCATAAAATGAAAATGAGTGGATATTTATAAAGACCAAGTATAAATGAAAGCACTGGGGAATTCATTTTTCTTGCATTGGGCCTGATTCTCAGCAGGGCTGCTCCACTGTAAACGGGAATAATCATATCATATACACTCCAACTTTACTGGAGTTCTCAATGGTATACATGGGCAAGTAAGAAGAGAATCAGTTCTTGACATCTCTCTAGGTATTAGGAAATTTCTTTTGATGTATTACTTTCATCATGCCTCCTGATTCCTTTGCTTTTATGAGGGAAATTGTGTTTCACCTAATTAATCTCTCCCACAGTTACATTGCAAATATGTTGTTGTTTTATTAATAATAATAATAATAATAATAATAACTTATTCATTTACATTATGATGATGCTACAAGGAACCAACTAAGATTTAATGTTCCATTGTAGATTGCATAGATTAAGACAGTCCCCGTCATGAAGTAACTACATTTTTAAAAGACAAGACTGACAAAAGAAGGAAGATCAGTGAATAAAGTTGTTGGAGGACAAAAAGTGTAGGAATAGAGTGAGAATTCCTAAAGGTTAAGCTGACTCTGTCACTAGAGCCTGTGCCCACTGTGTGATGGCTGCTCCACTCCGAGGCTCCAGCCTGAGCAAGCGCCTCAGGCAGCACACATCCTGGGCATTGCACCTGGGGGTCCTCTAGTGCAGAAAAAGGGGCGGCCCCAGGGCCCAGATTATGGTGCTCTGCAGGCTGTATGTTTTACACAGATGTTCTAGGCAAAGGTGTGGGATATGGAATATACAATTACAGTGAATAATGTGATAGTTTTCAAACATCATGTTGGTGCCATGTTAGGGGATTTGGGATTTTTAAAAAGTAATATAAGTTTGTGTTAATTAGTTTCCTGTGGCCTAATTGAGCCACATGTGTAGATGCTGAGACTTTACTGTGGATCTAATTAGTCAGCACTGCAGTAAATGTCTTGTGTAGATGTACCCGCACTGAGCTATTGGGGGGCGGAAAAAGAAGGACAGGTACACACTAGGCCTGTGAGAAGCGGCAGGTATTTGCTTTGGATTCGGATTTGGCCAATTTGGAGGGACAGCGATTCGATCCAGAGATTCAAATCATTGTCCCGATTCGATTTGGCCAAATCAGATTTAGATTAATAGATTCATAGATTCATAGATGTTAGGGTCGGAAGGGACCTCAATAGATCATTGAGTCCGACCCCCTGCATAGGCAG
>NW_005841842.1:719164-719453 GCF_000455745.1 Alligator sinensis | reverse complement strand
CAATTCCCTTCTGTGCCCCCGTGATGAACTTATAGGCAGCCACAAGGTCGCCTCTCAACCTTCTCTTGTGGAGGCTGAAAAGGTCCAGTTTCTCTAGTCTCTCCTCATAGGGCTTGGTCTGCAGGCCCTTAACCATACAAGTGGCCCTTCTCTGGACCCTCTCCAGGTTATCCGCATCCCTCTTGAAGTGCGGCGCCCAGAATTGCATGCAGAACTGCGGTCTGACCAGCGCCCAATAGAGGGGAAGTATCACCTCCTTGGATCTATTCATCATGCATCTGCTGATGCA
>NW_005841842.1:688757-717586 GCF_000455745.1 Alligator sinensis | reverse complement strand
ACCATGTCATCCCCCGTTGCCAATACCAGATCCAGTAAGGCATTCCCCCTAGTGGGACTGTGTACCTCCTGTGTCAGGTGGAGGTCCTGTACACAGGTTAGAAACCTGCATGAACGGTGGGACTTTGCCGTCTGTGTCTCCCAGCAGATGTCTGGGTAGTTTAGGTCCCCCATAACTACCACCTCTTTAGCTTTTATGGTCTCTGAGAGCTGCTTCAGGAGCCCCGAATCTATTTCTTCCCCTTGGTGTGGGGGTCTGTAGCAGACCCCTACCACCAAATCCCTTTCTCCTTGCCCCCCATGTAGCCTAACCCACAATCCTTCTACTTCCTCATCCTTCGATTCCGTCTTGATGAGGGTCAATGTATTTGCTCATTGACATAGAGCGCAACCCCTCCCCCTTTTTTCCCCACCCTGTCCTTTCTGTACAATCTATAACCCTCAATATGTACCGCCCAGTCGTGGGATGAATCCCACCAGGTTTCCGTTAGCCCTGAATTTGAAGATTCAGAGCTGATTTAGAGATTTGGCCATTGACTAAAGAGGCAGCAGTCCTCAAGGATTCTGGACATAGCTGTCTCCAGCTGGTAAGTCTGTTGTGGAGGGGGGAGGGAAGGGTCATGGGGGGGCAGATCAATACCTCTATAGTGAGGGAGGGATTGGGGCAGGGGGGCACAGGCAGAGTCATCCCTAGGAATGTGCAGGGCCCAGGGCATATCAGGGGGGGGGGGGGGGGGTGAGTGGGGGGAGCCAGTAGAGCAGGGGGTTGGGGAGAGACGAGTAGGTGGAGGAGTGGCCGGAGCCAGCGGAGCTGGGGGGTGGGGGTGGTGAGCAGTAGGAGGAGTGGCCAGAGCCAGCAAAGTGGTGGGGGTGAGGGGTGGGGAGCAACCAGAACTGGCAATGTGTGACAGAGGCAGTGGTGGCGCATGGTGCCCACAGTGGGGCATGTACAGGACTGTCTGTGGGGCCCCCCAAAATGCTGGGCCTGGGGGGGTCACCCTGATTGCCCCCCCCCCCAAGGATGGTCTTGGGTATGAGTCTCAGGGAGGGGGCTTCTGCCACTGTGCGCCGCTGCACGCTGCTGATCTGGGAAGGCATGGGAGCGAGGATGTGCACCCAGATTTGCGCAGGGTAGGCTGGGTCAGGATGTGCTCTGGATAGGTGGTGGAAGGCTCTAGGAGTAAGGGCTTTGCCCTGTCACTGCTTGCCCAGCCTCTCTGTGCCTCCTGGACAAGCTATGGCTTTTTCCCAGCTGGGTGAGCAGCAGCAGGGCATGGGGGCAGGCGTATGCACCCAGATCAGGCCTGGCCTGGTGGCAGGGGAGATGGGGAGTGTTAGGGTGGCTGTAGTCCCCTTGGGTAGAGCCAGGACTGCACTCCAGGCTGCGGCTGGGGCTAGCCACCCAGGGTGCAGCCCTGGCTCCACCCACCCCATGGAGTGCACCCCGGTGGCAGGCAACTGGGGCTAGCCTCCTGGAGTGTAGAGTGGCCCAGCCTGCCCTGCGCAGATCTAGGGGCACATGCTTGCTCCCATGCCCCCGTGGACCAGCAGTGCATGGCAGTGAGCAGTGGCGGGAGTCCTCCTCTCCGAGTCCTTTGTCCCACGCCTCAGCTGGGCAACTTGTCCCAGCCCCAATCCCTCCCTCACTGTGGGGGCATTGAACATTTGGGCAGGATTGGGTTCCATATGCCATGTGGTCATCGAGTACCTTACTAAATTCTGGGGGTTTGTGGGATGTCATGAATGTTTCCTTGTTTTTATTTCAGTGATATGGCATGTGTTGGTCTCACTGAAATGTGTATGTTATGCTGTATCCATTTATGTCACTTTAACCATTCTATAGATTGTTATGTTATTCCTATATATATTTATGATTTTGTACATGGCTTATTTAAAGGAACTGAGGGATGCATAATTAAGGAAAAGATTGTGGACATGACTGCTAAATATCTCTGGCCATTGTGTTATTAGGGCAAGGATAATTGCCACTCCCAATACAGGCAGAAGGGGCTATTGTTGAGATGGGCACCCAAAGTATTATCTGTGTGTAATGGGTAAAACAACCCCACAATAGCTAAGGCATCTCAAAGTAATGGACCATTAAGTAGAAGAATCTAGCTGGCTCTGGCAGGAAAGATATTTCTAGAGGATTCTGACTCATGAGGATTGCGATAGGGGCAAGAAGGGCTGGCTTTTGAGGTATTTAAGGAACTATCTTGGAATTAGAGAGGGTCTTTGGATGATCCCAGATTTAGGGTGAGTCCAGGTCCCCAGTGGTCAGGGCTGGTAGGATCAGCAGGAGGGCTGATTTATGGAACTTTCAGAAAGGCAAGGTTGTAACAAGATGAGAAGGTTAGAAACTCATCTAACCTTCTTAATTCTTAATCTTAATTCTGTCTTCAAACTTATAGTAATTTTTGTTTATATTATTCTATTCCCCTATATAAATTATTTTATTGTTTTGTCTCCTTACTGAGTGCCTGTGGTAATGTATAATCTCTGGGCAAGTGATATTTCAGGCTAACTCATTGTACAGAAAAAGGGGCTCTTATACTAGTACTATACTATTTGTAGACTTTTATTTTCTAATAATGAAGTTGGCTTCATGGATCTCATATACAATGAGGTTTACTTGACTAAAACCATTACACATAGTAGCCCAGTTAAAGCACTTACATTTTTAAAGGCATTTAATTTGTTTAAAATAAAGGAGCACAACTTCTAAATATTTTTTAAAGAGGCACTTCTTACTAACAGCTTTCAGTCTAAAATTTTATGGCCAATTAGATGGTTAAGTAAGCAACGTGACAGGAGTATGTTTCTACTATGGTAGTCCTCGTGCATATAATATAGTAATTCTTATTTCCAATTTAAGTATACTTCATTAGAATATGCCTACATTGCAATCTGTACACTGCAGAGATACCCAAGATAACTAAATTAAGTAAGCGAGCTTAGGTACCAGTGTACCAAACCCCCCAGGTTTTTTTTTTGGTTTTTTTTAGCAAAACCCCCCATTTTTCTTTTTTTCCTTTAAAATGCATTCCCTCCCCTTCCCCAAACATTTCTTACTTTTTCTCTCCTTCTCTATTCCCTATAGATAAGTATAAGTGTATAAGTATATAGCTAAGACATAGGATAAGCTTCAGCATTTTATTGTGGTAGCAAGTTGTATTTGTTTTGTTTTTTCTCCTTCTTTATATTGTATAATTATGATGTTTATATTGATGTTTACTGTTCTATATTACTGTTTTACTGATACTATATGATTTAGGCCTACGTATGTAAGTTAGCATAAGTCATGTCAAGTTTCCATTTTGTTTGTCAAATCTCTATCCTGTCCCCAGGCCCAGTTGTGTAACCCATGACTCCTTACACCTCCAATGTAACTTGGTTCCGGGATGAATGGGGATGAATGAGGGTGCTTGAGAGACAATAGCAGTATGTCTAAAAATAGCTCCCTCTGAATGACCAAACCAACAACACCAATACCTAGACCAATGACCCAGCCATTGGAACCACCCTCAGCATTCAAAGAAAACATGAGGCAACCCACCGTTGTGCCAGGTTGCACATGCTCAGTAAGAACACCTGGAGCCCTCTGGAACAGGACTGACCTTGCCTGGACAGGCCCTCCCCATAGGAGGTAGTCTTCCCCATAAAAAGGGGTAGTGAAGATTAACTCTTTGAGAACGCCATTTCTATCTGGACCAGACCAGCTCCATGTCACACCGCCTATCCACCCCAGAGGCCCTGTCAGCAAACCCCCCCTCTGGACAACACCGAGCTGAAGGAGACCCCAACTGGCCATCGAGGACCCACTTTCAGCCTGGGATAGGTAGATATCACCTGCACATTTCCTCCTCAAATTTGGACTCTCTCTCTGTCCTCCCAGACTTCAGCCCCTGCACCAAGCCTCTTTAACCCCTGCTGCCATTGTTTGTGTTTGTGTGTGTGTGTGTGTGTGTGTGTGTGTGCGCGCGCTCAAAGGAACAAATAAAATATTGTTTCACCATCTCCCCTGTTCAATAAAACCACTATCATTTGTAATCCTGAGTTGGGTTGTATTTTACTGAGCCCTGGTCCCTTCCCTATCTTAAATTCCAGTCTCTGTCTCTCTCTTGGCTCCAGTCCCCCTCCCCCCTCCCACCCATTTTCTGGGTCTCTCAATTCTGTCTCCCCTTTTCTGCCACCTCTCAGCTCCTCTTTGTCTCTTTTCTGCAACCTCTCAGCCCTGTCGCTTTCTGCAAGCCCCACTCCCGCCACTTTCTGCAATCTCTCAGCCCTGTGGCTGAGTTATTCTAGATCCTAGCCCTAGGATCCAGAGGGTCTGTAGCACCACCCAACTTGGTATTACCTACAAATTTGTTAACTGTGCATTCAATTACATCTTCCAAATTATTAATGAATATCCAGGATAGATCCTTAGGGTCCCCATTTGATATACCTCCTTCCAACGAGACACTATTTGACTACTCACTGAGCATGATGATCCACCCAGTTTACCTACTTTATAGTACTTTCATCTAGTCCAGTGGTGCTCATAGATGACGGGTGTAGAGTCTGCAGTCTGGATTAGGCCCTGAGCTGCTTCCATTCCCCAAAATCAGGCCCCATGGTCCTGTAATACATCTGCCTGGCCAGAGCCTGATCCTGGCGCAAGGCAGCTGGGTGGAGGCAGTGCAGGGCCCTGGGGCTGATCTGGGACATGCAAAGGCCATGCAGGGCTCTGTACTACTTCCACTCCATGTGGATTGGGTTTTTTTTCCCCTGCCTCCCCCACACTGGCTGGGACTGGGCTCTGGGGGCCCTGTGCTACCCCTGTATAGCTTGATCTAATGTGTAGGGCCATAAACTGCAGGGGTCCCCACAGTAAACATGAGGAGCTCCGTGGAACAGAAACATGGCACTGTGGGTTGGATTTGACCCACAGCCCAGGGATTGATTATCCTTGATCTAGTCTGTTTTTCCTTAACTTATTAATGAGACTATTAATGAGAGTACCAGACAGGGTTAACCAGAAACCTTTTGGAAAATCTTTCAGTCTTTCAATATACTTTAAATGTTACAATTCCAATCCAAGCTGCAGTAATCTTGTTGCCAACTATTTCTTATATTTCTTCTTTGTATATCATGAGTCACAGGAGATATAATCTTTTTTTTCAGAATTTTTAATGTGAGATCCTTATCACTATTGAAAGAGTTTTTAATTCAAGAGACATTTTTTTTCACTTGTGACTCCTGCACAGATAACCTGTGGTTTGACTTCTGGCAGGCTAAAGAGCAGAAAGAAACTTGCTGCCTGTAGCAAAGGAAAATACCACGTGTGGTTTTCTTGTGCCTTGTATGTCATTAACAACTGAAACTTTATAGAAGATGTTCCTAGGGTATATCAGACCCTGCAACATGGTTGACTCTTATTTATCTTCTCTCTGGAGGTAAATAAATGTTTTGGAGAATCCCAACTAGCAAGGAATAGTAATTTCCAATATGCCTATGCCAAATCAAAGAGAGCAGGTCTACCCTTTGAAAAAGTTGGCAATGGTGAAGTCAGAAAATGTAGTTTGGGTAAGAGTTGAGATTGTCAGGACCAGAGGATGTGTACTGAATGAAGGGACAAAACGGAAATGAGGAGGGGAGACAAAGAGTAGATGGGGAAAGAGGTGGGAAGAAAAACAAAAGGAAGTCTATGGAGGAAGGAAAGTAGATGTGAATGAGAGAGTTTAAAATGGGGAAGATAAAAGAGGAAATCAGAGACAGGATAAGAGAAGTTGGGGATTAGAGTTAAAAAACAGTAGGGAAGTGGGATCTTCTGGAGAAAGGAGTCAGTAGAGTAGGGGCTAAATATTTCTACTCTGACAGTCGAGGTGGCTAAGAATGTAATAATTAAATGTCAGCACAAGTTTCCTAATCACTGCAGTTGTCAATAACAGTAAGGAAAATGGCAATCTGCTTGGCTCTCAGACCATGTAATTATACTATTACCACCACACTGGTTACACAGCATTAATTTGCTTTCATAGAGATGATTAATTCCTTTTTGATTCAGTGAGATGGCAGCAAATGGCACTGCTTTATTTTGTCTCTTAAAATCAGTTGAAATTTTCTCCTTTGACTCTTCAACTTGAATTAGATTTGAATTGCTTTTTCTCTCTGTCTCTGAGAAGACATATTTCCTTTTTCTTTTTTTCAAGTGCTTGTTGAAAACTATTTTCTCAATTTTTCTTTTAACACTCTGTCTATGGAATGTTTTAGTTACTTTTCTCTTTTCTTTTGCCTCCCTTTTCTTTACAGACTTCTGTTTCAGCTGATGAAGATAAAGGAAGAAGCAGAAAGATGAAAATAATAGAAAAAATACTTTCAAATATTGAATGGCAATTTGTTGTCTAAGACAAAATGGTTCTCATAGCACTTGTGTGACAACTTGAAAGAATAATAAGTACCCATTCTGTGCCTAGCTTGGCCTACCATATTCTTTCAGCAGTTCATCTGATGCTGCAGTATTTTTCTATTTGCCCTCAGTGATAAACTGAAGTAGCATATGGAAAGTGGCAAATTCTTTCTCTTCATAATGTTTGTAGAAATCCATACAGTGTTGGGAAAAATGCTATAAAACATTGATTTTCCTCTGTCTTTTCTTTTGGTATGCAAATGCAGGGAAGTTGCATTATGGATAAATTTGACATTCTAGGGTCTTTGAGCCAGTGAAACATTTTTACTAGTCATTTGGGTTGATTTCTATTGTTATTAATATTAAGGTCTTACTGCCTTCTAAATTAATGTCATAGTTTCTATAAACTTCAAGTTGCCTGGGATCATGTAGACAAGGTTCTTTGTGTGAATCTGATATCTTTTATTAGACCAACTTAAATAGTTGGAAAAAAAAATTTAAGCAAGCTTTTGGGTTCAAAAACCCATCATCAGGCTGGGGAAGTTTCTGCAGTCGGTGTGTGCTCTCCCTGGATGGAATGAAAAGTAAAGAAACCAGAGGCTGGTCTGCATGCAAGACAGGCAGTCAGGGAAGATGTAAATTGAGGAGTCAGTGGGTGAGAGAAAGGCTAAGTGGGGAGGAGAAGGGGGTGAATAGTGGAGAGGTACCTAGGGAGTCAGATGTCAGGCAGGTTATAATGTGTCATAAATCCAAGGTCTATATTTAGTCCATGATTTTTAGTGTCCAGGAGGTTGATGAAGTGGAGTTCATAGGTTCATCTCTGGGAAGTTTTGTAAGTTTCCTTTGAGGATCAGGACTGAGAGATTGGAGAGTGACTGGTTTTCTTGTGAGAAATGTGCCCCCACAGGTAATTGGGTATTCCTGTTTTTGATAGATTTCTGGTACACATTCATTCTGATGTGCAGTTGTTGTTTGGTCTCTCCTATGTATTTTCCATCAAGGTATTTGGTGCATTGGATGAGATATATTACATTTCCGGAGGTGCAGTTACATCTTCAATGATTGCCTGTCTTGTATGCAGACCAGCCCAGCCTCTGGCTGCTTTACTTTTCATTCCATCCAGGAAGAGCACACACCAACTGCAGAAACTTCCTTAGCCTGACGAAGGGTTTTTAAACCCGAAAGCTTGCTTAAATTTTTTTTCCCCCAACTATTTAAGTTGGTGTAATAAAAGATATCAGATTCACCCAAAGAACCTTGTCTGCCTATTGAATGTATAGATTTACTGAGCTATAAAATGCCCTCATTACATTCATAAAAGTTTGTTTTATTTTTGGATTCTGGAACCTTTCTTTCTATGTATCTTTTGAATTATCACCTCATGTACTTGCAAATTACCAATTTTAGAAAATGTTGCAAACGTGTGATATTGCTAATTTATAATACAAAATCCCCATGAATGAATCATATTCTGATTCACTTAGTGATGAACTTACTTTTAATTACAATTTCACTTTGAAATGCTAATTTTGTTTTTCTCTTCTTCTGTGATATTGCCAAAAGAATGAATAAGACCTTTAGAGCTACAATAAGGTTCAAAGTACTATGCAGCTCCATGCTAAAAATGTTTCCTGTGGTATATTTATAGTCAAAGAGTGGCTTAACCACTTTATGCTGACTTTAAGGTGGAGTGGAGTACCAAAACCAAGGCATATAATAATACAATTCTTAGTTATTTTACAGTGCCATGTTAAATTGATTTTTATTGACTCTCAGCTTTGTATAAAGACTGCAAATAAAATATGTTTATCTAATTGGAAATATAATAGGTATGTACTAATCCATGGGAAATTAAAGATGGTTAATGAGTTTAGGATGTTGATGTTTTTGTTTTGCAGATCTAGTAATTACAGATATCAAAGCATGAAAAGGAGTCCCTCCCCCACATAATGTGTAAAACCAACATGTGTTCTCATCTGTCCATGCCCAATTTTAAGATATTTTATAGCCCTTCTTTTTAGTTACTGGAAAGATAAATTAAACAGATACTGTAAGTCTGTGTTTTTATTTTCATGAGCACATGCCAGTAGTGCCAGAGACTGCAACTAAGGACATCTTTATACAACATTGTGAGGTATGGGGGATATATTGGATCTCTCACATTATATTTCACATATTTCCAACATAATATGCGACTTTGTGTTTAAATAAAAATACGTTGTCTCTTTTGGAAATAACCTTCTTATGACAATATGAAGAGAGGCTAACAGCATTGAGTTCAGGGCAGTATGCAGCATACACATTCCCTTTCATTCAAAAACAAGGTTGTAAGAGGTGGCATTGGGGGTGACTTTATACATAATTGCTTAGTGATTGTAATGCTCACCCATGAGGAGGGAGACGTGGTTGAATTTGTTCCTCAGCCTGATGGGGTTCAAACCAAAGTTTCCCATCTGCCAGGAGACTAGAATGGGCCCACTTTCTACCTGTTATCTTGGGTTAGGCCACTAAGCAGAAAGTAATGTAAAAGTTAAGGAGTCAGAGGGAGATCAAGCCACAGCAAGCATGACTCTAGCCTAGTAATAAGGGCACTTCCTTGGATTACAGGAAGTCCTGGCTTCCAGTCCTTGCCCTAGTACTGTTTTGGTTTTTTTTTCATATTACCCAGTGTTTTTTCCCCCATGCAAGCTTCTCTTTTTCCTTCCATGCAAGTTGGACCTGGGATATTTAAATGAATATTTATTTGAATTATTCTCTATAAGCAGTTTTCATCTGATATAGAGTATGAATGTTACACATTTAATTTGGCCTGCAAACAAAATTTCTTAAAATAGATTATATTAGAACTATTATTCTGCATATTCAGTTTCTTGTAAGAAAGATTCCAGGATGTTTTTTCTAAAAAATGTTAAGGTGCCATGAAGCATATTGATATTTATTGCCTTACATTTAATAAAAAACAGAGTCACTTCTTCATGTCCAAGTATTGAATATTTTATGGCAGAAGAAATATATTTTTGCATTAGAACTAAACACCTTGCTAACTGCTGTCTAACATCATTGAAAAAAACATTCTAGCGACACAAAGCGAAGAAATAATTTAATTGTCTACACGACAATTTCAACAGTCTGGGTAGCAAACAAGTAGAATCAAATTGCTTAATTCTCAGAATAAATTTGAGCATAAAAAGAAAGCAAAATCAACATTTCAAAGCCAAACTCCATGAACATGGGAGATGATCAGAATCTGAACCCAGATCCCATTTCTGTTTTTTTTAAAAATGCATCTGGGATGACATTACACTATGAGCTATTAATGATTGAGTAATGGCAATCTAGTTGGTATTACTGAAATTTGGTGGGAAGATTTGTCTGACTTGAATGTTAATGTAATTGTTATTCCCTGTTTAGGAAGTATCAAGTAAGTGAAAAGGGAGAGGAAGTGGCATCTTAAGTCAAACATGCCTTTATTTGCTTGTTTTTTAGTCATTGAGAATCCAGAACCAAATGTTCTTGAATGGTTCCAGAGAACAAGTTGTAGTATTAATTGATTTCTGCTAGAGACCTTCAAATTACACTAGAGTAAAGAATAACTGATTCCTTAAATATCTATCCAAAAATCTGCATTGTCACAAGGGACCTCAAACTGAGTGGCATATGCTGGAGATCTGATGCTGCCAGTACTGACATGTTCTCAAAATTTCCAAAAATTATACATGACAGCTTCTTAACTTGGAAGGTGTCACATCCGATACTGAGGGATACAGTATTAGATTTTGCCTTGACAGATAGGAGTAATTGATCTCAGAAATGAAAACTAGTAGCTGCTTAGGTATAAGTTGATCAGGTTCCATTTGCAAATAGAATAAAGTCCAGATCAGAAATACATGTATACTTGTTGTTTTATGAAGGGTAATTTTGCAAAGCTGAAAAATAACTTTGAGCCAAATCAGGTGAATTTGAATTGAATGATAAGTCAGAACTGATTAAGTAACTGTTTCTAAATATAAAAAATCTACAATCAAGAGAGAATAGCATACTGGTAGTACAGAGAAAAAGGGTGAGGGGTGTCATAACCCAGTGATTTTTAATGCCTCGGCACATTGGAATTTTCCCGCCACATGGAGCTTTCTTTGCACGGTGGATTTCTCAGCTGCAGAGAGAAATCCCCAGTGCAAAGAGTTCCCGCCACACATATGCAAATTCGTACCCCATTATTGGCTGATTCTAAATTATTCCTACGGGGCGGCTAGCAATTGGCTCGCTAGCCGTATAAAAGGTTAGAGCAGCTTCCGCCCAAGTTGGAGGACTCCACAACCATCTCGTGGGGAACTCTGAGCGCGCTGTGGAGCCTAGCAAACTCCGCGTGTGTCTTGGATGAGGACAGAGAGGCCTGATCAGCTCTTAGCCACTCCCTGTCATAGTGTGAATTTGACGTATCCCCCATGTGAAGCGCTCGTGGAGTCGTATATCGACGACTCATCTCGGTTCGGTGCGGTTTGGAAGAGATCTCATTTGTGTTTGTTTGTGTGCAACTGCAACTCAAGCAAGTTTCCTCCCTGCACTGTGACCATCGGCAGTGTAAGTAAAGCTTTCTTTGTAAAACCAATACGCTTCCGTGCCTAACTCTACTCCGTCGTGGAAAAACCCCACCTGACGGTCCGGGCTACTGGCCATAGCCTCAGACCGACCCTCGGTCCCGACAAGGGGAAGCTTACTTAGACAAGAAGTAAAATCAGATATACAAAACATAAAACAAATGGCAGAAAGGGAAAGCAGGTAGATTCTAATTTTGTATGAACTGCTAGGAAATATATAAGATTGATGACAGAAGTGAAAGGATGGGTGGAGAAATCAAAAGTTTTTAAGCACATTGAAAAAGGAAAGGAATCCTAAAAATGATATTTGTCTATTACTACGTGAAAATGGTCAAATTATCCATAATAATATAGGAAAAATGTTCAATAAATACTTATCTATTGCATTAAGGGAAAAAATAGGGGACAGCAGAGTTCAGGCTGCATACCAAAGCAACCAGATGCAGCAGTGTTTGGCAGTGTATGTTGTGGAATGACAAACAATGCCATGTGGGATGCCTGGAGGACTGACTAGGTTCATGTTACAGACTGCTTGGTGTCCACGTGTAACACTGATCTGGTTCACAGTGAAACAATACTTGATTTTTTAGGTACACTTTTGAACCATTTCAGGTGGACTAAAACTAGTAAGACTTGTATGTTTGTCCACTTCAGATTTAAACTATTCTAAGTGTTACTTAGAGGCCCATGCCCTCTGTACCTCCATTCCAGGATTGATGCACACAACGACTTCCAGTGGGCACAACAGCAGTGGTTGGGGGTCAACGCCAGAGCATCCTTGCTTTCTTGCATCTGGGCTTGTGGAGCAGGGCTTATTTCCTTGGCAGGGAGCTTGAGTATCCTGCTGTGTTGTAGACATACCCCAAATTTCCAGGCCTGTATTAAAGGGATTAAACTTGGTGCATTGGTAGGTCTTGAAGTGTAAAATTACATTTGAAATAATTTTTAAACAGTTTTTTCTAGTTGTTTTTTTACTTTAGCTCTGTGTTATTTAATGGTTGTATCAATGACCTGGGAGAAAACAAAATCATGATTGATAGTTTGATGCAAAAAAAGGTTGGTGGTATATCAAATAAAGACAACAGGTTGCTGATACAAAAGGATTAGTTGACGAGTTTAGTGCAAACAATATGCCATTCATTTAGGAACAGAGAATGTGGCCAATACTTATAGGATGAGGGTCTTATGTTGGAAAGCAGTGAATTTGTCTATATGTGTTTGGAGGTGGTGGGGAAACCTTGGGTGTTATAGTTGATGATCAGTTGAACGCATTATTTCTCATGTGATGCCATGGCCAAAAGGGCTAATATGATCTTTATTATATGAACAGGAGCATACTGAGTCAAAGAAAAGAAGTTGTGTAACCCATTTGATTCTGGGGCAATCAACACTACTGAGATATTATATTCAATTCTTCTTTCAACACTTCAAAAAAGATTTTGAAAAATTGTAGAGGGTTCAGAAAAGAGCCTTAAGAATGATTATAAGATTGGAAACCATGCCTGAAAGGCTCAGTATAGACTGTGCTTTAATTTATCAAAGCTTAAGTTAAGGACTGATTTGATTAAGGCCTATAAGTACCAACAGAGGGAGGATAAATTTGATAATAGAAGGCTCTTCAATCAAGCAGACAAAAATATACCAAAGTCAAAAGGCTTGGAGGCTGAAGCTGGATGCATTCACTTGAAATACAACACAATATTTTAACCATTAAAACAACTGATGAAGTATTGTTTGGGGTTCTGCATCATGGCAAATTTTAAAATGAGGAACAGAATTTTTTTCCTGTATGTGCCCTAGTTCAAACAGGAATTACCATATTTTACTTGAATCACAGATTCACAGAACTTTAAGGCTAGAAGGGACCTCAAGATCATTGGATCCAGCCCCCCTGCTCTAGGCAGAAAGGACTGCTGGGGTCAGATAAGCAAGGTGTGCATCCAGTCTCCTTTTGAAGATCTCTAGGGTAGGTGCCTGCACCACCCCCGCTGGGAGTCTATTACAGAGTCTGGTCACACAAACCATAAGGAAGTTTTCTCTTATATCCAGTCTGAAACCTCTTTCTATGCATTTATGACCATTGCTCCTGGTTTTTCCCTGGGGCGCTTTGGTGAATAGTTGTTCGCTTAGCCCCAGATGCTCTCCCCTGATATATTTGTAAGCTGCCACCAAATCTCTCCGAAGTCTTTTCTAGGCTGAACAGTACCATATCTGTCAGCCTTTCCTCGTATGGCTTGCTCTTCAGGCCTCTAATTATAAGAGTGGCTCTTCTCTGGGCTCTCTCAAGCTTCTCCACATCCTTCTTAAAGTATGACATCCAGAACTGGGTGCAGTACTCCAGCTGCAGCGTCACCAATGCCGAGTAGAGCAGGAGAATAACTTCCTTACTTTTGCTTGAGATGCATCAGTTGATGTATGCCAGCGTATTGTTTTCTCTGCTTACTGTAGCATCACACTGGTGGCTCATCTTCATTTTATGGTCAATTATGACCTCAAGGTCCCTTTGGATGTGGTGCTAGCTAGCATAGCACCACCAAACCTGTAAGTTTTGTTGCAGATTTTTCCTCCCCAGATGGAACACTTTATACTTCTCAATGTTGAACAGCATCTGGGTTTTGGTCCACCCATCTAACTAATCTGTCTAGGTCCACTTAGATTGTCAGCCTATCCTTAGGTGTGGCCACACTTCCCCACAGCTTAGTGCCATTGGTGAACTTTGCCAGTGTACTTTTAACCCTCACATCCAGATCATTGATGTAGATGTTGAAAAGCACCAGTCCAAGTACCAAATTTTGGGGACCCCACTGGCTACCTTCTGCCAGGTCAACACAGATCCATCTATTAGTACTCTCTGGGTTGACCCCACAGTCAATTTCCTACCTTTTGAATTATTGATAATTGAATTATTGAGCCCACAGTCCCCTAGTTTTACCTTGAGAGCCCCATGGGAGACCAAGTCAAAGGCTTTCTTAAAGTCCAAGTAAATGACATAAACTTCATCTCCCTCATCCAGGTGGTGAGTAACCTGGTCATAGAAGGAGATGAGGTTAGTCAGACATGACCTACCCATGACAAAGCCATGCTGGCTGTCATTCAGGATTTTGCTATCTACTAGCTTACCACAACTTTGGCTAGTTCATTTAGCACCCTTGCATGGAGTTGATTCAGTCCTGCTGACTTACAGGTATCCAGCCTCTCTAGCTGTTCTTTCACTAACTCTACATTGACTGTTGATAGGTTCTCATCCCTACTGTGATTATTCTGCATCATATTTGCATTTGACAAGCTATCACACTTAGACTGGTGGAATAGATGCAAAGTACTCATTCAGGAGTTCAGTTTTCCCCTTGGTGTTGGTGATCAGATGTCCAGATGCATTGAACAGTGGTCCCATGTTTCCACTAGTTTTCCTCCTGTTACCTATGTACTTATAGAAAGACTTCTTGTTGTCCCTGATTTCAGTTGCTAACCTGAATTTGGTCACCACCTTTGCTTTTCTAATCTGCCCCCTGCAGGTGTGGGACAATCTTACGTAGTTCTCCTAGAGGCCTATTCCTAGCTTCCATTATTGGTAAGCCTCCCTTTTCTTTTTCAGAAGATCTGTGACTTTCCTGTTGAGCAACCATGGCCTCCTGGCCCTTCTGCTACCTTTTCTGCGTATAGGTATAGACAAGTTCTGTGCATCAAGGATCATACCATTGTTGAACATCCACTTTTCATCCACGCGCTTTCCCTGGGGAAAAAAACATGGGGGGAAAAGCCTCTCATCTTTCATATGAGTATAAGGTGGAGGAAGGGGCAGGTGGCTGTTGTGGCTGACTCTGGCCCTAAGCCCAGATCAGAACCACGGTCACAGCCATAGCAGCTGCGGTGGGCACCTTCTGCTCAAGTGCCAGCACTGGTGGCCTTTGGTTCCTCAACCCCCACCCACTTTACTCTCTGGTGTAGCTCTGGCTCTGTCCCTATCCCTCCTGGAGCATGGAGCACATGGAGGCTCCATCCCCTGCCCAGACAATCAGCAGGCTTCCATGTGCCTGTCCCCTGGGAGTCTCTGGGGATCAGACAGGGTGGCAGCAGAGTGGGGAGGAAGAACTGTGGAGGGCAGGCACTGGGCCAAAGGCTGCAGGAGGTAGGTGCTAGGGGGTGCAGGTAGCAGGGGGATCAGGCACTGTTGCTGGGGGGGGTGGGGAGCGGGGAGCAGGCTGCAGGAGGAAAATGTTTGTGGGGAAAAAGGGGCCTCCTGCCTGCCCCACTTACTGCCTTTCCTCTTGCCACTGCTTTCCATACTGTAGCAGTGGAGATGTGGGGTGAATTAATTTAAGAGGAACCTCCAATAAGTAGATTTTATACCTTAAACATTATAAATTAAGACATTTTCCATATATAGAATCTAATTATTGAGGAGTTTCTTCAATTCAAAGTCATTTTGGAGTCAGGTAAATATGGCATTTCACACAAGTAAGGGTTTCAAAAATAATTTTCATTTTGACTTACATGATATGTGGAAATGAAAACTTGTTGTCTGGCAAATGCCTTGCTGTGAACCCTTTGTGTAACTGACATGCAAGGTAAAACTTACCACATGATTTTCAGAATAAATACTAATAAAATATACCACACACGAACTGCTTCAAAACCTGCGCACTTGTTTGAGCTTGCCCTATGTAAAAGCAAAATTTTGGCTCTTGATTAGCTCAAAAGCTTCATCAGTGACAAAATTAGTAATCAATAAAAGTACAGCAATAAAATTATTGTGATTTACATTTTCCAAGCGTCTCCCATTTAGAAGGTTAATATACAATAGATAAAGACCCTGGGGGCATATTATCCCCTCTCAGGACATTATGAAATGCCAGGCCTGACAGTACATGAGCTGAAGGTCAAGAATTCATCATTCTTTCATTAAATAATCAAAATAGAAATCAAAGAACAATAAAAAAGAAAATCAACAGCTAAAATGGCAGCATGATTGAAGTACCACTTGCAGAGGTATTATCATAAAGCCTTCTAGATTTTAAAGGGAATTCTGGATGCTTTTTGGGGTTGAGCTGCTTTCTTTCATTGTAATGACCTTTGTAGTAATTTTCCTTTTGGCAAACTGATAACACAGGTAGGATGGAGGAGCACAAGAACCTCCATCAGTTTTGCTAGCACCATTTACATTCTTGTTAGGAGCTGAAGATTCTATTTTAATTGATAATCCCCTTTTTATATTTATTTGAAAACTCATGAACTATTTAAATTTAATCCATGGGGAAATATACCAACTTCAGTGATTCCTGTAATTTGCATTCTGCAGATAATTACATTCTTCCTACGGGAATATGAAATTATTACCTGGTTTAATATGTTGCTTCTTAATTCAAAGAGAGGCTTGCACTTCTAACTTTTACTGCAAAGATTGAGATTTTCATTTACCAAATTAAAAAAAAAGAGCTCTTCCTTCTTGCTATATTATTAAGATAACTAAAATGTATTTTAGGTACTTTGGGCTCAAACATACTGTGTGATACAAAAGAAAAAGCAAATATCTATATTTTTTTAATGAGATAGTGACTTGAAATAAATAGATTAATTTAATCTGCTTGTAGGCTTCTAACAGTGCCTGTACATGTAATAAATGTTAAACTCATTGCTGAAGTCAGCAAGGAGTCCATTTTCTGTATAATCTAATCTATGTGTGAATATGTATACTGATTCCATTAAATTGGTAGTATTTGTGTCTAAGACTGTATTAAAGGCAGAGGCCTAGCAATTCTGGCCACCAGTCCAGTCTTATAATAAGGTAATTACTGTATATTTTCCTGCTTTCACTAGGTTTTGATTCTATTTAAGAGAAAATAACATATTCTTCTTTCCTTCTGCACAGCTACAGACCAAGCTGAGAGTAACAGAATTTTCTATTAGCTGAGCTAATGGAGCAGCTATTTTTGCTAAACTTATATAACTCTTTGGAAAGCTGTGTGCTGCTTGTTCAATTTCAGTCTACTTCCTAGTCATTTTAACAACTAACGTAAGTTCTCTTCCTCCTTTAAGGATGTTTTCCTGTGTTGCAGTCTTGAAACCTCACTTGCTGTTAATTGCTGTGATTGCAAAAATTTAGATGCTAAAGCTTGGTGAATACTGAAAAGAAATGAGCAAATACTTATTTGACTAAGGAAACAAATTTATTTTGAATACATTCACTAGAAAACCATGTTATCAGTAGAAAGGCTTGGAAGGCCATGAATTTTAAGCAAATATTAAACATTCCTGGAAAACATGTTTCAAAATCAGAATCACAAGTATTCCTAGGGGGGAAAAACAACTCATAAGCAAACTAATGGAATCATTCAAGTTCATTTATTAGTCTATGGATTAGAGAGCTCATGAGTTTTCAGCAAAGACGAATCCTTCCCAGATTGCACTCTTACAGCTGGCAGGATTATGTTACTGCATTCGAAAAGTAGGACATATCCGAAAGGTCGAGATCTGGTACAATGAGGTGGCACAGCTGGCATCTATAGTGACAGTAATAGTTATCAGGCATAACTGCTATGAAAAGTTTATTTTCATTTGGTAATAATTTTAGATTATGTTGGTAATTAAGAAATTAGTCCTTCTACACTTCTCTTTTCTTCTTCTATCCTTCCCTCTTCCTTCCTCCTTTTTTACCTTTCCCCCCACCCTTTTCACTTATTGTAATGGATATACCTAGTTGATTATATATCATTTTGTATTCCATTAAAAAGGCAAGAAAAAAGAGGGCTAGTGCCAAACCCCCCAGTGCCAATTTATGCCTTGTAAGCCATATCCATAGGGACATCTGTGTGTCATTGGATGAGATGCACACCAGTTGCCCTTTGGAGAAATGGAGGATTTAAATGCCAAAATAAATGCACTATGCCACATTTAAAATATATACAGAATTGTTTTCACACTCCTATCTTTCTCTTCTTTGAGTTTGCAGAAACCCTGCAGGGTTTAAATTATTTGCCAACCTTTCTGAAAACTAGTTCTGAAACCATTACTGCTGCTTTGTGTCGAAGTTCTCTCAAGTCTACAGAAACCTCTCTCAAAAGATTTCTCACTTTCAACCCAAAGTATCCCTGAACACAAAAATAAGATGATGTGCTAATTGGCATTGGAAGAGAAGAAGGATGCAGGTTATAGGACATCAAAAGAAGAAGGAAATAACTATCTTTGCTAAAATAATTTGTAAAGCTTTAAATTCATAGTTAAGGAGAGAGGAAAAGAGATGTGGGTATAATTTTGGTGGATAAATTTGATTTTTGTCCATATATTTTTGGGCCAGAGAGAAACAGAAGGTTTGAATAACTTCAAAGGAAGCATTTCAATTGTAACATCTCCTTTTTGCAACAATTTGCCCCCAATTATACTTGCATAATTAGTGAACAGGAGTAAAATGTGCTACCCATCAAGACTAATAAAGGATAAATTAGTGTTCCTTATTCACGTTTTATGCCTAGATGACAAATTCATGAAATAATAGAAAGTAAGATTATTTAATATTAGATGGAAGCTGTTTTTTATTATTTTATCTTGCATTTCTTTTTAGATTGATTTGTAAATCATATTCTAAACAAGCAATTAAAAAGATCAAATGATAAAATATGCTAATGTTTGAAAAACTATTTCAAGCTGCAGAGAACATATTTCTCTTAGAGGGCTGAAAAATGTAAGATGTTGACACAAGCTCCAACAGAAATTAAGGCAAGAAGAATTATACTCCTTTGGTAAATAATAAGTTCAATTTAATTTTACTTATAATGTTACCTGACCCCACTCTTTGTCTCTAAAGGTTTTGTATCTTGTTAGATAACAACTTAAGTATTCATTTTTAAAATCATGTATAGGGACCTCAGACGGATAATCTTACTCTATGGGCGTACCCCCATGAGTGCACGTGTGGTTTGTGGCCTGTCAAAGCCATTTAAGGTATTGCAGACCACATGTGGCACACATGCACCTGTGCATTGCGCTGCTAATTTGCAGCACAGTGGTTTTCTTGAAATTGGGAGATCCCAGTGTCAAAAAAAAACCCTGCTATAAAAATGGCATAGCACACATGGCAGCAGAATACATCGCCAGAAACTGGAGCCTGACCAGCTAGAGGTATGGTCTGCTGGGGCCAGAAGAGGTGCTGGTTCCAGCCTTTCCTACCATACCTGGGTCCCTTTTCTGCATGCCGGGGTGTATGTGCAGGGGTGTGCCTGGGGACAAATAGCAATGGCACAAATATATGCTGCTGTTTTTTGACTTGAGGGACACACACACCCCTGTATGTGCACGCTTGTGGAGATGCACCCTATGTGTATGTACTAATTTACAAAATGAAGTTAATTGTTATATTTATTTAACAGTATTTGATTTAACATGCAGACACAAAAACAAAATTAGTTCAAGTCTGAGCTCAATATGCATCAACTCAAAGATATTGAAGTCCAGTTATTTTGTTGATCTCTACTTGCATTCAGTGACAGGTATAAATAAGCTTCATGTAGGGCAGCCTGCAGCTCGGGGTTACAAATGATAGTGGTTTTATTGAACAGGGGAGATGGTGACATGATATTTTATTGGTTCCTTTGCACACACACATACACACACACACACACCCCCACACCCACCCATACACACACACACACACACACGCAGACAATGGCAGCAGGGGATAAAGGGGCTTGGTGCAAGGACTGAAGTGTGGTAGGAGAGAGTCCAAATTGGAGGAGGAAATATACAGATGATATCTACCTATCCCAGGCTGAAAGTGGGTCCTTGATGGCCAGTCAGAGTTTTCTTCAGCTCGATGTTGTCCAGAGGGTGTCGCTGATGGGGCCTCTGGGGTGGATAGGCAGTGTGACAAGGAGCTGGTCTGGTGATAGAAATGATGTTCCCAAGGAGTCAGTCTTCACCACCCCTTTTTATGGGGTAGACTACCTATGATCTCTTATGGGAGGGCGTGTCCAGGCAATGTCAGTCCTGTTCCAGATGTTCATACTGAGCATACGCAGCCTTGGCACAATGGTGGGTTGCCTCATCTTTTGTTTCTTGAATGCTGAGGGTGGTTCCAATGGATGGGTCATTGGTCCAGGTACTGGTGTTGATGGTTTGGTCACTCAGAAGGAGCTATTTTTAGACCTACTGCCATTCTTTCAAGCACCCTCATCCATCCCCATTCATTTAGGAACCAAGTTACATAGGAGGGGTATGTATGAGTTATAGGTTACACAACCAGGCATAGGGATAAGATGGAGGCTTGACATTACAAGATGGAAACTTGACATGACTTACGCTAACTTACATACATAGGCCTAAAACAGTAATCACACAATATAGAAGCAGTAAAACAAATAAAAAAAAAAAATCAATACAAACATAATAATGATCACTTATAAAACAGTGGATATCTATATCAAGATAGCAGGGCACTTATTTGCAGAGGGGAGAGAAATAAAACTTACTACCTAAAATAAAATGTTAAAGCTTATCCTACATCTTAGCTTACTTATACTTATCTATAGGGAATAGAGAGGGATAGACAAAGTCAGAAATGGTTGAGGAAGGGGAGAGACTGCATTTTAAAAGGAAAAAAAAGAAAAACTGGGGGTTTTGCTACATAGATTTAAAATTGGTTATATAGTGTTGGTGCAAGGTAAAATCAGATATCCTAATTCCATCAACCTCAGACATACATGGATTAGCTTTATTTTTTCATTTTCATCATTATGCTTTTACACTTTTGTGCATTATTTTTCTTTTATTGTGTGCTATTTTGCACAGTCCCTTCCTAGGCTCTTCCAAGCATATGCCAACTGATTTCTTCTCTGTGATTACTGTGGCAGGACATTAGCAGTGCCCTGGGGTTTTTTTTGTGTAGTTGTTATAGGGTGTTCCAAATGTTTCTGGTTTTGTGCCTTACAGCTTTGTGTATTAGTGACTTTTATCGATCTTTGGGTGAATGGTTGTGTGTGGATGAAGGGAACTGGACTTGATGGCTTCTTCCAGTCCCATACTCCTATTCTATGTATATGGAGATTCCTAGTATTGGTTTTCTTTAATCAGTTCATATTATTTCACTTAATTTTGGCAAGTATATATTTATTTATTAGGTGTATATGCCACTCTTTCCAATAAAGGCTTAGGGTGGTTTACTGAAAGAGAGCAAAACAGCTTATAAAATGAGAAATAACAAGAGAACAAAATAACTTACAAAAGCAAGTAGAGTATTAACATACAATATAACTCCTCTTCCCCCATCCCAACAATATCCTAGCTTACCCTAACTTGCTAAACACCTACCTAAATAAAAAGGTCTTATAGTGCTTCTGGAAGATGTCCAGGGTCAGACTGTGGTGGGCCTCAAGGAGAAGGGTGCTCTAGAGCTGAGGCACAACTGCTGAGAATGACATCCTACAAGTTTTCACAAAGTGAACTTTGTGCACAGATGTTACTTGCAGGAAGTTACTCTTGGCTGGTTACAGGGATTGTGAATGGGCATAAGGGGAGAAGGTGGTCCCTAGGACCTTAGGTCAAAGCTAGCACCTTGAACTGTGCCCCAAAAACTACTGGGAGCCAGTGCAGACTCTGGAGCACTGGAGTTATGTGCTCTAGGGGATTCTTCCCCATCATAAGGCAGGCCACTATGTTTCGTGCCAGCTTCAGCTTCAAGACCATCTTCAAGGCTGGTCCCACATAGAACACATTGAAGTAATTTAGTTTCAAGATTATGAAGGCATGGATGATGGTGGCCATATGTGCATCTGAAAGAAAGAGTCATAGCCTTCTCACTGGATGGAGTTTGTGAAAGGCACATCTACCCATAGCCACAAATTGAAGATCTAGGTGCAGCAGATACATGTGAAACTGCAAACCTGAGTTACAAGGAGAGGCTGAACACCATCAGTGAACCATCCCAGTCCTTCAGAAGTCTAGTGGTCTGACCGCCACCATCACTATTATCTAATCAGGATTAGGTTCAATTGGTTCACCTGAATACAGTCTCCAACTGCTCCCTGGCACTGAAAAGGGATAATAGAAAGGACTGGGTTAGATGAAATGTAGAAAGAGCTGGGTGTTGTCAGTATATTGATGGCACCTCACTCCAAATCTTATGTTCTTGCCCAACAGACTTATACATGTTGAACAGGACACAAGATGGATTCCTGGACCCTACAGGAAAGGTCCTGAGGGGATGTTGAGCCCTTGCCCACAACTGCCATCTGGGACTTCCCTGCTAGGAAACAGCTGAAACAATTTAGAGGATTCCTGTGAATATCCACCAGCTCATGTAAATACTTTAGCAGCATTTCATGTTCATCTGTATCGAAGGCCACTGAAAGATCTAGATCAGCAGGGTGCACTTTCTCTTGTTGATCTCCAAGTGAAGATTGTTGACTAAGACCACAAATGCATTTTTAGTGCTATACCCAGGGCAAAAGCCAGACTGACAAGAATCCAGGGAAAAATAATCATCCAGATGTGCCTAGATGATCTTTCCCAAAATGCAGTGATAGTATAAAGAAAAAGTTTCTTTAGTAGTGGTTGGACGACCATAGCTTTAAGAATGTCTGGCACCCTGCCCTCTAGAAGAGAGCCATTGACAACTCCCACCAGCAATGACCCTAGTTTCTCCTAGCTAGGTTTTACAAGGCAGGATAGGCACAGGTCCAGTTCACAGCTGGTCACCCACATCTCTGCAAGCAAACCCTTTGTGTCAGTAGGCAAGATCAACTGAAAGTGACCCATATAAATCAGACAAGGCTGAGCTTCCCCAGTCACAGACTGAATCTACAGCACAAGTGATGGTCCCCAAGTGATGTCAGGTATGAGTGGTTTTGTCTGTGAAGTAGTTGGCAAACTTGTCATAGTGGATCCTAGAAGCCTTGGTTTCTGGGCAGAGACCATCCAGATCAACTAGGTCATTCACCATCCATAAGAGTTCTGCAGAAGCAAAGGCAGTGGAGAGGAAAAACTTTGCAGCTGTCACTGCCATACCATAGTCCTGTGCTGTAATCAGTTGTCTTAAGCATGAGCCACCTGTTATCTAACTGCCTACCCTCCTACTTCAGCTGTCTTGCCTTGTAGCAAAACCCTCAGTTTTTCTTTTAAAATATATTCCCTCCCTTCCCCAACTATTTCTGGCTTTTTCTCTCCCTCTCTATTCCCTATAGGTAAGTATGAGTAGGCTAAGACATAGGATAAGCTTTAGCATTCTATTTTGGTAGCAAGTTTTTTTTTTTTCTCCTTTGCAAATAAGTGCCCTGTTATGCATATCCACTGTTTTATATTGTATAATTATTATGTTTTTGTTTATTGATTTTTACTGTGTGATTACTGTTTTACTGATTTTTACTGATACTATATGATTTAGGCCTACATATGTAAGTTAGCATAAGTCATGTCAAGTTTCCATTTTGTCTGTCAAGCCTCCATCTTGTGTCCTCTGCCCGGGTGTAACCTATGACTCATGCCTAAACAGTCTCATGTAAATTGGTTCCTGAATGAATGGGGATGAATGAGGGTGCTTGAGATATAATGGTAGCAGGACTCTACTGAATAATCAACTCAGCGACTGGACCATCAACTCAACGACCGGATCATTGCCTTCCATTGACTTACCTAGGAACCAGGGACCCAGCATTTGAAAGACAAAGACCCTACAGAAATCAGCCAACCCACTATTACAACACAGACACCTGGAACTGCATGTCCTCATCAGGAGTGCATATGCTCAGTACACCAGGGCTGACCCTTGCTTGGACATGCCCCTGCCACTAGGGTCATAGAAGGTCTGCCCCTATAAAAAGGGGCAGTGAAGACACACCCAGTGGGACACCCTCTCCATCTGGACCAGCATGCCACACTACCTATCCACTCAGACCCCCTCTGGACAACACCTTGCTGGAGAAGACCCTGACTGGCCATTGAGGATCAACTCACAGCCCAGGATAGGTAGCTATCACCCACCTTCCTTCCCCAAACACAGGATCTAGACTCTGTCCCTGCATACTTTATCTTCAATCCCTCCACCAAGCCTTTCTCCTCCCCTGCTACCATTGTGTGGGTATGTATGTGAGTGCTTGTGTGTGTGTGTGTAGGAACCAATAACTTTTGGGGACTGTGTAGTGTGTTGTCTGTTTAATAAACCTGTTATTTTGAAACCCCGAGTTGGGTTTTTGTTTTATTGACCTCCTGACCCTTGTCCTTGATTTCATGGCTATCTCCCAGCTTTCTGCCTCTCAGTTTACAGCCCATGCTAGCTTTCATAGTTTCATAGTAGCTAGGGTCAGGAGGGACCTGAACAGATCATCTAGCCTGACCCCCTGCCACAGGCAGGAATGAATGCTGGGTTCACAAGACCCCAGACAGGTGATTGACCAACCTCCTCTTGAATTTGCCCAAGGTAGGGGCGAGGACCACCTCCCTGGGAAGTTGCTTCCAGATTTTGGCCACCCTAACTGTAAAATATTGCCTTCTGATCTCCAACCTAAACCTATTCTCCATCAGCTTATGACCATTGCTCCTCGTCACCCCAGGTGGTGCTGGGGAGAAAAGAGCTCTGCCTATTTGCTGTTGAGCCCCCCTGATGAGCTTGTAGGCAGCCGCCAGGTCCCCCCTCAGCCTCCTCTTGCTGAGGCTGAACAGGTTCAAGTCCTTCAGTCTCTCCTCGTAGGGCCTGTCTTGCTGCCCTCTCACCAATCGGGTGGCCCTCCTCGCCTCCCTGTTTCCTGGCCCGATCTCCCAGCTTTCTTTCTGCCTTTCTGTTTCCTGGCTGTCTCCTCCTTGCCACCAGGCTTTTTTCCCTGCTTCTACACCGGCACCAGGTGACCCCAAGTAACCCTGGGACACATTAACCCTAAATAACCCTAAGCCCCAGTGACCTTGAGTAACCCTGGGGCCACTTGACCTTAAGCAACGCCAAGCACCAAGTTAGCTCAAACACCCCCTAGGGTTAACACACAGCCATGAAAGTGCATGTTTGTGTATGTGTATTGGGTGTGCGGGTATTGACAACTGATTCATTTTCAAATTTTTAGTGTGTATAGTGTGTATGTGCTTGAATTGGTGATAGGCGTGCATGTGCTTAGACTGGCAATCTTGGATGTGTATGTGCCTGAGTTGGTAGTGTGTGTGTATGTGCTTAATTTATTTTTGTGTGTGTGTATGTGCAATTGTGTTACACCCTCCCATCTAACAGCGCAATTTTGAGGTCCTGACAGCTGGCCTGGCCCCACAGGACAACAGGCTCCCCCAGGTATCAGGGAGATCAATACCACTTCCAGGGTGGAAACAGTTGACTAGATGCCACTGTGTTTATGACCAAGGTCAGTATGCTATTTAAAAAAATCAACCAGGCCAATGACAGAGTAGCTATTAAGATCAATGTAAATCTCTCCTGGGGACTCCTGGAATTCCTGTGACTCCATGAGTCTCAAGGGATAGACAAATTTAGCAAGTCTATCATTATTGCAGTGCTCCCAGCCTGTCCTGCCAAAGAGATTATTCCTAGGGGTTCCAGGGTCTATATTTTCTATGCTATGAAAGCTTTAGCCCTGCCATCAGAATCAATAGATAAGAAGAAGCCCCAAGAATTCTACCTGAAACTTCCAAGTTCTGGAGACTCTACCATGGATCTGGGAGTTTGGAAGTTAGGCAAAATCCCAAGCTCAGTTTCATTTGTTTTGTTTTTTTAATGAAATAGTTCAGTTATTACTATGCAGGGTTTTTCTCTTTTACAGGAAATTCAAAACCAAAACAACAAACAACCAAACCCCTCCTCCCAAAAGCCTCTGTTCTTGTTCTCAACCAGAATGTTTTTTGTTAGAATTACAGAATTTCTTTTAGCATGAAAATTACAACTTTTGACTAGCTCTACTCTTGATAGCCACACTGCAATATATCAGACTCTTAGAAATGTGGTTAGGGACTCATATCTTTAGAGTGGCTTCCTCCCCATTTGAGTCTGGAAGACAACAATGGGATCTCATCATATGATGGCCATCTTCAATCAGTTCTTTTCTAGAGAGCCACCAGAGAAAGAGACATAAGCTTGAAATCAACTCTCTTCTGTCCCTTCTCAGTGTTCTACTTCCCTCTCAAGGAATGGTTTCCTATAAATACTGACCTTTCATTAGAGAAGCAGATCTGGCTCTGTCAGTAGATGCTTCACTTATCATGTGAACCTTGTTCTTTATGAATGGGTTAGGTTGTTTTTGTTTAGCCTTGCAGTGGCTGATGTGTCACTCTCTACTGGAATTTTCCTTGGCCTTTTTTCAATCTCATGTTGCTTTTGCAGTAACTTCCTCAGAGTGGGAGTCAGAACAAATTCATTTTCCTGAAGTGTAGTTATGAGAGAGCCCACATCACAGGATGAGAGAGAATATGAGAGAATCTCCATTACTGTGTTTATAGCTACCTGTCGCTATTGATCATTAACTAATCTTGCTAGAAGTATGGCTTCAATTTTCTTTTTTCAATGTGGATTAAGCAATGTTGCCAACACACATTTTTCTCTGTCAGATATTACAGTGGCACACACAAAGTTGGAAAGCCATCCCCTCAGACACTGCTTAAGGAAGACTTTTATTTTAAAAGGCTCAATTGTAGATGTAGAAAACTACTCACTGTACTGGCATTTAAATATAGAAATGCAAAACACACAATTAATTGGGATTGGTTAACTTGGATTAGGAAAAACAGGATTTAAAATAATGAGGACTAGGTAATTCTGGTGTTTACTGGCTTTATCAGCTTGCATTATCTAAAGCAGTGGTTCTCAACCTTTTCAGACTTAAGGGACCACTTCATAAGTTTTCTGAATAAAGCAGCACCCTATTTAGAACTAATTTATTTATTACTGTGCATAAAAGTAATAATTAGCAATCCATTTTTCAACTCTAGATACCCTCTTGTACTTTGTCAGATGTTTAAATCTTCTTCACAAATCATGAGGACTGTTTTTCTTGAGAATTTAAAAGTCTGTATAAATATTCCAAGCTCTTATTATCCAGATGTCCATGCATCATAGAAAAATGTCATTTCAACTTGGGACCATAGCCTGACTAGATAAGTTTTCACTGCAGACAGTGCATTCAGGTTTGGAATGATGCTCATCACCATACCAATTAAAACCCATAGCTAGCTAGTTTTCATTGTGCTGTCTCAGCGTACCTACTTTTAGTCTAATTTTAAAACCACTACTTGAACTTGTGTTTGCTTCAGGTTCATCTGTTTCTGGACATAAAGCTTCACTCTTCATGATAGTTTCACTACATGGCTCATCAGCTTTTTACATTTTTATAACAAACCTGCCCATTATGTCAGCTGTATTATATTAATTAAAAGTGTATCCCTCATTAACCACTACAAACGGCACAGCTCATACAAGTGAATGCTTGGCACTGACTAATATAAAATGGTGGTGTGGTGTCACAAAATGGGAAGAGCTGAGCTTAGCCACCCAGTCCTGAACAGGTTGTTTGAAGATGGAAAAGCAGCTTGCTGGTGTGGCTTCTTTAACTCATAGAAATGGGAAATCCCCCTCTTAGCTTTCACTCATTTTTAGACTACAGAAAAATAATAAAGCAATTCTTCTGTGGCAAAGAATTCAAAAAGAGCACAACAGGTCAGAATGTTTTGGACTTGATGGATTCCTAACTGAAATCCTTGGGTTTCTTTTGTGAACCACATGTGGGTGCTTGCATACCTAATGGTGCTAATACTGCACAGCAACCCATGGCACCCTTAAAGGATTTCATGGCACCCAGGGGTGCCATGGCATCACAGTTAAGAATCAATACTGTAAAAGCTTGAAGATAGCTTCTAACTTGGATTGATAAATGAGTTATCTTTTCTTCATTGCTATTTTAACCTGAGTCATTTCAACTGAGTTAATCGATCTGAGTTCAAAACATAGCCTTTGTTTGCAGTCTCTTACTTACCTTTCAGCACTGGATGAAGCAGTACCAAAAACTGTATGGATGACATTGGTTAAGGACAGGAATGTGAAAATGAATCCAAAAACATTAGAAAGAAACAGGAAAGTGCTGGAGATAACTCCTGATTTGGACATGAAGCCACGGAGTAATCCATAGGAAATACCTAATATAAAGGGAATTGTCTTAAAGAAATCTAGTGTAAGCAAGAGCAAAATACAGCACTTTCTTGGGGATACCTGTGAGACTCTTCATACTAATGAATGCCACTTTCAATTTGGAATCCATCTGTTTCTTTATTTCCAGAGTCTCTAGGGCTAGCATCATTAGGAGTCAAAATGCCCCTCTTTGTTTTGTTGGTCATATTGAAAAATCACAGTGTGTAAGCAATAGAGTAATGCTATTTCTAGGAATAACAATACATGAAAATTCTGTGTCCTTCTTCACTCGGACATTGTTGTCAAGATAAGAGCTGGGAGAACCTATTAGGCCAAATTTTATCCCTTGTGAGTAAACACAAAATCAGCTATCAAGGACTGTGTTGTATGTGAGACAGTATATCTTACTCTGATTTGTTATTGTCTATTAATTTAGCATGTGATTGTTTTGAATGTACAGTATGAAACTGAACGAATGTAGCTAAAATACATAGGAAAGAGGAATAAAATTGAATGGTCAGGGTAGGAGGTGATAAAAGAGACCAGAAGTTTCATCCTGAAGACTTACGCATCTGTCAAGGGTAAGGAGGGTAGTACAGATTACTTTTGCCTCCATATATTTTACTACTCCCACAGATTGCTATAAAATGGACATCAGAGATGCTTCTGTGCTTCCAAGGCTCACCAACTGCCAGAGGAATCATGCTCTGCTGCTGAGGACTGTGTGGGAATGAGATTCAGGTTATTCC
>NW_005841842.1:678184-688747 GCF_000455745.1 Alligator sinensis | reverse complement strand
CTCCATCTAGGATTTAGGAGTTGTGTAGTGCAGTATGAAAACAGAAACATAACTAAATAGCATAGTGCAGGGGTGGCCAACTGCAGCTCTGGAGCCACATGCAGCTCTTCAGAAGTTAATATGCGTCTCCTTAAATCTTTGTATAAGCACACGGTGACCAGCTTCCCTAGTGCAATAGTGTCCTTTGGAAAGCTGAAGCGCAGTACATACTTGTCTGCCTTAGGCTTTCCATAGGGCCCTGCCTTTTATACACTGCTCTGTGCATTTCACAGAGTAATGCTAAGAATTTTTGGATTACATCAAAACTCAATGTCATTGTCAGAAGCAGTACTGAATAGTACACACCTTTTTATCAATAGAAAATAGATCCTTTGGCAAATTTCAGTGATACCATCTATGTTCTACACTCTAGGTAACAATAGCTGATTAACCTACATCTCTTTCTTTCTTTTTAGGACTTATTCCTTAGCTGCTCTTTTTTTCTTTTTTTGGCTGGGTAGTAAGCTTCTCACAGCTAGAATTTGTTTCTGTAGACTTCAACTTATGCAACCCAAACAATAAGAAACTAATATTCCATCAGCATTTTAACAAGTTGAAACAAATAACTGGAGCATAAACAGTCAGTCAAAATTTTCATGCTAAAGAACACTAAAGAAGATAAGCCATGGCAAAAAGTAAGTAACATTTAATGGTGAAAAACTAAAACTTTTATACTGTTGAAAATTAGAGTAGAGCTGATATTAAAGAATTCTGGATTATTACAAATAATCCTGTAAATTCAGGATGGACAGCTATTGGATATATTGAAATAATGAATGAAGGGGCAAGAAGAAGGTATGAGATCAAAGGGCAGCTACAGGATATACTGAAAGTGAGAGAGGAGGGTACGCTAGAGATGTAAGATCAAAGGACACTAATGATAAAGACATTTCAGTTGCTATCTCATAAAGAAACACTGTGAGTCAGCAGAAGTTCAGACAATATTAAAACAGATCTAAGAGGGGATCACATTAGAAGCAAGCTACATATTGTGTTTCCTGACCACCAGAGGATGAAATAATAATAGGCTAAAGGCAACATTCAAGCACAAGTTTGTTGAGTACATGTGGCTTTAGTTTTCAAATAACAGGTTGAAAATGCTCGAAGGGAAGCAGTAAAAAAGAAGTAGAAATGGTTGGCACACAAAGTGATGGGTTCATTACTGGCCTTGGTGTAGGCTTGTCAAAGATGTTTTCAGTTTAAATCTGTTTCCAGTTAATAGCCAATTGTAAGCAAATTAGAAATGGTAGGTTATTTTTTTCCCTCACCAGGAGCCATGACAGAAATATTATTAACCTTGAAATATTCTGGAAAGTAAAGCCAATTGTTGGCAAATCTATTGATTGACCTAAAAAAACCTGGGTGATATATCAATGCAAGTGCAGAGAAAAGAAGTTTTAAAGCCAGGCTGGTAAATTTGTATTGTAACCTAATTAAGGACATCAAGTGGCTATTTAGAATAATTAGGAAATCACTCCATATAATACTCATTGCTTTTATAGCATTCTTCATTCATAGAGCTCAGAACACTTTAACACAGTGTGTCATTATTCTTGCTTTACAGATAGGCATAGATTTGTTATGGGCCTAGAATAAGGACTTTGTTATATGTTACCCTTAGGATGTGCTAAAGGCACTTAAAATGCAAACTTCCTTACGTTAAAATGGGAAAACTTGTTTCAAGTGTACTCTGAGCATCCCAAAGTTATACAATGTTGGGCAAGGAGGATCTCTGGGTTGTGCTATCCAGTTCATGTTGTGGGAACATCAGTATGCTCCGTGGAGATGAAATGAACAATTCATGGTCCTGTAGCATCCCAGGGTGCACTGCTCCAACTCTCCCACTCTTGCTCCATGTAAAAAATTTCCACTTTCCCAAACTCCACTGTCCACCATGTGTTACTGGCTCCAAGCTGGCACCCGACCTGCCCTAGGCAATGTGACCCTATGGCGGGGTGGGTGCTGAGAGAGAAGCTACAGCACCCATCAAGCTGCCTGGTTAAGGGAGGTGAGGTGCAGGGTAAAACTGGCCAGATGGCATGTGAATATTTCAGCAAACATTGAATCACTGCTTAAATGAACTTTTCCTGTGGCTTTTGTCCAGGTTCAGGCAATAGGCACTTGTGAAAGCTTCATGGCCACTCTCTGGCCTAATGGGACATGGGATTGGATGGGCAGGGGTTGGTGGAGCTGCCCGGTGCATGTTCAGCTTTGGCTTAGGGGCTCCCACAGCTCAGCCCTCTTCCCATCCCCAGACTAGGGATAGAACCCAAGTCAGAACTGTGCAGGTCAGAGGCTGCATTAACCCACACCATGCAATTGTCTAGATCACTTTAATTCTGCATACCATTCCAGAGTTCTAGCATGTGCAAATTGTAACAAGTAACAATACCTTAAGTTAAATGGGGAATCCTTAAGAGAGCTGTGAATATAGCCAAAATTACCAGAGGGTGAACAAACTGGAACAGTGGAGCCATTTCAGATCATTCAAAATGATGTCCTATACCTAGTCTAGGAGAAGCATTACTATACAGCTGGGAGAATACACTGGGTGAGCAATCAAATGAGGTGAGGAAAACAAATGATAATATAAAAAACAATCCTACCACTTCCATGAACCTCCTCCCAGTTCTCCTCTGTAGCAGAGCAAAGTGCAGTTATGGTGAAACCAAGGCTTCTCCTCATTGACAGCACTACTAAAGGTGGAACACACTTTGAGGAATCAAATGTGGGATCTTCTAAAACTATGTGGATAAATTCCAGTACTCCAGAATCTCTGTTGAGGGTGGTCCTGTAATCATCTTCAAAATGTAATTAGTAAATTACCTGTGTGAAGTCTTTATTCTACTTTCATTTATGTGCATGCTGTATTTACTTGATGAGAAGGCACCATTTCCCACCTCTTTTAGCATGGGAGGAAAAAGCCCCTTGCCTTACAATTAAGTACGAGGCAAGAGGGGGCAGGCAGCTGCTGTGGCTCAGGCTCCAGCTCCGGCTCTGGCTCCAGTCCCAATCCAGGGTTGGGGCTGGAGCTGTGGTTGCTGCCTGCCCTCAACTGCCTCTGCCTGCCCTGCCACTCCTCCCCCTCCTCTCCCTGTGGCTGCAATGCTGGCTTCATGCTGCTGCTTTAGGTCTGGGCTGGAGCCATGCTCAGTGCCCCAGGCTGCAGCATGGACAGAGCCTGGCAGTGTGGAGCAAAGGTAATGGAGAGGCATGAGGGGGATAGAGACTTTGGTGGGGAAGATGGGAGGAGGCAGGGGGATGAGGACCCAAGGCTATGGAGTCAGCTTCTGCAGCTGGCAGAAGCAGTGTGGAGGGAAGAACTTGGGGGGAGAGTGGGGGAGGCTAAAGGGGGGCTGAGGGTGAGTGGAGGGGGACAGGCAGCAGGGAAAAAAACTGCCTGCCTCTCTCTCTGTCTGGCCCACTGCCTGGACACTTCCTGCTCCCACCATCTGGCCTTCCACATGCCCTTCTACCACCTGTCCCCATTGCCTGCCCCCCACCACCTGCCCTACTGCCTGTCTCCCACCACCTGCTCCACCACCTTTCCTATTGCATGCCTCGTACTGCCTGTCCCATTACTTTCTGGCTCATCACTTCTGCCCCCCGCACCGCCTGCAGTAGCGGTGGGAATGAATTTAAGATGATTCTCCAATAATTAGATTTCACACATGGAAAATTATAATAAATCTATAAATATTCCCTGTATAGAATCTAATTATTGGGGGATTGTCTTAAATTGAGGGTCATCTTGGATTCATATAAATACAGTAAGTACTTCTCAAATAGGTAGAGGCATACGCATTTGCAAGATCAGTGTTAATCTTGTTCCTCAATGCATTAGGGCAGATGACACAAATTAACACCAGTTGAGAGCTTCCTCAGTGCCCCTACAACAGTTTTATTCCAGCTGAGGATCTAGCCTGTTTTTATTTTCTTTCTCTTATTTACTAGCTTTTAGGAGTTACTGAAATGGATGAAGCGTGCCCCTTTTCAGACTGTGTCTTAAGCAGTTCCTGTTATTCAACATGTCTGCTTTTTCAGAGTCCAATTTCTTAGTATTACCACTACCCTGTACATACCCTCAGGAATATTTCAAACTGATGATATTATAATCATTGAACTTTAGGTCCTCATCACTTTTTGCTCAGTTGCTCAGTAGAAAATGACCTGACTTATTTTCTGGTACTGCCTCCAGAATATTCTTTGGTCTATATTGTTATTCAATAACCCATGAAAAGGAAAACCATTTGAACTAACCCTAAAAATGTCTAACTCCCTTAGCAGTGATTCTACTATTGTTATCCCAGTCAATTTTAAAGCAATTAACCTCCTTCCCTCTCCCCCTGATCAATGTTCTTGCTCTCTTACATGTGGATTCCCTTATCTCCTTAAAGAAAGTATTTCCTGATCTGCCTGTTTATTTTCCCCTAGAGATGTCTACAATTATTTAACTGCACACGTTCTCTGTTGAAAGAGCTGGAAAATAAAATTTACTGCTTTTTCTTTCTTCTGTCATCAGAATCTGTTCATCTTCTAAGATGACCAGCCAGTTTTTCCTGTGTCTTTTGTATCACATACAAGACAGTATTTTTATACCACCTGAAATTTTATGCAGGTAACTTTAGCTGTTTAAACTGGTTAAATTAACATAAAACTCTGCTAAACTGACTGATAAACCAAATAAGTCCCCCATCTCAAAACAAAACAACTCCCCCCCACCAATGCACAACAAAATCAGCCAAGCAATCCCATCTTGCTAAAACGGCAGCCATTCTTCATAGCTCAGATTTTTGAAAATGTGTACGAAAAATACTGCTGGGCGTATTGAAATTTTGAATTTGTGTTTTTCAGAGTTCCGTTGAGTTTATTTCTATGCCAAAATGTTTTCTCTCCAGAAATATTGTTATGGGTTCTCTTTGGAGGGGTTTGTCTGGAAGTACCTAAAAAGGATAAGTGAACTCTACTATCTCTTCATTTCTCTCCTCACTCCCTCCACCCCCTGGCAAAGAATTCTGGGAACCAGAAACATTTAAAGACCCAGTCTCACCAAAATTAAATACTCACACACATAAATGTAGATACATTTTGGCAGTAAATTTAATAATGAAATACAGTAATGAAATATAAATGATCAAACAGCACAGCTAAGGCATGCCAAGCAAATGATAATTTATAAAGTGTGCATTCAGCTAGAGAAATAACAATCTTATTAACATTTGAAAGAACTGAAAATTAATTTCTCTAAGTTCTGAAATCTTAAAGAGCCTCTAAAAAGTGGCCAACCTGTTAGGGAAAACAAATTCTCACCTAGGTTTCAAATTAAGTTTTAAAAGAGCACTTTTATTGGTTCATTGGCAGATGGAATATTCAGCAAGAACCATAGTGCAAGGCTGAAAAACACAGATTTTAAGATGAACCCAAATATTTATACTCTGTTGTCTGGTTCAGTGTAAAAAAGCTTACTAAATAAGGCCAATTAAAAAAATGTTCCTTATAGGTTCTTTTCTAATCAATACCTATTTTTATCCCCTATTAAGTTATATCTAGTTCTAAACCAAATCTAACTGGCATAAAACCACTAATTGTACTGTGAGCAATATTTAGCCTAGTTCTTTTAACTTGTCTTCCTCAACTCTGACATTCTTTTGCTTACTCATTTCCTTTGCCTTTTCTTCTCTTACCCAAACTTTGGTCAAGTGAATGCAGGCAAATGCTATAGTACATTGTCATTAAACATCTGAGGGCCTTCAAAATATTTCAGTGGAAGTAAAATATCTCCTAAATCCAGTAACGTTCTAATATTCTGCTGTAAATATGGACATAAATAATTCATTCAGAGTTTTGTACATCAGTTAGCCTTGGGGGGCAGAGTTCGTTGCTTTACTGACCTTTGTTAAGAGTAGGCTGCAGGAAGAAGCTGCTGAGTGATTAACATTACAAAGAGAAAGAGACAGTTGGAGTTTCTTGGGCATGTTATGATGAAAGAGGAAATTGAAAGTCTGGTTGTAACTGGGAAGACTGAAGGAAGGAGAGATTATGGAAAAGAGAGGTTGACTTATGTGAAGAGTCTATCTAAATGGATGAATGTATTGATACTGGAATTACTGTATGACTCAAAGAGAAGAGATCTGTGGAAGACCATGATCATCAATGTCCTGTTTGGATATGGTACCTAGAGAGAGAGTGAGTTATAGTAAGAATGGTCTCCTACTTTATCTTTAGAGTCCCATGTTTTATGTACCTATGTTCTCCTGCAGAAGTCTATGAGATTAGGTCTTCATTCTGCTTCTGTGATGTGAATGGTGGGAAGAAACCCTATTTACTCTGCCTTTCTAAGGGACTTGTTAAAATTTCCAGGAATCACCCCAAATTACTGTATAACATTTGGATTGTCCACACATTAACACCTGAAACTAGTTTTAAGCACTCATTAGGCAGCTCAAAGTTACACCACTCCAGAGCAGGATAATCTTTGATCCCTGCTACCCAGAGCTCCTGTTCTACTAAGGTGTAGCCACTCTAGACTACACTTTAGCATAAACACCTCAACGGCCCCCCTCACCTCCTGGCCTGGATTGGGTCTATATCCCCCCTGCCCAGAACCTCCGATCCCTACTCAATGTGCCCCGCTTGAAGGGTATGGAGAAGTCCCAAGTGTAGGGGGAAACCTGAGGGGCAGGGAGGGAACCCTGGGGTGAGGGTGGGGAACCAGAGGAGCTCCAGGGGCCAGGGATGAAGCCTAGAATGGGGAGGGGATTCTTACCTTTCAGTCCTCCAGGCCTCTTTTGGCCTTAATGTGTGACTGCTCCAAATTCAAGTTAGCACTAACACCAATTTGAGCAGCTCACAGTGTAAGGTGTAGCCGTGGCTTTCTTCACAATTTGTGAGGCTTAATATCTGTAAAGTATATTATAACATGACTGAAGGTACAAACATTCAAATTCTTATTTGAAGTGCCTATTTCTAGCTTGAGAGGCAGCTAAAGTGGTGAGAAATATTGTGGATTCCAGTGTGCATCTACTGAGACACAGAGTCAAGGACAGGTCACACTTCAAAATCCTACAGACTTCCCTGTTGGTTTCCCATCAATTGCACAGATTGCAGGTCTGTGAGCCAATTTCAACACCACAGCCAGGTTTTGAAATTGGCTCACGACATACCATGGGTGAGTGATCTGGGGGTTGAGAAAACAGAGAAATGAGTATTCAATAGATTCTTTTGACCTGGGATTTGAAGGGACATAAAAAATTATTGTGTGTCCTGTCCTGTCCTGTCTTGTGCCAATTGGTGGCCCCACGCCAGGGCATTGGATAGCTGCTGGTACCTCTGGCCTTGGTGAATTCCCCTTTGAAGATGTCTGGGTAGATATAGTCAGGCCTTTGGAACCAAGCACAAGTAGGAGCCTTGCGCCTGTGGACTATGCTAGCTGGTACACAGAGGCAATAGTGATCTGTAATGCTTTGGTCCAAACAGTCATTATAGAACTGTGAGAAAAATGCTCTCATGGGTGGCCCAACTGTGGGAAATACTAATAGATCAGGGAATGATCATGTCATGGTTGTTGAAAGAGGTATAGGCCCTGTTAAACATCCACCCAATCAGGACCTCCATCTACCACTTCCCAATAGATGGTGTGGTGGAGCGATTTAACCAGACTTTGAAACAAGATGTTGACAAAATTAGTATTTACTGTTTGCCATCTGGGAGGTTCCCCAGTCCTTCATGGGACTCTCTCCTTTTGAAATCTTATACTGGAAGCAGCCCTGAGGTTTATTGGACCTCCTTCATGAGACCTGTCAGGCTGAGGGCATGAAGTCTCAACACTTCATCCAATACACTCTTAGGCTATGGGAACAGTTGGAAGTATCAGGGGCATTCACCCAAGAGAACCTCAGTGTTGCAGAACAGCCCCAAGAACAGTGTTGTAATACTTCTTTCCAGGTCTATCAGACTGGGGATTGGATCCTTTTATTGTTCCCTTCAAATTGCAAATTGCTCACTAAATAACAGGGCCCCTATGAGATTATAAAAGTAAATTGGGGATGTGGATTATCAAGTGTGTTTGGTGGGGAGAAGGCATGGGTCCCAAATGTATTGTGTGAATCTTTTGAAACTGTGACTAGTCTAAGAAGTGTTGAATGTCTTAACCACTTTGTCAATTAACGTTGGAAGTGTGGGAAAGAATTCTGGGAGACACCTTGTCCACAGCTCAACAGGAAGAGGCAAAATCCCTCTTGAAGGAATTTCCAGATGTTTTTACAACCCAACTGGGGAGAACTAATCATAGATTTGTCCTGAAACTCGGACGTCCCATTTAAAAGGAGTTCTCGCAAGCACCTGTGGGACTATGGAAAATTGTAGAAAAGGAAGGCAGAGCATGCTAGATATGTAAGTGATTGAGGAGTCATCAGGTTAATGGCACAGCCCAATCATGTTGGTTCCCAAAATGGACAAGATGATCGGGTTTTGTATTGATTTCTGGAAGCTGAATTCAGTATCAAAATTTGATGTCTGCCTGATTTCCTGGGTTAAATACAATGGCTGGAGAAAGACAACTATATATCAATGTAGGATTTAACAAAAGGGTACTAGCAGATTTCAATGCTCAGGAGCTCTGAGAGTTACCAGTGTTCAGAATGTCTTGGGGCCAGTACCAGTTTAGAACCCTCCCCTTTTGTTTCCATGGCACCCCCTACCATATTTCAGTGCACAATGGATAAGACACTGACTGTAGCAGGTGTATGCAGCAACCTATCCTATATACTGTATAACTATATACTAGTGGTCATGTTCACTAGTGTATTGAAAGAATGCCTCCAGAAAGTGTGGGCAGTGCTACAGTCACTTCAGGCCATGATTGTAATAGCAAACCCCTCAAAATTCTGGCTCGATAAAGTGAAGGTCTTGGTAGAGTCCTGTGTACTCAAAACAAAAAGGCAGCTAAAGGTCTTTTTGGGAGTGGTAAGCTATTACTGACACTTTACCCTGCACTTCCCAGTAGTTACTGCCCCAATAAAAGATAAGCTGCATAAGACTGGGATGGTGCATTTGGAGAGATAAAAACCAATACTGTACATTACCCTGGTGCCTTGCAGTCCAGACAGTAGTTGCATATTTGTTCTACAAACCTCAGAGAGAGGACTTGGAGCTATTCTCTCTCTGGGCTTTGAGGATGGGCAACACCCAGTCCTATATCTGAGCCAAAAGCTGCTTTCCCAAGAGCAAAAGTACTCAGTAATTGACAAGGAGCGCTTTGTCATAAAAAGGATGGTGAAGGCCTCCCAATATTAGCTCCTTCAGGCCCCTTTTACTCAGGTTATTGATCACATCCCTTTAACATAGTAAAATGTGATGTGAGAAGCCAGTCGTAGATCAATATGTTCATACCTGGCAACAACTCTACTCTTTCAATATCTGCCACCAGCCAGGAGCTGCACGCATCAATGTGGACTTTTTGTGGAAAGGAGGGAAGCTAGATATGGAAGAATGGATCATTTACTCCATTCTTAGGGGAGGGGATGTGTAACAGGGCAGTCTGTAACTTTCAGAGGGAATAGTCAGCCCTGTTGAGAAAGCCCAGCTACAGAGCATTTGGAAAGGCAGGTAGTATCCTGGTAGGAGCTTTAAAAGCTCTCAGAAGAGTAAGCAGGGGAGGAAGAGGAGGTGGAAATAAGTTGTGAAGGCAACTGCTTTCTACCTGCAGCCAGAGCCGAAGCCAAAGGGCTATACACATGCTTGTGTGGGGTGGGTTGGGGGGGAGTGTTTTAATTAGAGTGGATCTCAGGAGCGATTTTAATTAAAACACCTGCAGTGTCCTGTATATTCAGTGTCTTGTACTTCAAAATGGCAGCAGGGGTACTTTAACTTAAACTCATTCAATGAGTTTAAGTTAAAGTACCCCTGCCACCATTCTGAAATGCGGGGATGCTGAATACACTTGTTGGCAAGCCTGCTGGAGCGTTCTAATTAGATTAATTGAGTCTGCTCTGATGTGTTCTAATTAGATGTGGAATGCATTGGAGAGGTGTCCTACATGTGTACAGGCACTCAAAGTGTCTGGGACAGGTCAGAACGGTTTTTGGTTTGTTTATTTGGTTTGTTGGCCTATCTGTTGCCTAAAGACTGTGTTATTTGAGAAGACTGGGTGGGGAGCTCAAGTAGATTAGGTAACTTGCTTATAGAGTCTTTCTGAAATGTGGTTCTAGCTATTGCAAGAAGGAGCTTCAGTCTTTTTGCCCTAGGGAATTTAGGCCATTTCTACATGGTAAATATCCTGCCTTAGTGGTGGCACCTCAGTGGTGGCAGGCTGCCTAATAAACTGTATGCAAGATAGCTATGCCTATACAATGTTTTGGGTGGTCTAATTAGTTTGTCCAAAGTTAATTAGCCAACCTTGGCTATTATGTGGATGCAGCTATAGGTGGTTTTGGTCTAGGAGATGGCCTACATAGAGCAACGTGTCATGAAGACAAAACCAAAGATGGTAATTTTACTGTGTTGACATCGCCTAAATTAGAAATT
>NW_005841842.1:672718-678153 GCF_000455745.1 Alligator sinensis | reverse complement strand
TTCCTGCTGTTATTATCTGGAGTGCTGGAAGTAGAGCGGGGAAGGGTATTAGAAATAGTGGGCAGGAGATTTGGGCATGAAATATTCTGCAGGGCATTGATTTTTTTTTCCTTCATTTCTTTTAAACAGCTATGAAACAGACTGATTTACATGTTGAAAGTTGTCTTCATAAAGGGAAAAAGGTTAGTGATGGACAGTTTCAAAGTAAACATTTAAAAACTTGTTTCTAACCTCACCCTTATGTAAATCAGGGTATGTCTGTAGTTGCTGAGGAAGTTACAATGGGGTGAAACCTGTTTGTATGAGATAAGAAGCAAACCCTAAATCATCAGAAGTTCTTCTTGTAGGCTTTATACAGTTTGCTGATCTCTCTCAAACCTCATGGCTTCCTAAAACCTGTCTCAAAACTTGACCAAAATGTATTCCTCCCTATAACAGGAACCCTAACCCCTCATTCCTTCCCCACCCTCTCCCTTCACCCACAGAGCCAGGACAGAGTTGATGCCTGGGAGGGGCTGAAGGTCAGACAAGCCAGGGACCTGGACTAAAGTGAACCAGGTTGAGGGGAGAGAAGAGAGAGAGAGAGAGAGAGAGAGACCAACAGAACCCTGCTTAGGTTAGTAAGACCAGCAGCCTAGGAAGAAGTAGGAGGGAGCAGGGCATCAACTCCCTCTGGTTACCCACAAGGCAGCCTCCTAAAAAAAAAAAAAGCACGTTAATTCCAATATCAAGGTGTGGCAGGAAGGAGAGAAGAACCAAATTAAGGATCTGGGCTAGGATGATGGGGCACAGTGTGACAACCAGGGGATGCCACAACAACCCCTGGATGTGCACTCCTTTATACTCCTCTAACCTGTAAATAGACAAAGGTATAGATCCCCAACGTTACAGGGGTGTAGGTTATAGCCATGTTGGTCTAAGGACACAGGAAGACCAGGTTCTTTGGGTGAATCTGATATCTTTTATTAGACCAACTTAAATAGTTGCCAAAAAATTTCTTAGCAAGCTTTCAGTTTTAAAAACCCTCGTCAGGCTGAGGAAGTGTGCGCTCTTCCTGGACAGATCCCCAATGAGATTAGAAAACCCCACTGCAAGTGGAATCTCAAGACTGTGTTTTGAAACATTGTATGTAAGTATGTCAGTCTCCCTTCTCTATTAAACTTGCCTAAATATTACCCTCTGGCAGAGGACTGTGGATATGATAAAATTAGGGAAGGTGGACTATTCCCATTTGGAGGAGCTGCAGAAAGGATTTTTATAAAACTTAGAACACTGCCCAGAACTTCATTGACTATATCAAGAGTGTTGTTCACATTATAACATGACCAGCCACAACAAGAGTAGAACTCAGAAAGAGTTTGGATCAGATTGTCCGCTTAAAGTCCTTGGAGCTATGTTGCTTCATGCTACCTGAGGATGTGGCCCTTAGAGTGATGCTAATAGGACAAAGAAAAATATACTAAGTATAGGCTCAGGATTATTAAAATAAATTCCAAGGGGAGGTGGTAGTGTTAGAGCTACAAAAAAGATTTATTGGGGGGTTGAAATTGAACTGTACAGATTCATCAATAGTACATTATCAGCCTGAGGTACTTTTTCATCGTGGCAAGTAGATTAGAGGAGAGGACATTAGCAGAGTTAGAAGATATACCTAACAATGACAGAAAAGTAAGATTTATATGGCTTCTTCTATACCAACAATAACTATACAGTTAAAAAAAGTGGGGGGGAAGGAAAAATTCACTATGCAGAACTTTTAAGAACAAATACAGAAAAATAAGAAGTTAAGGTTTATATACAGAAACATCTCTCAGAATATCTTCAGTCTTTTCCTTCATCTTCCCATTTCTACCTCACATTACATACATGCAATAAGAAATAGTACTAACTGCACACTGACATCATCATCCTGATCACTTGCCTTTATGCATTGCACACTTCACACATTTTATATTTCTATTTCCTTTTCAGGTTGGAGGTTTCCTGCATGATTGATCAATATGAGGCACATATACAAGCTCTAAACCAGGCACAGGGCCTTTGGGCATTACCATAGTTTTAATGATGACTGATAAGAGAACAATTTCTTAATAATTAGATATGGTAAGCTGTCAGGATAGTCCTGTAACAAAACTTCTGTTGTCCCTTGTCCCTAACTCCTGGTGATCCCAGAGGACTGTATTCTCATAATTTAAAAGCCCCACATTAAGATTAAATTAATTTCCTATGGATTTTTTTTGTCTAATTAATTTCCAATATATGCAAATGTATTTACTTTCTGAGCACCAAAAAGAGTTCCCATCTTTTCTACCTTACATTCCTTTTTACTAATTTCACCATCCAGTTCCATATCCCATATTCCATGCTATACCATTTAATAATGTTAATACACAGATGGCAATCCATCTCAGACAAATTTTCCATGGCTGGATACAGTTGTGAACTTGGCACTAGGAAAGGCAGTGGACTCGAGGCAACCTTAGGGGATTTTACCCGCTCTAAGGTAAAGAGGGTAGCAGATAAAGCCCTGGTATCTGTTCTCCATGTTTTGTTGTGAGACCTCTGAGATATAAACCTGTCCATATAAAAAATGCCTAGGATAAGTATAATTTGTCTTTTATTCACCTAACTTTGCCAGTGTAAGCTGATATGCAAAGTAATGGATTTGGTTAATTTGACTGTCAAAATGCTAAATGACACCACATTTATAATCCTATAATTAAATTGTAACTTGAGGAGTTTATATCAACTAGTTGCTAACATACAGCAGAGGTTTAAGAGTTGAGAGTTATATTAGAAGATTTATAATTTAATAGTATACATTTACTTCTTTTTCTTTTCATGCTGCCTATTTTGCATGGCTTGATTATGAAGTATCTCAGGGGGAAACTGAGTTGTTGTGACTGGATTATAACCACATTATGTCATGTGGTCCGATGACTGATTGCTACTTGTCAGTAATCAAACACCCAGCTGCACTGCCAGCATTCTTGAGCTACAGTGGTTAGAAGAGCAGCTCTAGTCAACACAAGCTGAAGGGACCAGAATGCATAACCACCACCACCATAACAAAAAGTGGAAATCAAAATACAAAAATAAAATATCCATCAGATGAGATTCAAAAAGGACAAGTGCAAAGTCCTACACTTTGGATTGAATGATTGCCTGGACAAATAGAGACTGGGGAATGACTGGTAGGCTGCAGTGTTGCAGAAAATGACCTGGGGATTACAATAACCCATAACTATAAGCCAACAGTGTGCTCCTGCTGGGGGCGGGGTGGTGAGGAGCTTGCAGCCTAGTAGGTTGCATTAACTGAACGTCACTTGCAACTCAAGGCAAGTTATTCTTCTGCTCCATTCAGCATTAGTGAGGCCTCAGCTGCTGTGAGGTGTGTCTAGTTTTAGGCCCCATACTTCAAGAAAAATGTGGGTAGTTTGGAAAGAGCCCAGTGAAGAACAATAAAAATGATTAGCAATGAGAAAACAATGACTTATGAAGAAAGGCTGGAGGAACTAGGGTTATTTAGCCTGGAGAAGAGAAAGCTGTTTTCTCTAGGGGGTGTGCGTGTGGTAACAGTCTTTAAATACCTGAAGCATGATTTAGGTGGGTTTTTCTCTGTGGCTGTAAGTGACAGGATCAAGAGCAATGGCCTAAAGCTGCAGCAGAGGAAATTTAGGTTGGAGATTAGGAGGAACTTTCTGACTATGAGAGCAGTCAGGCATTGAAACAGGCTACCGGGGGAATTGTGGAATCTCCAACCCTATAAATTTTCATGATCAGGTTTGACAGACATTAGGCAGGGAGGGAGCCTGCCAAATCCTGCCTTTGGCTCGAGGCGGAGATGATTCTGCCTTGAGCAAGGAACTGGAGTAAATGACCGCATGAGGTCCCATCCATCCCTACTTTGCTATGATCTTCAAATGCTTTAAAAGCCAAGAGGCAGGAAAGGTTCTTCGGATAGATGGGATGTCTTTTATTAGACCAACTAAATAGTGTTGGAGAACTCATAACATTAGCAATGTCTCCCGTTGACTGAAGAAAGGTGTTTGTGCCTGAAAGCTTGAAAATAACTTTTCCCCAACTATTTAGATGGTCTAATAAAGGATATCACATGTACCCAAAGAACTTTGCCTGCCTCTGGCCTTAGACCAACATGGCTACAGCCAACAACCCGGTAAGAAGCCAAGAAATGTTTTGTTGATATTGTTGTTGTCTTCCTCCCCCTGTCCCCTTTTTAAGGTACAATAATGTATTAGAGCTTCTAAGGGGAGGTCCCTAAGTAGTGAGATTTTTTCCTTGTTATTGATAAACTCTATGATATTATTTTTGCATTGTTGTACTTAAAATTATGTACACATATTAATACAAAAGTAAGTACACAAACTAATTATCCACAAACGGCAAACTTGCCAACAGCTGTTCTTGAAAATGGAGGAGAATATGTTTATCCATTTAGGTCTAATCTGTACACTGTAGTGCTTTACTTTCAAGATTTTTCCATGTTCATTTTAAGACCGAAGATAATCTACTGTTTGGGCTAACAGGATGCATTTTTTTTTCTGTCTAGGCCAACAGAGCAAGAAGTCTGTCTTAGCCATTGTTCAAAAAAATCATTTTTTGCAACTACTACCATAAAATAACATACAACTTAATGAATTTATGAGTTTATATCAAATACCTGTCTCTGTAACTCAACTAGAAAATTTAAACAGGGTTTTTATATTGACCTCATATTGTAACCTTTACTAGTATTTTTTCTTACAGGAATTGTCACTTTGACATTTGGCAAAGATTTTTTTTGCATTATATAATTATGGAGGATACATACTTGAAAGAAGTTTTCATCCCATCAAACATCTTGTTTTACAAATATTTTATGTGGCACAAATGTTCTTACTACTTCCACCTTTCCATTATTAATAGGTTGCCTTTCTTTTATCACCCTATACAATAATTTAGATTAGATGGTGTTCACAGAATGATAAACAAAATTCATTCTGAATAACATGTATTCTTGTGTGGAATATGTAAAATACAAATTATATTTAAAAAGATTAGAGGTTGGTATGATAGTGTTAGAATTTCAGATTCCTGATGTTTCCCATATTCCAATTGCATTTTCCACTACTCCTCTATAGATTCCCTCTATAAAAGTTATTGCTCTGTAAAATCCACCTGTATTTTTCTGGGTAGTGTTCCATCTTTTTAATGTGCTTCCAATGATAATGTTTAATTTGTTCTTATGCACAGTTTCACAGTAATATATGTAAAGGTAAAAGACTTGAGTGTCTACATCTGGTCCCAGTGCAGAATTTTGTATTTTTAGTTCAGTTATGTATATATTCTTAGAGTTAATTCTGCCTCTAGGCTCTAGACTCCAAACTCCTCTTCTATCCCTCATCTCTCCCAGACTTGCTTTATTGGAACAGTAT
>NW_005841842.1:624969-672708 GCF_000455745.1 Alligator sinensis | reverse complement strand
CCCTGCACAAGAAGAGGAGCTCTGCAATGATGATAATTCAGTCCAAGGATTCTCTACTTGGGTCAGGAGTTACAAGCATGTCATATCCATCTTACCTCCCAACCCTATGATTTCTATCACTTCCCGAGCCTGCATCCCAGATCTGGGGGTTGTGGTGAGGAGCAGTCTTGGCTTAAATCTAGGTCCGACAAAAAAATTGGAATATTTTACCACAAAAAACGCTGATGAAGCTGGGGGTGTTAACTTAAATTTTCAGCAAAAAAGACTTGCATAAAAGAGACCCCAAATTTTTGAAACCCAAGTTATTTTGAAGGACAACCAATGTTTTACATTTAACCAACCAACCAACCAACCAATAAATAAATAAATAAAATATTGTCAAAAGCTTCATGCATTCCATGAAATATTTTGTTTTAGCAATACCCGTTTTTCTTCTTCATCAGAACTGGTGGCAACATTTTGTTCCTTAATTAAATCTTTTTCTCAGTGGCCTATATTAGTGTTCTTTTTCTCCCAAGAGAGATCCTGGAGGAATTATCAGCACATTTTATGCACTGTAAATCTCCTCTCTCCCCTTCATAAGACCTTTTAAATGGGCAAGCTTCCCAAGGAGGAAAGAATGCTTCCCCAGGAAAGAAATTGTAACTTAGTCATGGAGAGTACTGTCTTCTTTTTCAGAGATTCACAATACCACATTCTGCTCCCCTTTACTTTAGAAAGCTGAACATGTGCTTTAACATTCATATCCATTTGACTCTACTGATGGATAACAGAGTTTATCCCTAAAATAATTCTAATAATTTATTTCTAACAGGCAGTTTAAGGAGCACTTACCTTCCAAGTGTCCTACATCAGGATCTGCCTGAATGCTTGAGGGCGATTGTCCCATCAGGGACACTGTATTTGTAGTTTGGTATGATGCCCAGCAAGGGGATGCAAGATTCAAAAAGCAGTTTGGGAGCCTGGGAAAATTCCAACCCAGGGGTTGTCTGTATATATCTACAACTATAGAGCCTATAAACTATTTGATGCCTGGGAAGGAAAAATAAATAATTCTATCTAAAAGGTCAATAATAATATTGTGCAAACGCCTAAACTTTTCCTGTTTGAAGGTCATTATTAAAAATCAAATCAACGAGCCAATTATAAATATCAAAAGATTTGGAAGACATAAACATTATAGTTTTAGTGGTTTGGAGATTGTTTTTAAATATGTGTTGCATTAGAATGATACTCATTTTCCATCTTTTTTGCTTAAGAGGCTTATCCTGTCAATTTTATCTCTTCTCTAATTATGTAATTTAACCAGGAGCCTGGCTTCCCATCTGAATCATTTAAAGGGATGAAAGTTGTTTCTTCCCTAGTTATATTCTTTGAATAAATTCCTTCCTGCCTCCAGGCTGATTTCCTTAACCATTTTCTTTATAGAGCAGACAAATTGTTAGAAACACTGAAGTCTCTCTCTTCCTGCTGCTCAGTAAGACCTTAAAATCAAACAGTGAACTTTTTGCATACATTTTAACTGGAGTATAACAAGATCCCCAGTAACTGAATATAATCTACATCCCTGCTGAGTGAAACTCTAACTGGTGACATATTTTGATAAGGCTTGTTACTGTTAGAAGTAATAATACCTAGTTTCGGTTGAATTTTGAATGATGCAGGTGACACCTTAGAAGAGTGTGAGGCCCCTATTGGGAGAGGACTACAAGTTCCAGCAAGAACATTTGTAATTCTAACCTCAGTTATAGGAACATATATATTCTCAGAATAATTTTCTCTAAGCTTACATTTATTAAACATAATAAAAGGAGAAAGTAGATTCAGAAGGAAAAGTTAATGGCATTGTGTGTTTTTTAAGCTAGGCTTTTGTAAGTCAAATAACATCAAAAGTCTATTATAGCTTTAAAAGATTTGAATATAGGTATGGGGATAAAATTAAGTACTTTATATTGGGCTTCGTGTGGAAATGTTGGTGTGGTGCTTGCACAAGTATATACTTGCCCAGAGGCAGCCTATTGCGCTGCCCTGTCTGGAAAACATGTTTTAATACTTTTGCTGGACCATCATTGAAAGCCATCAAGATTTCAGTCTGAAGCTGCTGAAAATGAATGATTCCAAAGAACTGATCCACCCGAATGAACCAAGGATCTTTCTACACAGCAACATGCAAGAGAGTATGAAGAAGGTCACACCTTCTTTATACTCTCTTGCATGTTGCTGTGTAGAAAGACCCCTTGTCCATTCTTGGCAGCACTGTTCTCAGACATGTCTCACTGCTCCATGTTGGCTGAGTCCTGAACTGAAAGGAGTGTAGTTACATCTGCATGGCACTGGAGATAGGCTAATTAGTACTGCTGAATGACAGTACTGGTTGGCCCACCAATCTGCACATGAAGGCATCTATGCTGATTCTAAATCTGGAGGCACAACATGCGGAGCAGAGGGGCATGCTTGAGGGTGCTGCTGCCTGGGCAAGTAAGTTTATAGTCTGTGTCCATGGCATGGAGACCCTTATTTGAGATTCAGGTTGTGCTTTGTGTTGCTTCTCGTTGCATATAAGGACTTGAAAGAGCAACAAGGCAGGTGGGTATCAGGTCAACCTGATGAGCTTGTTTTAAGGGAGTGTGAACCTTACAACTTTTAAATTTTTATTTGTTTAAAAAATGTGTACTTCTAGGGATTTTAAGAGTAAAACTCTCCTAGCCCTATGTTCTGAGCTTTCCTTTCATGTTATCTCTGTGTGGGTTCAAGTAGAAGCTCAGAGTATTTGCCGCCTAAGCAGAGCACTGAGGGAGTGTTGTGTCAAGTGACAGGGAGGACTTGAGAAATCTCAGACACTGGTTTCACATTGGAGGGTGGCTGGATGTCAGCCCCACACTTTCCAGAAAAAGCTTCATTCAAGAAGACTGAGTTTAGGAGATTTTTCTAGGGTCCTAGCAACTAAAAACAGCCACTAAACTCTGTCTGGTAGGATCCAGGTATTGGGTCTAGTCACAACAAATTGGCAACTGTACAGTGGGATATTGGGCCAGTTTGTAAAAAAGATGTCTTTCTGTCAGCACAGCTTAACAAGGGTGAGCTCAAATTTAGTTCTAAATAAAAATGTGAAAAAAATTGAATAGCCTACCTTCACTATAGAGTAATAGCTTATGTTAAGTCAATAGTAGTTAATGTGCTTGCTTGAACCCTGCAAATGCTGCATGAGAGGTGAGACCCCTATACCAGCTCCTGTATGTTATGCAAAGAGGCTAGAATGGCATAAAGAGATCTCTTAAAAGGCTTCTCTTCAACTTTAGGGATAGTTTACCTGTTGCAATTTCTAAGTCAAATTAACTCTGACTCATGATCTCATAATAGAATCCTCAAATCTTGTGATTTTTTTCTCTTGGCACATGCAGAGAGTGCCCAGCTGGTAGGTCTATGGAGGGGAAAGCGGGGGAAGAGGCAGGAGGAGAGCAGATCTAGTCCCTATGGTGATGGAGGGAGTGGGGCAGGGGCTGGGGTGAATGGGGCCCTGGTCCTAGGGCAGGTCATGTGAGAGACCTGCGGGTAGCTTGTCCAGAGGCACCAGGGGTACACAGCTCCCCACAGCTGTGTGCACCCCCGGAGGAGGCATGGGGGGCACATGTCCCCTGGATTTGTGGGGGACAGAAGCAGGCTGCCTGCTGTGGGCTTGGGGCTGTGCACCCTGCTGCCTTTGTCCTGTTAGCTCAGCTGCACAATGCCAGTGTACCTCCTGCTACCATGCGGGCAGGGGATGAGCAGTGGAGCCAGCTCCTGGGAAAAACTTTGCCCCAGGAGCTGTGCGCTGGCTGTGCTGCATGTCCTCTGCCTGCCAGGTGAGCAGCAATGGCATTTTGTAGCTCCTGGGGCAAAGGCAGCAGAGCCCCAGCCCACAGCGAGCAGCCTGTCTCTGCTCCATGGGGGGGCACTTGCTCCCCATGCCCTCACCAGGGTGCACACAGCTGTGGGGAGCTGTGCCCCCTCCCACTGCATCTCTGAGGCAGGGCCAGGGGACAGGAGCCAAGGTCTGGGGCAGTGGACTTGGGCTGAGGGGTGCAGCTAGAATAAAAGGCCAAGGTTGGGAAAGCCGAGGCCCAGACAAAGTCTCAAGACCTAAGGGCCAAAAGCTGCACTGGTGCCAGGGGATTCCCTCTGAATGAATACGGAATAACATCTGCAAGGCATAGGCACAGTTACAGCGAGGGATGGAGGCCATGATTATAACCTATAGGCATCTGGTACCTGTCATAAATAAGTCCCTGACGGGATTAAATGCTCCTGTCACAATGGGCCAAGCAAGCAGTTTTACCCCCCCCTACTGTCTTGGCCACCTAATATGGGCGTACCCTATGTCATCTATCTGGCACCTCTGTGGAAAATTCTAGTATGTTTGAGTCTAGCAGGTAAATGCTAGGTCTCAGTGGAAAAACACTGTATTGCAGGGAAGAGTTCCCGCCCTGTTATGCAGATACGTGCAACATCATTGGCTGGATGTAAATTATGCAAGGTAGATGGTTAGCTATTGGCTCGCCAGCCATATAAAGGGTTAAGCAGTTTCCGCCCAAGACGTGTGCCCTGACAACGCCTAGGAGCTCTCTGAGCACGCTCAGGGATCACCTCAGGGGCTCGCTGGTGGACTGGCCATCCTCCAACATCTCCCCGTCGCCGAATTAACCAACGTACCCCGTTCCTGTTGCATGCTCGACTCGTTGCGCTGCATTACTAGTTACTTGTTACCGGTCATCGGTCACCTGTTGCAGTTGACGTGTTACCTGCTATGTTATTGTAACTAACCAAGTGTGCCTCACCTGCGCCTGTATCACCAAAGGCGTAAGTAAAAACTTCTTGTTTTGAAACCAATATGCTGTCTCGGCCTCTCCATCCACACGCCTGCCCAACCGATCCCGCTTTTGATTAACAAACCCCAACTTCTGGCCCGGCTGGCCCGGCTCCCAGGGCAGTACCCTGAGCCACTGATAGGGCCAGGAGGACCATAACTTAGCGCTAAGGGGCAAAACTGGGGCTAGCCAAGTGCAAGAGGTACTGGCTGGATAAACTGTACAAGGGCTCACTCTGGGATCCTGTGGCAACTTCTCTTACCACTCTAATAGTTCCATCAAGGTGTGGAAGGCAAGAAAAAGGGAGGGCACCCTGAGGAGCTGGAATGGGGGCAGAACTTGTGTAACTATCAGGGGGCATCTTGACCACCCTTGGGGCATAGTCCTGCTACATTCAGACACTATAAAAAAGATGTCAGGCTGCAGTTCAAGGATTCCTTTGCAACATGTTGGGGCAGAAGGGATATTTCAAGGTTAGGTATACTGTAAAGATTCTGGTTAGTGCATCATTAGCAGCATATTAGGAGACTACCATAATTTAGAAAGTCCCCAGGGTTGTCTAAATCACATCGGGACCCTTTCTAATTCTCTGAACAGTTCCAGATTGGGAGAACAATCAGGTTTCTTAAATCCATTATACCCCGCCTCCTCCTGGGCAGCAAATTTTAAGATGCACCTAGGTTCAGTACAGTATAAGGGAAGGTGGCAGCTTGAAACTTCTTTGACAGGTAAATTAAGTTGGAGGTTGCTAACAAGACTTTTTGTAGTACCTGAAATAGCTTGTTTACATCTAGTATCATACCCCTAGAGACACAGGGCACAATCTAACCTTTGGTATATATTCTACCCACTTGAACAAAAAATCCAGCATATTACAGGTCCTACTCAGGGGACCTTCAGCTATATAAAACTCTTCATAGTTTCAAAGTTGGTAGGGTTGGAAGGGACCTGAGCAGATCATCGAGTCCAACCCCCTGCCATGGCAGGAAAGAGTACTGGGGTCAAATGCCCCTGGCAAGGTGTTCATCCAGTCTCCTTTTAAAGACCCCCAGGGTAGGAGCCAGCACCACTTCTCTTGGAAGTTGGTTCCAGATCCTAGCTGCCCTGACAGTGAAGTAGTGCCTCATGATATCTAGCCTAAATCTACCTTCTGCCAGCTTGTGACCGTTATTTCTTGTCACTCCTGGAAGTGCTTGGGGGAACAGGGACTCCCCCAATGCCTGCTGGTCCCCTCTGACTAGTTTGTAACTGGCCACTAGATCCCCCCTCAGCCTTCTCTTGTGGAGGCTGAACAGGTTTAGGTCCCTTAGCCTATCCTCATAGGGCCTTCCCTGCTGACTCCTGATCATGTGGGTGGCCCTCCTCTGGACCCTCTCCATGTTGTCCACATCCCTCCTGAAGTGCGGTGCCCAGAACTGGATGCAGTACTCCAACTGCGGCCTGGCCAATGTGACATAGAGGAGGAGGATCTGCTTGGACCTGCTTGAGATGCATCTGTGCATGCATAACAAGGTATGGTTGGCCTTCCTGACCGCTTCTCCAAACTGTCGGCCCATGTTCATTTTGGCATCAATAATGACTCCAAAATCCTTTTCTGCCTCTGCACCGATGAGAAGGGAGTTCCCCAGCCTGTAGGTGTGCTGCTGGTTCTTCCTCCCCAGGTGCAGTACCTTGCACTTGTCAGTGTTGAAACCCATCTTGTTCTCATCCGCACACCCCTGTAACCTGTCTAGGTCTGATTGCAGCCTATTCCTCCCTTCTAGCATGCCCACTTCTCCCCACATCTTATTGTCATCTGCGAATTTGAACAGGGTGTTTTTTACACCCCCGTCCAAGTCACTGATGAAGATGTTGAACAGCACGGGCCCAAGGACCGAGCCCTGGGGGACCCCACTGCCCACATCCCCCCAGGTTGAATAAGACCCGTCCACCACCACTCTCTGGGTGCGGCCTTCCAGCCAACTAGTGACCCATTTGACTGTATAGGTGTTGATGCCACAGTTGCCTAGTTTTTTAATGAGAATGGGGTGAGAGGCAGTGTCAAAGGGACATCATTATGAAACACTTAAGATAGGAAAGCTAGGACTACCAAGGACAAATTGGGGCATACTTTTAAATGCCAACTATTAAATATTTATTAAAATAAATAAAAGAAAACTACCTGGAAAATTCAGAAGGCCTCTATGCTAACCCCATGTAAAATTTCACACTCCAATGCTACTTACTTTTGGAGAAAAACAAAATTAAGATTATTTTAGGATCCAGCGATAGTGGATGTCAGTTATGGTTGCATCCTGAAACACAATAATGTTGTTTTATTTGACAAGTAACAGGCAATAGTAGGCAAATACTTCATGGGGAGAGTGTCACAGAGGTACCTGAAGACAAATTTACCTTGGGTGTTTACTATGTGGCATGCATAGATATTCTCCCAAATTAAGTTTACTATTGGGGTAGTTGGTCTCTAATTGTAGCTAGTATGAAGCTGTGTTCAGTTCAAGTGTTCTTCTGTCTGTATATATTATAGTATTTGATATAAATGTAATTTTAATGTATCTTTATGTTGGTGGTGAACTTGAACAGCCCAGGACTGTTCACATGTTGAGTCAATGGCTGAAAATTAGGGTTTGACTTTGTTTTGTGTATTGGTGCTCCATGTGCATGTTCTAAGAGGCACAAGAAAGCCAGGATCTTGCCAGATTGGCAAGTGTATTTAAGCCTGCCTAGAGAGCATGGCTGGGTCTTCAGTCTTCCCCAGCAGGCTGGGTAAATCAAGCTGACAGGGGGGTGCAGAAAGCTCTGATAGGAAAACAGAGGCTGCATTTAGATCCTTAAAACTCACTGTGGACTGTATCTTTTAATTTAAGCTGTAGGCTAAAAACAGATCAATGTTTTGGTATTTTCTTTTACTCATATCTGTCTTTATCTCAGCATATGGTTCCTATGCTTGCTCTACTCTTATAATATATATTTTTTATTGTTTGTCTTCTTACCAGTTGCTTGTGGAAGGAGTGACTTCTCCACAGGTGATATTCCAGGCTGACAGTCTCCCTGAGCAGGGGACCTATAATTTCTTCTTCCATAACCCAAAAATGAGGGCCACTTGGGGCCAGCAGAGATCCCTCGGACATCCCTCACTGAAGCTACAGAGTTTGAGGTAATGGCAGAGGAACTCAGGTGCTGGGATAGGGAGCTATGTCAGGGAAACCTCCATTTCTTCTGTGGGGCAAATGACAACACAGTGAAGAGAAACAGAGGGTATGTTTCTCTGTGAAAGGGTTTGTGATGGAGAGAATTAGGATTGCACATTCAACCTTAACTTTTATAGTTTCCTGCATTTTGAGTACATGGTTTCCTATTCTTCATATTATTTGCATGGAATGTAGGATATATTAAAACTATAGGTAATTTTAACAGGGGCATAGGCAGCAGCCAGGGAGCCAACAGCTGGCTGTAATTCCAATCAGGCACTGATGCCTGATTGGGGAACAGGGCCCAGCTGGAGTATACAAGGGCTGGGTCCCTGAACTGCAGGGCAGCAGTATGCTGCCAAGAGCTGGAGGGTCAACACTGGCTGAGCTGCTGCTCAGCACCACTTGGAGGTAAGGACTGGGTCTATGGGGAAAGAGGAGGCCCCACTGACCTGGGCATGACCTGAAACTGCACTCTGCAGGGGAAGGGTGGCCTGGTGGAGCTTCCTGTGGCAGGGTAGCTCCCTAGAAATGCCCAGCCAGTTACTTCCCCAGTGAAAGGTGGGTAGAGGCACCTGAAGAACCCAGCCTCCACATCCACGGTGGGTGAGACCTGAGAGAGGGGGAGCCCAGGCTCACTGTGAGCACTGAAGCAGGGCTCAGAATGGTGGAGAGACCTACAGCAGTGCTCAGTCTCATGGGAGAGCCTGGGCACATTATCGAGCTGAATGTTAGGCTCTAGGAGGGATGATGTTTGCAGCCCTAGTCCCATTGTGATGGGCTTGGAGTCCAGTGAGGGGGTCTGGGGCCCTGAGATACAGAGAGGTGGGTGATACCTGGGGATGGGGTTTGGAGCCCAAGGACAGGGCTTAGAGCCAGGAGAGGCTTGTGGCCAAGGGACAGGGCTTGGAGCCCAAGAACAGGGCCTGGAGCCAGAGGACGGGCTAGTAGGCCCAGAGATGAGGCCAGGTGTTAGGCCAAGAAACATCTGCGAGGCATGAGATATGTCAAGGGGAGGTTGGAGTGTGTACAAAAGCCCTTGTTATCAGGGCAGGTAAAGGGCAGCCTCCTGCCAGATTAATATCAACTAATTGGAACATCAAGGCATGGCAGGAGACATGGCTGGGTCGCTAGCCTGGAAACAAGAGGGCAGGCCTACTATGAGATCAGCTCCAGGACACCTGCTTGTTACAGTAATAGCTATTTAAATACTAGTCTTGGCCAAATAATTGCTTAAAACACAGAGACTAAATTCAGATGGTAGTGCAAGAGGGATATTGTAGCTGTGAGCTGACGAAGAATGTTTTGCATTCAAAACCTTGTCTAACTCTATCCCAATTACACAATTGGTCTAATTAAAGTTAGCACCCTAACAATTCCTTGCCTCCTTAATTCAGAGGGAGTGGACAAGGCCTTTCTCACTTCAAAAGAAGACAAGTTCAACTAATATGTACAGTATCTGTTACAATATTTGATTAGAATAGAATAGTTATCTGTATGTGTCCTAAAGTAGATGTAGGGGAGAGTTTTTTTTTCTAATTAATAATCTGCCTGTCTTGAATTATGATACCCATAAGTGGATATTTCTGGCCTGTCACATACTTCTATTGTGCTATGAATTGTCGGTGTATTTCTGCTATTTCCCAGCAAAGGACTTGTAATTACTCAAGGCTTTACAAAATTTAGCTCTTTTTATTGCAACATCAATAAAGGTGACTTCATAATAGATATTGATGCCAATAAACATGAAATATTTTACAGCAGTCATTATGTCAATAGCATATTCATCTTGAATGCAATTCATTACTAACAGGTTATCTGCTGTTCTATAGATGCCTCCACTCACTGAGAGGAAAAAAAAGTGTATTGGTAATACTAACACCATCTGCTCTCCAATCCAGGCACAGTGTCTAAAGGGAAACTATTTATCCTGTTCTAGTGGCTGAAATACAACTATTAGAACCAGTTGAAATATTTTTTACACAAAAAGTTGCTTCATGTAAACCAGGATGGTTTGTGGAAACAGATCAGTTGCAATGACCATTTCATTGGAAAGCCTTCATAGGTAGACTGTCTCTCTGACTACAAAAATGAGACAACCTTAAAGTGAAAGCAAAAAAAAATACAAAGTGTGCAAACAAACAATAGAAATAAGAGGAAAGTTCCTCAGAGGAAAGTTACCTTGGGTTCAGATGTGGGTAAAATTTCCTAGATTGGCGCAAATTGTTATCTCCACACCTGTTTTATTTGGGATGGCTGGGTTTTATCCAGGATACAGTATTTTTGAGTCTAGGGTGTTTATAGCTTATTGGTTAGAGCAATGGCGTAAGTCACACCAGTTAAAGTTTTTGCTCTGCCTTATCAAACTAGAAAAAAAATGCTGTGGAACCAGGCAGAGCAAAGATTTGAACCTTGTCCCTCAAACCAGTTTTCTAACTTTGAAAACTGTATAGTACATTAGTCAGCCTGTCTCCTATTCTGTACAAACATTCAAGAGAGTTTGCTTGATTTTTGTTCTAAATGAGAACAAAACTAATTAAAAATATTTAAAATGTTTCATGAAATGAAATTGTCATCCTCTAGCCAGTTCTAGCAATTGTGTCTGTCAGCATCTTTTAACTTCGAAAAGTTAGGTTTAGCTTTTTGCATCAGCTTCATAATGAATATAGGCTATGGGCAAGTCAGTTAAGTGGAGAGACTGGGAAGGAATGGCAGAGAGTGATACAAGTGCAACATAATGAAGGGATCCAAATGTTTTGTGTTAAATATAAGATATCATTGAAAGGCAATGTAGTGGTATATTAAGGTAAAATGTGAGGGAATGAATAATATGGAGCATGTGACAGGTAGGTGGCTCAGTAGATATATTAGGAAATGCCTTTAGAACCCTAGTCACAGCTCTGAGCATGAATCCAGACAAGCGTGCATGTGCAGTTTGTGGTGCCGTGGACCTGTCTGCGGCACTGCAAACTGCATGCACCACACATGCAGGTGTTCACCACATGGCTAATTTGCACTACAGCAGGTTTTTTTGATACTGGAGATCCCAGTGTCTAAATATCCTGCACCAGAAAAAAGCAGGGTCGTAGACGTGGTGGCAGCATGTCCCACCCAAAACTGGAGCCTGGCCATCCAGAGCTATGCTTTAGTTGCTGGCAAGGCTCTGCATTCTCAGATCACCACAACTGCAGCCAGGACCTCAGGTAGGGCTGCTGGGGCCAGCCCAGGTGCTGGCCTCAGCCTCCTCTATGGCCCCTGGGACAACTTGCTGCACACCAGAACGTATGTGCAGGGGCATTCCCCAGGGACAACTAGAAGTAGCATAAATATGTGCCACTGCTGTTTGTCCCCAGGGAATTCATGTTCCCACCCATGGGGACATGCCCTGAGTGGCTATCATTGATACCCACGTAATATGAGAAATACCTAATGTGCGGGTGTAAAATTATGTTATTTCCTTTTCTCCCCCTTCCATCTTCCATTTCATAAGAAAATACTCTGCCTATCCCCTGTTGACTGAAATCACAGGCATCTCCTTCCTTACATTTTAATTCTTGGTGAAATTCAGGACATGTCACAAGGTAAAATTTCCCATGAAGGGAAGGGCTTATCCAATTCATTCTGTATGGCTTTAAAGTCTTCTAATTATACATCTTGGGAAATTTTATTACAGAGTCCAAACTTTTTTCAGAAGTTGCATAATCATCTTCTGGCTAAACACTTTGTGGCTGTGTCACATCACACATTTGATATTTTATGTTGACATGACCAGGATATGGCAATTTCATCCTGTGGCAAGTAATAAAAAAGAAAGAATTGTGTTTATGTTTATACCATGTTATATAGCAATAGGCCGTCTGTCCAGAGCACCCAGGGACAGAAGCATACAATGATGCAGGCACTCCTTTTCCATTCTGGACGTCATAGCACCACTATTATCACACATGTAGGTCCAGTAAAAGCAGATGGTCTTGCTAAACCAATTTATTGTTGGCCATCTTTCCTCTGAGTGGGAGCAAGTAGTGTTATATAAGAGAGTGCTTATTTGTTCCTCTGGGACTATGCTTATTAAGAATATGTGTGCTCCTGAGGGGTGTTAAATGGAGCCTGGATGCTGCTGGCTCTGATTGTCAGTATAAATATGTCCATCTTGTTGCTATGTGGCAAAGTCCCTTGTGGTGGAGCTTGGGATACAAGTGGGAAGTTATCAATATGGACATCTTTTGCTGCATTATCAGTATTGCAAATCTCTTTATGGTCCCATCTTAATGTATTTCTCTTTCTCGGTTCCCTTTTTAGTCTGTGGGGATAAGGTGGTGCTGACTTCCAAGATGGAAGCTAGTTGAAGAGGAATGCAACTTGGAAGTCATAAGACAGCAAGAGTGCTGGAAGTGGAGATGAGTTTGGAGATTGCAGGGGAGGTAGTTACTGTTGTTGCCATCTTTCCCCTGACTGTCAGAGATCACACTGAGTGCTGTCTTTAAACTTTTTATGGTCAGTGGTTTAGTCTGTTTTTTTCCCCTACCAAAAAACTATAGACAGCCTTAGACTAGAGATTCCTCTTTGGATATCCCTGTAAGCAGGGACTTTGTCAATGGCTTTGGATATGGTAATCCTGAGATGGGCACCAGAATTTTTCTGGCTGGGATGACACTGGGTCTCTGGAAGAGTCCTGTACCTTCCCTCGAGTGAGGGGTAGGGGGCAGAGAGGGGAAGAGGGCCTGGACTGCATTTGCAGCCAAGTCTACACCTTCCACATTCTAGTCCTGCAGAGGCTCCTCTCTGGTGTTTGTAGTCATGTGGTGTGGTACATTTTGGAAGATGTCTTTGTCTGCCACTTCCCAGGGTTTCCAGGGTTCCAATATGATTGATATTTAATCTTTAAGGTCTGCTTATGCAAGACCTCAGCAAGCTGCCCGATTTCTACTAGGACCTTTTCAAGACCTAGAATTTTGTTTCCTCATCCAGATGCATTGGCCAAGAGAGTGGACCTCCTTGTAAGCCCACTCTGAAAAACCTACAGCTGGTGGTAGCAATGATTCTCAGTGTGAAGGAGGATGGTTTTGGCCAATGCCATTTACAATTACATAGTTTCGTAGTAGGTAGGGTTGGAAGAGACCTGAGCAGATCATCAAGTCTGACCCCCTGCCATGGGAGTCCTTTTGAAGACCCCCAGGGTAGGAGCGAGCGCCACTTCCCTTGGCAGTTGGTTCCAGATCCTAGCTGCCCTGACTGTGAAGTAGTGCCTCTTAATATCTATCCTGAATCTACTGTTGGTCAACTTATGGCTGTTATTCCTCGTTATTGTTGGTAGTGCTCAGAAGAACAGGGACTCTCCAATAGCCTGCTGGTCCCCCTTGGCCAGCTTATAGACGGCCACCAGATCCCCTCTCAGCCTTCTCTTGTGGAGGCTGAACAGGTTCAGGTCCCGTAGCCTCCGCTCGTAGGGCCTGCCTTGCTGCCCCCCTTATCATGAGAGTGGTCTTGGCTGTTATTCCTCGTTATTGTTGGTAGTGCTCAGAAGAACAGGGACTCTCCAATAGCCTGCTGGTCCCCCTTGGCCAGCTTATAGACGGCCACCAGATCCCCTCTCAGCCTTCTCTTGTGGAGGCTGAACAGGTTCAGGTCCCGTAGCCTCCGCTCGTAGGGCCTGCCTTGCTGCCCCCCTTATCATGAGAGTGGTCTTCCTCTGGACCCTCTTGATGCTGACCACATCCCTCCTGAAGTGTGGCGCCCAGAACTGGATGCAGTACTCCAACTGCAGCCTGACCAATGTCACATAGAGGGGGAGGTTCACCTCCTTGGACCTGCTCATGATGCATCTGTGGATGCATGCCAAGGTGTGGTTAGCCTTCCTGACCACGTCCCCACATTGGTGGCCCATGTTCATCTTGGAATCAATAATGACACCAAGATCCTTTTCTGCTTCTGTGATGACTAGAAGGGAGTTCCCCAGCCTGTAGGTCTGCTGCTGGTTCTTCCTCCTCAGGTGCAGTACCTTGCACTTGCCAGTATTGAATTCTATCCTGTTCTCATCTGCCCACCCCTGTAACCTGTCTAGATCTAGTTGCAGCCTGTCCTTTTCCTCCAGCGTGCCCACTTCTCCCCACATTTTAGTGTCATCCACAAATTTGAACAAGGTGTTTTTCACCCCCTCGTCCAAATTGCTGATGAAGATATTGAACAGTGAGGGCCCAAGAACCGAGCCCTGGGGGACCCCACTGCTTACATCCCTCCAGGTCAAAAAAGACCCATCCACCACCACACTCTGGGTGTGACCCCCCAGCCAATTTGTGACCCATCTGACTGTGTAGGCATTGACACCACAGTCACCTAATTTCTTAATGAGAATGGGGTGAGAGACAGTGTCGAAGGCCTTCCTAAAGTCCAGAAAGACTATGTCCACCGCGACACCTGCGTCCAAGGATTTTGTGACCTGGTTGTAGAAGGCCACCAGGTTGGTCTGACAGGACCTGCCTCAAATGAACTCATGTTGGTGCATGATCTCCCCTGCTGGTCCCTCGCAGATGTACTCCTGGATAATTTTCTCAAAGAGCTTCCCAAGGACCGAGGTGAGACTAACGGGCCTGTAGTTTTCTCCCTTTTTTGAAAATGGGGACCATAATGGCCCTTTTCCAGTCCTCCGGCACCTTGCCAGAGCAACAGGAGGGCTCACAAAGCCGTGCCAGGGGTCCCGCAATGACCTCTGCCAATTCCCTCAGCACTCTGGGGTGGAGATCGTCAGGATCTGCTAACTTGAACATGTCTAGACTCACCAGAAGTTCTCTGACTAGGTCCTCATTGACACTGGACCTGGCAACACCTCCCCTGGGTCCACTGTGGATCTCAGTGGGGGGATGCCCCAGTCCCTGCTCAGGAAGATGGAGGCAAAGAAACTGTTAAAGAGGTTAGCTTTGTTATCTGGTGTGATGACCAGATTTCCTAGCGTATCCTGCAGAGGCCCTACAGTACTCAGTACCTTCTTTTCACCCGCTATGTATTTAAAAAAGGACTTCTTATTGTCCTTGATCTGGGTCGCTACTCCCAGTCACCTCTCCTCCTTAGCCCTCCTAATAGCCTCCCTACAATCTCAGGCAATGGAGGTATAATCCTCCTTTGTGATGGCCCCTCCCTTCCATTGGGTGTACGCCTCCTTTTTAGCTTTGAGACATTCATGGATGCTTTTGGTGAGCCATGGGGGCTTTTGAGCACTCCTGCCCCCCTTGATCCCTGTGGGGATTGTCACCTTTTGGGCTTGGAGGATCGTCTCCTTAAGGAACAACCACTCTTCCTGGACTCCCAACTCCCCTCCTCTCTGGGACCTCAGTGCCTCACCGACTAGTCTCCTTACCTCATTGAAATCCACCCACCACTCTGCACTGTTGCCACTCCACATGCAGCTGCCTCCACCCCCCACCCTCTGTGCTCTGCCAGCTGGATGCTGGGGGTGGTCAGGGGATAGCTTGCACACAGCGGGCACAACCACGACCCACCACCCTGTGCTGCTGCCATTTTCCATGTGGCTGCCACCACACCCCCCCTTCATGCCCCTCACTCCACGTTATCTGAAAACCCTGCCGGGTTATTTCACATAATTGGAGTTTTTACGTAACCGGAAATCCCCTTATCCCAGGGATGCTGGATAACAGAGATTTTACAATAGTCCACTATTGCTGCTGAACAAACTTAAGTTATTTTTGTACTGATACTGAAGGAGAAACTGATTATAAGTCCTTGTAATTCCATAGTCCAAAAACTGTGTTAGTTTATTCAATTTATTTCAATTTATTCAATTCAAAGGAAAGTGATTCTTCTGCTCTATTCAGCACTGCTGAAGCCCCACCTGGAGTACTGTATTTAGTTTTGGGCTTCACACTTCAAGGGTTAATTGCAAAGAGTCCAGTGGACAGTGACAAGCATTATTAGAAGTCTGAGAAGCATGACTTAGGAGGAAAGACAGAAAGAAGTAGGATCATTTAGTTTAGAGAAGAAGGCTGAGTGAGGATTTTACTTTTCAAACATCTGAAAGGAAATTACAAAGAGGATGGAGATTAGTTTTTTCTATATGGCTTTAGGGGACAGGACTAGGAGCAATTCCCTCAAGCTGCAGCAGAAGAAATTAACTTGCAGATTAGGAGGAACTTTTTCACTATGATGGTGGTTAATCATTCTAATAGGCTACATAGAGAGGTTCTGAAATCTGAATCCCTGGCAACTGTCAAAAGCAGGTTAGGCAGATACTTCACTGGGATGGCTTTGTCATGGATGATCCTGCCTTGGGCAGGGGGCTGCACTAGATGACTTCGTGAGATCCCTTCCAGTCCTACTTTTCTATGATCCTAATTGCTTTGGAATATGTGAACTTACCATGAGAATAAGATCCATAGCAGTTTTCTAGCTTATCTCCTTTTTCCCCAAGGGGCTAGAAGTAGAGCTCTGCAATGTGCTTAGGGGCTGATGACTAATCGTGTACAGCAAAAACCTGGACTATGTGCATTTTCTGTGTTCTTTTCTTCTTGCCATAGAATTTATATAGAGAAATATAACCAGTCAAGGAGTCATGACACAAATGTGACCCTCAAGCAGGCAAGTTAAACAGTTCTTTACTTCTGGTACATTAGATTTGCCTATCAGTTAATGGAAATGCTAAAGGCTCTTTCAACACAATCTTAGTGGGTGGGCAATGTAATCTTAAAATGTATTAAGTAGGGTACATGTGGTAAATACAAGAGAGTACCATTGTATAAGGCATTTCTAAAACTCCATTTATATTCAGTTTTAGTCACCAATATTTAAAAAATGAACTAAAATCAGAAGAAGGTCAAAGGAGGGCCACTAGGATGTTCGGGGAACAGAGATCTTTTCTTATGAAAGTTGATAAAAAGCTTGGCTTTAGTTTAACAAAACAGATTGAGGAGATGGGATATGATCACTCTAGAGAAATACATTCTGGTGGCAAATGGTTGGGAAGGGCCTTTTTGGCTAAAAAACAACAGTGGCACAAGATCTAATAGTTACAAATTGGCTATGGATAAATTTAGATGGAAATTTGAAGATTTCTAATTATCATATGAGTGAAATTTTAGCATGGACTATGCAAAGTGGTAGGAAGAAAGAACCTGGTAGGATTTCTTTTAAGACTAAACTGGATAAGTGTTTGGAAGGGATGGCATGATTGGACGGAGAGTTCTAGTTCACTAATTTGTGCATGTGATGTGAAGTATTGTGTCTGCAGTCCCCAAGTTGGGAAATAAAGGTATCTTTTGCAGTGTGGAAGGTAGGATGACCATATGTCCTGTCTTAGTTGGGACAGTCCCACATTTCAGAGGCTGGTCCCGGCTCGCTATTGGGAATTATAGGGAGCACTAGCCAATTGCCTATCAAGAATGATGGGCAGGGGATACAGGTGGAGACAGAGGCCCGCATCTGGATCTCCCCCCTCCCCCCACCTTCGTGGCAGGGCCCACTACACCTTTTCCACACTCAGCCGTGGGGCTGGTCCTGGGCCCCCTACCTACCTTGCTGCCATTGCGGGGCCGGGCCTGCTCCTTCCCCCACATCCCCGCCACCATTTCAGGGCTGGGCCTGCCCCCCCAAACCTCCCCACTGCCATTTCCAGGTTGGACAGAGCCCAGCACACCCCCAAGAAAGCTTCTGTTTTGGAGCCAGGCCGGGCTCAGCGAGCCTCCCCCACCTTCCCCACCGCCATTTCAGTGCTGGGCTGGGCCACTTCCATTCACCCTCACTTTTGGGGCCGGGCCCAGTACACCCCCCCCAACTCTCCCTGCCACCGTTTCAGGGCTAGGCCCGCTCCTCCCATCCCGCCACCCCTCCCACATCAATCTGGGTCTGCTGCTCTCCACACCCCCACAACTACAGTGGGCCAACTTCACCCGCACATTGGGCCTGCTTCTCTCTGCCACTGCATTGGCCCAGACTTGCTGCTCCCCACCCCGCCATGTCAGGAGAGAGCAGCACGGGAGAGAGAGAGAGGGGTCGAGGCCAGCAGTGCTGGCCTAGACTCCCCCACCCCCATACTTGCTGCCTGCAGGGTGCAGAGGGCCTGTGGAGTCCAGAACCCTGCTCCCCCCCTGTGCAGTCACCGCCACCTCCAAGGAGCAAGGAGGGGGCTGGCCTGGCCCCTCCCCCCCATTTTGTCTGCTCCATTGCTGTTGCCTCCAGGGAGCTGGGCAGGGCAGGTCTCCCCTGCTCCATCCCCTGTGTCCCCACCATCATGGTGGTGCTCTGCTGTGCCACCACCTCCGTTCTGAATGCTGTGTTTTCACTCTGATTGATTGTTTCCACCAGCCAATGAGAGCATGAATAAAACATTATGGACAGACAGACAATGGCTTTTATAATATTAGAATCCTCAAAACACAGGGGCACAGGGTGCAGTCTGGTCAGGAGTTGGAGCAATGTGGAGCACCTTACAGGCAGACACTGTTGCCTACCCAGCATGTAGCCCTACTCCAGTGACTTGTGAAAGTGCTGGGTGGGGGGAGGGGGAAATGTTTTGGATTTCTTGGATGATGTACCAGATTGCCAGGATTTCCATAAGGTCAACCTAGTGGAAGGTGTCTGGTAATCAGATGCCTCTGGGCTTTTCCTGTTGCCAGTTAGGGTCAGGAAGTATATATTTTTTTCACTTAATACATTATTTATTTATTTATTTACTTTTGATGTGTGTTGGGGCAAGGCTGGTAACTTTTGACAGGGGTGCACTGATGTTCCTGACAGCACTTGGAAAACCTAAAGCAGGGCTATCGAGCTTCTGAACAACAGGGGCCCTCATGCCCTAGAGGTTGTATCAGCAAAGGCCCCATGCCATGGGGGCCACATTGGGGGTGGAGGGGTATGGGTCCTCATTGTTTCATACCATATGTGCAGACAGGCACTCCCCAACCCTGTTGTACCAAACATATGATGGCTCCATCCACCCTGCTGCACTGCATGGGGATGGGTACTACCCCCCTCATCCCATTGCACTGTGTGGGTGTTCCTCATTCTGCTCCACTATGTGCAAAGGGGAGGGCACCCCACCTTACCTTTGGTTCTTTATGGTGCTCTGGGCTCCTGATTCTACTTGCATTGCAGGCTGTACCACACTGCGCCACCCACTGGTGCTGGGGTCAGGCAGTGGAAATGGGGAGACCAGAGTGAGGGAAAGCACCAAGATCCTGGATGCTGCTGCAGCCTGAGTCATGGCAGTTGCAGCAGCTGAGTGGGGGCCTAGGGCCACATGCTAACCCCTCACAGGCTGCATGTGGCCTGTGGACTGCTAGTTGGATGGCCATAACCTAGAGGACCCTAGTTAGAGGGTCTTGCTCTTCTGCTCAGGGTCATACTGATCACAGGATCTGAGGTCAGGAAGGAAGGTTGATATGGAAAAGGGGTGCATTATCTTTCTCTGACGTGTGGAGCCTGGTCATTTTTCTAGGATGATCTGAGCATATGTTAGCCTACTTCTTCTATGCTACTGCAGGAGCAGGGCATTGACAGTGCCCCCATGTACCTTAATTTATACTTATGACATGTTATAGGGTGCTCTTGGTAATTTAGATTTGTGGGTGAGGGATTCAAACAGCAATTATGGTAATTACTTCCGCTAAAGATTGCCTGCAAACCTAGGGGACTGGACTCAGTGTCTCAGGAGGCCCTTTCTGCTCCTGTGTTCAAACCCACATCCTATATGCAGGACAGTACTGAATACTGAGTATTGGGGGACATGATTTATGAGGAAAGACTGAGGGAACTAGCCTTATTTAGTCTAGAGAAGAGGAGACTGAGCAGGGACTTAATAGCAGCTTTCAACTACCTGAAGTGGGGTTCAAAAGAGGATGGAGCTGGACTGTTCTCAGTGGTGACAGGTGGCAGTGTTGCCCTGTGGGGTAAGGCCAACTCTCAGGATCTCAATATTGCGCTGTTAGACTGAAGGGTGTGACACAATTGAACATATACAAACACACAAATCACACACACACACACACACACACACACACACACACACACATCCAAACCAGCCTAGGCACATGCATACCTATCACCAGTTCAAGCACATACACTATACACCCCAAAAGTTAGACAAAAATCAATTGTCCATACCAGCACACTCACTATCCATACACAGATCACTAATTGATATATCATGCACACGATGACATAGCTATACACACAGACACACACATACAACCCACCTACATATATACACAAGTAAGTTCCTAACTTGGATGGTACAGTATGTATGTGTGTGCTTGGGGTACCTGGGAGAAGGTTAAGGTGAGACAGAGAGAGAGTTAAGGTGTAGGGAGTGAAAGTTGCTAGAACTGGGATTAGAACTGGTAGACTAGAGAGAAGCTGGCTGAGGAACTGAGGCTTGGGGTTACTTAAGATCAAATAGACCTAGGGAACTCAAGGTCACTGGTACAAGGGAAAAAAGCCTGGTGGCAAGGAGGAGAGAGCCAGGGAAGAAACTGAGGCAGAAACCTGGGAGCTCAGGGGGAAAGGCAGTGGCGATAAGACAGTGGCAAAGAAACAGGGGGTTTGCAGACAGAAAGGAGCTCAGGACAGGTGTTGGAGGTGGTGGTGAGCCAGAAGCAGGAGAGGGAGAAATGAGAGAAAAGTTAGAGGGGTGAGGAGCAGAGATTGGAGAAGGGCTGAACCATAGGAAAGCAAAACCCAACTCAGGGGTCCAAATAGCAGGTTTATTAAACAGACAACACACTACACAGCCCCATGAAGTTATTGGTTCACACGCACATGTACACATGCACACAAGCACTCACAATGGCAGCAGGAGAAAGAGACTCAGTGGAAGGGCTCGAGTCCAAGGGAAGAGAAGCAGAGTCCAAGTCCTTGCTTGAAGAGAGGGTGGGGGGTGATAGCTACCTATCCAGACTGGAAAGGGGTCTTTGTCCAGCAGGTGTTGTCCAGAGGGGTGGGTCGCCAGCAGGGCCTCTGGGTGGATAGGTGGTGTGGCATGGTGCTGGTCCAGAGGGAGAGGGCATCCCAAGGAGTCAGTCTTCACTACCCCTTTTATGGGGCAGACTACCTATGATCTCCTATGGGGAGGGCCTGTCCAGGCAAGGTCAGTCCTGTCCCAGAGGGCTCCAGGTGGTCTTACTGAGCATGTGCAGCTTGGCACAATGGTGGGTTGCCTCATCTTTTGTTTCTTGAATGCTGAGGGTGGTTCCAAGGGCTGGGTCACTGGTCCAGGTATTGGTGTTGATGGTTTGGTTATTCAGAGGGAGCTATTTTTAGACCTACTGCTGTTGTCTCTCAAGCACCCTCATTCATCCCCATTCATTCAGGAACCAAGTTACATAGGAGGGGTAGGTGTGAGTTATAGGTTACACAACCGGGCCTGGGGACAGGATGGAGACTTGACAAACAACATGGAAACTTGACATGACTTATGCTAACTTACGTATGTAGGCCTAAATCATATAGTACCAGTAAAACAGTAATATAGAACAGTAAACATCAATATAAACATCATAATTATACAATATAAAGAAGGAGAAAAAACAAAACAAATACAACTTGCTACCACAATAAAATGCTGAAGCTTATCCTATGTCTTAGCTCACTTATACTTGGAAACCCCCTTGATAGGGAATAGAGAGGGAGAGAAAAAGTCAGAAATGGTTGGGGAAGGGGAGGGAATGCATTTTAAAGGGGAAAAAAAACAAAAAACTGGGGGTTTTTCTACAAGAGAACAAGGAGCAATGGTCTCCAGTTGCTGCAAGGGAAAGTTAGGTTAGATATTAGGAAGAATTTTCTCACTATGAGGGTTGTAAAACACTGGAACATATTACCAAAGAGGTGGTGGAAGCTCTATCCTCAGAGATTTTCAAAACCTGGCTAGACAAAGCTTTGGCTGGGATGATCTAGTTGGTGATGGTCTTGCTTTGAGCAAGGGGTGACCTCCTGAGGTCCCTTCCAACCCTAACTTTCTATGATTCTCAAATTTAAGAGTATTTAAATTCTCATTTCTCATTTTTTGTATTTAGCTTGTTCATTTACAGTGTGGGTTCCACACATGGTTAGTGGACTGAATCCAGCCCACAGAGGCTCTCCATCCTGCCCACTAGACTACCAGCCTGGCTGGGGGTGTGTGGCTTGTTTCAGAATCTGGGGTCCTCAGGAAGGTGAACGTGCCAGTTGGCAGCGGGAGGGCAAGTGAGGACTGACACAGCCCTGGTTACCCCTCAGCCCCTTTACCCATCCCTAGCGCTGTGGGTCTACCACTCTGGTGGCCAGCCCCTGCCATGTGCCTCATGCTGGCACCAGAGCGGGAGCTACTGCCTCAACACAGAGCTCTGGCTCTGGCACACTGCATGTGGGTGGGGCTGGAGCCATTGCCAAATTCCCCAGGTCAGAGCCAGAGCTACTGCCACCACCACAGCTTTCTCATGTCCTGGACTGGGTCCAGCCCTCAAAGAGCCCCACTGTCCTAATATGGCCTGGGGCACAAGGTGAGTTATGATTTATAGTCACTGCACTGTGCAATGTGTGCAAAACAAATATCAGTTAAGGATTGCTGAATGTTTCTGTTGATGCCTGAAAATCTGGGGCAGTGATTGGTGATCTATATATAATGGGCACATTATGTTGCTTGAAGTTTTTCACTAGCCTCTCTCTTCCTTCGGCCCTCCCCAGAGCCCCCCCTCCTTGAGCTTCATGATCTGCCCTCAGCTACTCTTGGATTCTTTTCAATCTCACCTCTTCATCTGCTTGGGGCTTTACTAATCTCACTAGTCTTGAATTTCTTCTATCTGTTCAAGCCATTCTAAGCCTCTGTGATCCCTCTCTGACCACTCTTGCCCTCACAAATGATCTCCTCCACCAACTATTACATATTTCTTGTATCCCTGCACTCACATACAGATGTCAGTAGAATTTCTCCTAGCACCAGCCTCATTTAATCAGTGAGATTTTATTTTGCTCTCCGCCTGGATTTCCTATGTTCTCCTGCCTTCGGCTTTTGTACTCATTAGTGCCTTTTTCTGGCCATAATGTGCAGCCTGAAAAACTCTTCAGAGAAGACATATAGGCCTCTCAGCACAGAGCACAACTTAAATTTTTTTTTTAAACCATAATTATCGTGTATACCAGAAATTAGTCATGAAATAGAAAGGTTATAGAAATAGCTCTTTTTTTTTTGTAGCAGAGGAATGGATTAATCCCACAGAATTTTGCATTTCCTGGATGAATAATTTGTTTTGTGTATCATTTATCTGGGATCTTTCTCATCCACAGTGGACATGTCTACACAAGATGCTACGTCACTGTAGTGCCGACCTACATTGCTGGAGCTCATTTCTATGGCAATGTAGTGTTGGTGAGCATGAACCATGATGCCGACATTACTGCACAGTTGCTTGTTGCTACTGCACAGTAGCATGGGAAAATCCTGTGCACTGTTGGGATGCCGGTTACTGTGCAGTCCAGCGCACGTGTAGATGCACCCTGTGTCTCACATTTGGCTGTCGACAGGTCAAGATGTATGTCTTGCACATTGGCCTGGTCAGCTCTTTTCTAGGAGGATATCCACAATCTGACCTCTATTATCTCTCTACTAGGATTGTCTGCTTGCAAGCTTAAATTGCATCTATTGTGAGTTGTAGGAAAAAGAGCACTTTATTGTAAATTGTCCATTCATTTACCCCACTATTTCTCTTACTAGCTTCCTCTGTACCAACAGCACTGTGCAGCATGCACCTTTATTCATTATAGTGGTTCACAGCCTTTTCCCTATTTCCAGATTCCCTTGTAGTTAATGGAAGTGAGTAAGGCAGTGTGTTCGTGAACCTCTTTATAAGTGACCCCCAGGTTGAGAACACATGGATTAATGCAGTGAGAGAAATAGAAACATAGGGCTTTAAGCCTGGCAGAATTGACTTCCCTGATATCACAGGGGATGACATCATAAAATCCCTCTCATAAACCGATCAAGCTCCTTGAGCTTCTACAACTCTGAGTGGCAGGCTTTTGAAGAACCTTGTTCTGATGATGGTTAGAAACCTTCTTCCACCTTGGAACCTAAATCTATTCATAACCAGTGTGCATCCACTTAATTTTGTACCAACATTGTCCTTTAATTTAAATAGCCCTTTTGTCACCTTGTGTTTACCCCAGAATGTGTCTATAGAGAGCATTCTTATCCCTTAGTGGCCTTCGTTTTGCTAGGCTAAGGAAGCCAAACTGTCTTTATTCCATCTATATGCTAGACTTTCTATTCCCCTGTTCATTCTAGAAGCCCTTTTCTGTATCAAGGGGGTTTCCAAAATTCCCATTGACTTTTTGGCTGGGCTTTCAGGTTCCCGGCATTTTTGAAAACCAGGCCCTAACTGGTATAATTCAGTTCATTATTTTATTCTTATTGTTTTAACCTCATCGTTCAAATCACAGGATCCAGGTGGCATTAATGCACAAGCTGGTAAACAGGGAGGGGATAGTGTCCTGTTGTAGTATTGTGGAGGTTTCACCAAATCCCCCTCATCTTCTCCCTGTTCCCTAGGTATGCAACTAATATTAGTGTCCTGAAGGTTTCCTACACTTCACATGTTGTTGTTTTGTGCCAGCAGCTGTTCAAGACTCCTAGTACAGTTGCAGTCATTATAAAAGAATAATGAAGAAGAAGAAGAATCCTAAGGCTGTTTTGCCCTTCTATTAGCTCAGCTGGAGGGTAGGTTAAATTGGAGTATGTTCTAGTTTAGAATTTAAAGTCAGTGAGGGATACCAGACAATTCCCTGTCTCTACAGATGTGAGTGAAAGCTTTACACATGAATGGCTGCAGTGCTGTATCTCAGCTGACATGATTTAAAAAAGAAAATTGGATACCACAAGTACAAAATCTTTATTTCTTTCCAATATTTGCACAGTCACTGTTAATCTTTATGCTCCCACATTGTACCATGGGGTGAGAAAACAGACTCCCCCCCATCTCCTTTCTGTGATCCAAACCAGTGGTAGATGCTTGAGAATTAACAGCAGCAAGAATGGAATTAATTATTCAAATTCCCAGCAAATGCCACATAGGCTGATTACCTTCCTCACCTAGCATTGTCGTGGGATACCTGCGAGTGTGAAGAGCTGTTGCAGAGGATGTGTTGAGACAGCAGTTTTCCAGAACCTAAAAACCTAAAATGCTTGCGTATCAGAATGACTAGTGTATTCAGAGACACTTCTCCAAGTCTCTACTATCAATATAGCCTATTTTATTTAGTGTGAATGGATGGGGGCTGTGTTTGGCAATTTTCTGTTAATGAATGTGAATAAGCTGATGTTAGGAGCTATGATGTTCCTTTCTGTACTCTCAAATGAAGCAACAAGGCTCTTACAGTGCTAGCTGTACTGGGGAATCAGTCAAACCCCACCCAGATTCATAGATTAATAGAATATAAGATGTAAGGCAGCTACATATCTTTGTTGCTGTTGGTTGCTATTCATTTCTGTGGCACACCCATCAACCTGTATAGCAAAATTGCTCACAAATTTAAGAAGATTTTTGCATGTTCCTAAATAAAATATCATGAAACATACTCTTTAGTAATCTAATACATAAATGCTTTTCCCCTCCAGAATTTCTGACTTCTAAGATGAGAGGTCAAAAGACTAAAGGACTTCTTGTTTAAAAAAAAAGTTAATGATAATGAAATATAAGGCAAAATATGCCTCTTTATGTATAGCTCTCATGTGTGAGACCAGTGAAAAATCAAGGGATCATTTTATCTAGCTATTGCATGCCTATGAAATGTTGTTATTGTTCTTTCCTCATTTATTTCACAGTTTCACTATCTCCTTAGTAGCAATTATCATTCCACTGGGGTTCTGTCTAAGAAAGCAGAAGCATCTGGGGAAATCAGCATTGTTTCACTAGGTCTCAGCTGGAATTAGAATGATTTGCTCTGAAGAAGGAGGAGACAGGGAAGAAGATCTTTGTTACAGGAATTATCTAGGGCTGTTGACCAAGATTTACAGCACAAACTGCAATGGTAATTGATTTGATCAAAAATATACAACTCCCTCCCACCCCCCTTGCAGTTACAAAATAGGGACATAGCTGGTGATTGTTCCCCCAGTATTGGAACTTTTAGCCCTGGAGTTGTTACCCACATATGCACACCTCACATTGAAGCTTGTGTGGGAGGTCTTTGTGTTATAAAGACTGCAGAGCAGGTCAATGTGAATTAAAAAGCAAGGTAATAAGTTCATTTCCATTTCTGGAAAATTACTTCATATTCCCATGGCTGCCTAGAGGCAGGAGGTACAGCAGATTAGAGGAGAGCCTTTACCTTTGGGTTCAAATCCTGCTTAGATCACAGATTAAAAATGAGCTGTGTCTGATCCCAGTCTCCTCTGGATATTTATTGACATCACAGAACTGCTTTGGCATCTGGCACAATTTGACATGATTAATCGTCTCTGTTCAAAAGAGACTAGAAGAACAGTCATGGTTGAGGTACAGTGTAATGTCTGGAAGTTTGCACAGTGACTGTATTCCCTGTGCTAGGCTCAAGCTGCTGCTGGCAGTCCTTCACTTTCCTGAGTATTAATTTCACACACATCTAAAAAAGGTATATGTGAGAGAGAGAGAGAATAAAACAGAAATGTTAGCGCAACCATCATTTGTTCAGAGTGGATGTTTTAGTTTCTGAGAGCAATTTAATATGAGCTTTTTCTGAACTGATATTCGCTACTTGTAATTCTGGTTCACTGGAAAAAACCCAGCAAATTAAGACAATTTATAAAGTAAATTCTCAATTATTTCTAACATTAGGGTTGTGCTATCAAACTACTGTTTAGGAATAAAACAAGTCACTCATAATTTGCCTTTTTATTGTTTTTTTAATAAACTGGGGGGAGAGAAATAAGCCTGTCTGTCTCTGGAAAACAAATCTAAAGCTAATCCATGTCCACATCACTATTATTAGTAAATATTAGCAAGGAAAATATTTTAACCTCTGAGTGAGTGAAGTCTTGGAAGCAAGGTTATCCAAAAAATAAGTTTAGGGTTTTTTGCTTTCTTTACTTTACAATCTACAGTAATTGAGACTTGAGAGGAAGGTTGCTGTGTTTCACTGAACCCAAAGGTCAGGAAGATCTCTGAAACCATGAGGAAAAAAATGTGGATGTTGAATTAGTTTTGTCACTCATCAGTTGAAAGGAGCTTTTGAAAAAATGTAAGCTTCAAATCTTACATAGTATCTTTTTTTGCTGCCAAAATCTCTAGCTAACTGGCTGCCTCCAGTGGGTGTTAATTATCAGTGGAAAGAAAAAAAATGGAGATAATAGCATAATAGCAAAGGCTAACGGCAGCAAAATAGAAAGAGGCGGTACAAAAGCCTGCTCTTTCTACCAGGGTTCCATTTCCGTACTCCAGGTGGTGGCACAATCACCATTCAAGTACCCACTGGTGTCTCTTAGGCATCTTTCTTTTCAAGGGCAAATGGCGCACTTGCGGTGGCACTGCATTGCTGTGAGTCAGGCTTTCATAATAACAGCAACAGCTAATGTACGCCTTCCCTTTCCTCACAAGCTGTACAGAGCTTTTTTTTTATGGCTTTTGCTTCATTATGGATCACACTTGGCTGTTGTAGCGCCACCTCAAGTTTCCTGCGCATTAATGGGTTCTTTCAGTCTTTTTTAGTTCCATTTTGAATGCGGCTTGTCTAGTTGGACCACTTTCAGCTGTGCTTTGCTCTTTCCATTTCCTTTCAGTCTTTTCAAAAAGCCTGTTCTAAGCTATGATGCGCTAGGAAAATGTTGGCAAAGAGAGGAGGGGCTGTTTTGAATGGGGGATCAGCTGTGGAACTTGCATAGCCATCCTTTCAGTTTAATGCTGGTATACTTAATGCATTATGATCTTTGTATTCAATATATACCCACCAGGTGTGATACTCAGTTTCCTGCTACCGATGGCATGCAGAGGTTTGAGTCTGCTACTGCCTTGGCTGTGAGGTAGGAGAGATCCATGATTAATTACATTTTGGCGTTATGCTAGCTGGCCTAATATAGGATGTGAAAATGCTGGACAGAGAAATCGTGATCTCTGGACTCTCTGGAAACTGAAATACAATTAGCTAGAGTATATCTGGTTTTGGAGAAATCTCTTCCATAGGAAAGAACCATGCAGCCCAAACAAAATAATAATACCACTATATATTTTATATATTATAATTTTGTTTGGGATGCATGGTATGGAGAACCATTCTTCTGAATCTATGTATAAACCAGAAAGTATTTTTGTCAGTTATCTTTCCTTTACTTCAAAGGAGTGTTACCTTCCTGGCTTGGGAAGGGCCAAGATTCATGTATGCAGAGAGGAGGGAGAAAACCTGGCTTGTGCTTGGAAATACGAGTCACCAGACTGCATGGAGAATTCACCAAAAAATGTAATGGCTGAGGGTGCCCTAGAGAAGTCTTGTGAGTTGGTATTACTGTCTAGCTGAGCCATGAATTTGAATTTTCTGTTCTACATCTGTTTTTAAAAAATCACACACACACACACACACACACACAAAATGTGACTTGCACTGGAACTGCTAATCTAAAAACTCCTCTAAATGTAACTGATCCAGGATCAAATCTCTGGATCTAGTCAGCCTTTCTTATTATTTTGACCCCCTTTTTTTGCTCTGTTCAGTTGTACAAAAGATGGCAACAATTTTTGAAAATGGTTGATCTCAAAAGGCTGCTTCCATTTTGTAATTTAAATGTCCTGAGAACAGGTTGGTAGATTTTAGTATGGTAAATCAGAATTTTCCACTGGTTTCCATACCATGTTGACTTAGGCTCCAATTCTGTAATAAACAACATGAGACTGTTGTTAGTACAAAGTCAGGGGCACAGTCCAGTAAAGGATTAGCCATTTAGGGTGAGATTAGAAATTACAGTTAAACCTTGCTAGGGACTCTTAAGATGTGATGAATCACACATTCATGCTTGTTATCAACTGCTAAGTGACCTATAGGCATCATTAAAGTTATGCCATTTGAAATGAGGATTTTGTTTGAGCTATCCTAACCAGCTCAGCTTTGCCTAATTGTTCTGGGCAGATCAAATGCAGTCCCCCAGTATCCCAGGAGGCACTGTGCTAGGGTGGACTAGCTGTCCTTCTGGATTCCAATGTGCCCCTGCACCCCACTCAACAACCTGGACTGTGGAGCAGCAGCTGTTGGGTTGGGAGGGGAGCTGCTAGGGGAGGAGGAGAGGGGGATAACAGGGGAGGAATAAGGGGAGCTGCCAGACTTCTGGGGTGGGGGACTACACACACAGCACATCACTGCGCACATCCACATACACACAGAAGAACACATCACACACATGCACTCATTCATATACTGCCCCAACAGCACATCCACTCATGAATGGTGGTGGGGTATGTGTGTTCCTCATGTGTGTCTCTGGGTGCTGCCCAGCAGCAAAAAGGACCTTACTGCCAGCTTTGGGGCTCTACACAGCCCTGCAGTCAGGGTCAGCCCCTGCCCCACTACTGCCCCCGTGCCCTGGCTCTGCTCCTCAGTTGTGACCAAAGGCAAATTTGAGGTAGAGGGGAAGAAAGGGTGTGTGTATATGTGTGTGAGCTGGGTGGAGGTGTTGCTGCCAGAAAACTGGCAAGCAGGGCAGGCACAGAGCAGACTTACTAGCTCCTAGCCAGACCCTTCCTCACCAGCCCTCTGGCAGCAGCTCAGAACTGTGCATGTTACAGGGGGTATTAAACCTGCACCTGCCACTACTCCCAGCACTTGCTAACTTTAACAACAACCTAGCATTCCTTTAAGTTAGCAGATGTAATGTGTAAGCACACCCTTAGATTTTAACACACCTAGCACAGGAAATATCAACAGTAACTTTGGCATTGGTTGGAATACCTTAACCTTCTAATCTCAAAGCCTTACCTGTACTGTAAGAATAAGGAGACCCCAATCCCCTCCCCAGTTTTGTGGTACATTATCTAACACAATATTAACTTGATTCTATTTAGAATGAGAGACTTTTATTCTCTCATTAATACAAAATATATCTTGAGAGAGCCACCATTTGCTAATAATTCCAGATACATTCAATATAGTCATTATGCCCTTGGTGTGTGACATAATGCATAACAGAAGTTAAACTGAGACAATACCTAAAATAAAGGCATCACATAATCATAGTTATTGCCTGGGTGCCCTTCTTCTTCCCATCACAGCTAAGGCCATTGTTTTCAATGGGATATCAAAAGTTATGAAAGACTTAAAATTACTTCAGGGAGTAGTTAAGGAGTTGGAAATATAATCCTGTTTAGGAATGTGTACCAGAAAAATAGCGCACAGTCTTTTGAAACCTATTTGTAAAATTAATTTGGAGGCTGGGAGAGCTTCTTTGCATTTGGAATGCAAATACCTGACTGTCTTTCATCATCATTATTTGTCATAGTTATTATTGATTTGTCTTAATTTTATACATAGGCTGCTTCAGTCATATTGGCTGCTTATATTACTGGATGATAAGTGCTTTAATTCAGCCAGCTTTCCAGTTTTGTCTCCTGTGCTAATTTACTGCTGTCCTCATTTATGAATAGTGTCTTACCTGTGCTCATTGGAACAACTTGTGAAGTTAAGTGTTGAGGCAGTACGTGTGATGGAATCAGCCCCATAATGAATAAAGAGTGAGGGTGAAACAATTTAATAAGGACAACTGGCTACACACTATGCAGTTTTGACCTGTATGTTAATATACAGGTTTATAAGAGAGAACTTTATTTTTAGGAATGACAGATGGTGAGTTTGCTTCATGTCTGCAGGTCTCTGAACATCAAAATGTACTTTGCATGGAGAGAATGAGGGTCTCTTGGAATGAAACCTTGGAGAGGATGTCTTTGGTAAGTAATCTCCCTGAGGTCCTGGTGCACCTCTTTCAGTTGGGGAAGAAGTTCCCTTGTACTTTGTGCGACATGAGGAATCTGCAGTGATTCCAGATGACCTGCAGGTGGTCTGGGTCCACTGTGCAGAAAGTCTGGGTTTCCACAGTGGCTTCATAAACCCTATGCTTGCCATACTTCCCCTCTGAAACTCTGGGTGCATGTATACATTTTGGATTGAGGGAGGCTGTCAGGGAGGACTTCATAGAAAAGAAAATCTATCCCCAGGCTGTAATATCTGTTTAGATGAAGATCCAGGATAGGGAGTAGTGTATTAATGTTTGTTTCTATGGTCCCTTTCCAAGTATTGACCTAGAACCCCAAAGTCTTTGCTTGAAGGGATGGTGCAACAGGTGCAATGTAGATCCCCCTTCAGTGTAGATTAGGGGGATTATCTGCAAGTAGTATGCCCTGCAATGTGATGATCTTATGCTTAGCCCCTATTGTACACCTATGATTGTTTGTTTTCCCACTTGCAGTGATTTTTGCCAAATGTAAGAGGCATTTAGTCGTTTTAGTCACTGTACAAATTTCAGGTTGCCAGATGTGACTTTAATTCAGTAGGCAGACAAGGTTCTTTGGGTAGATATAATATCTTTTTAGTTGCTCTAATAAAAGATATCACATCTACCCAAAGAACCTTGTCTACCTGTGTCTTTAGACCAACACAGCTACAACCAACAACTATAATTCAGTGGCATTTTAGTACAGGCAGCCTCACTTTCTAAGAGTTTTTGTAAACTGCAGCTTTTCTTGCAGCAACATACATTGCTATTGTCAGCATTCCACTCTAAGGACTGTTGATGATTTTGCTTTTGTTATTCAGCTAGCTAAATGCTCTAGTCTGCTGTCACATCATGAACCCTTCAGTAAGTGTTCATGTATATTGGAGTCACCCTGAGCTGATGAATAAGAAATCATCCACATAATACTAGATATACGCTAAAAGCATCAAAATCTGTGCAGGAAATTAAACAGCTGATGAGTATAGCTGTAGAAAAAATTAAGTTGTCCCAAAGAAATAAAAACATACTGATTTCAAAATTGTCTGTGTTTACCAGCAAAGAGAAATGACAAGCTAAATAGTGACTGCTTTTTATTTTTTTTCTCCCACAACAAATCACCGTTACCACAACACTGTATCAGGTATTTTTTGGATGCTTCAAAGTGACTTGACAGAAAGTAGTCTCTGCAACCATTTGCCAGTTCTGCCTTTGGACTTAATAAATGCTGTTTGAGCTTGTATTCCCCAGCTGGTTTATTTTGGGGAATCGCCCACAACTGTGAATATGAAAGTTCAAGAGAAGAAATTATGAAAGGGAATATCTAATTTCTTTACTCTAGCTTCTGTTTCATTGCTTAAATTAATCTACATTTTCAAGGTCTACAATTTATGGAAAATTATTGCAGTTGTAGCTTTCACTATGTACAGTTAAAAGCTGGGTTTAAAAAAATGTGTGGGCTTAGCATGCAGAGTTGTGCTGTCCTTTGAAATCCATGGCAGCTTGTCCAGCCTGCTCTAAATAATTTTAGAATTCAGTGCAAGCATTAATGAAAAGGACTATCTGATCATCCATCTGCATGCTACTGCCTTGATTTCCATTAGGAACAGCAAATATGGCATGTGGATTGGATGAAATCCCTTCAAATGTCTGAACTCTGGCTGCTTCTATAGACTGGTTCTGTTTACATGCTAGTATGAAGCATCTGAGGCATTGGGATGCTGGCTACAGCTAAGGTTGGGGATTTTTTACTTAAATTCACTGATGTTCCTGAATGTACTTAGAGGTTCCTGGGTACAGGGGCTTTGTCTTTTGTTTTTGGCACCAGATAGGATTTTTTTCCATAAGAATGTGGCATGGACCATGGCTTTTATTTGCTTTCCTCTGAAGCATACAGATTTTTGTTTTAAAATACGCTTTGACAGTTATTTTGTTTTTGTCTCCAAGGGTCTCTCTGAAGTATTGATATTTTTAATTGCGTTTGTAACCAGGTTATAACATGGTTAATTGTATATACACACTTCATATCTACAGGAACCCTGGTTAGTTACTATATGGTTACTAGGCATTAGGAGTGCCAATCCAATAATTTATTTTTACTGACAATCTGAAAACCTTTTACTAACAACCAAACTACTTTTTACTGATACATGTTTTTACTGACATATATTTCACATAATGCAAATGTAACCCTTTTGCCAGGCTCTGGATGGCAGAGACAAGGGTGGGGGTTCAAATTTTAGGTTTTCAGTAAAAAGTCTACAGATTTTAAGAAAACACATATTCTTTGGTTGGCAACCCTGACTCTGACATTCATGAGTGCACTCTGAATGGTGCTGTCCCTGATTCCTCTGCCCCCACAGGTCCTGATTCTCCCACTTCCTGGTCAGCAGCTCTGTCTTGGCTACACTGTCTTTTCCCTGTACCTTTCAGATGAGCATCTGTTAGAGACATGGTACAGTGGCAGCACATGGCTAGGGATGAGGGGAAAAATCTGCATATGTCTGGTGAGCCACAAAGTCCTGATGAGTTCCATGCAAGGTGCTATGCTCCCATTCAGATGCCAGGTGGTGCTGCTGTGCTCTGTCTGTTGTTCAACACTGCTTTTCCTGCAACAGAGCTTAAAGTTCAAGTGGCTTTGTGTTTTTGCATCAAGCTTTTTTTTTTCTTTTTTTTTTTACAGACAGGCGTTTTTAGGATTTTTTTTTTTTTTTTTACAGGGATAGTTGGCAACCCTGCCTGTCATAAACATTTATTATTTCAAATCCTTGCTGAGTGGGACTTTCAGACTAGCTCTTACCTAGGTCTCTGCTCTGCATAGGAGACTTATCTACCATGTTTATGTACTTGGGTTAGTAATTCTTTGTAACCTGATCACTATGTATGATGTCATTCCGTGGCATATGGTACCATGCAAAAAGGTGACAGCTATCTTGTAATGAAATAAACATGGCATACATCCATGCTAGTCACTGGATAATAACATTCTCCAAATTTTCTGTGTGTCAGATTATGGAGTTTTTACCCACTGTGATGTAAGCACATTCTCCCTTAGGCCTCAGTTTAGCAATGAACTGAAGCATATACCTAACTCTAATCATATAAGTAGTCCACTGACTAGTAATAATATCTACCCCTTTTAATTCATCTATCTTAAACCATTGTATTAAGGAAGTTGTTATGATTTTCCTGTTCTACACATGGGGCAAATGAAGCACCCGAACAGTAAGTGACTAGCCCAGGTTAAATCAGCAGACCTCGGATTCCATGTGAATGGAATCCAAGTATCTTGAATCTCATTCTAGTATACTATGTATGAAGCCAAGATGTGGTTATTTGCCTTGCAGAATCAAAATCCCCAGTATATTCATTGATTCCAGTAAGATTACTTACATAAGTAAGTGGTTTCCACTGAGCAAGTGCTCTGAAATAACGTCCTGAAAAAAATAGCTAAAGAACAAAAACAAATAATTTCTCTGGAAGACAAGAAATAGAGAAAAGGCAGAAAAGGCACATGTAAAATAAAAGAGGAGAGAGAGAGAAATCTGATGAAATATTGTTAAAGGAACATACTATTTTAGGCAAAGGTAACTATAAGTAAGATTTCATAGATTTCATAGACATCAGGGCTGGAAGGGACCTCGGAAGATCATCAAGTCCAGCCCCCCGCCCAAAGGGCAGGAAGTCAGCTGGGGTCATAGGATCCCAGCAAGATAAGCATCCAGTTTCATCTTGAAGGTGTTCCATGAAGGCGCTTGAACCACCTCCGGGGGCAGGCTGTTCCAGACCTTGGGGGCTTGGACAGTAAAGAAGTTCTTCCTTATGTCCAGCCTGAAACGATCTTGAAGTAGTTTGTGACCATTCGACCTCGTCATCCCTTGGGGCGCTCTGGTGAACAAACGTTCCCCCAGATGCTGGTGGTCACCCCTGATAAACTTGTAGGTGGCCATCAGATCACCCCTGAGCCTGCGCTTTTTCAGGCTAAAGAGCCCCAGGGCTCTCAGCCTGTCATCGTAGGGTCTGCTTCCCTGACCTCTGATCATGCGCGTGGCTCTTCTCTGGACTCTCTCAAGCTTCTCCACATCCTTTTTGAATTGTGGAGCCCAAAACTGGACACAGTACTCCAGCTGCGGCCTCACTAAGGCCGAGTACAGGGGGAGAATGACGTCCCGGGAGTTGCTTGAGAAGCATCTATGGATGCAAGCCAGCATTTTGGTCGCTTTACTAGCCGCCGTATCGCATTGCAGGCTCATGTTCAACTTGTGGTCAATGATGACCCCCAAGTCTCTTTCTTCCATAGTGCTAGCCAACATAGCACTGCCGAGCCTATAAGGATGCTGCGGGTTTTTTTCCCAAGGTGGAGAACCTTGCATTTATCGGTGTTGAACACCATCAGATTCTCGTCCGCCCACTTGCTGAGCCTGTCCAGGTCAGCCTGGATAACCTGCCTGGTGTGGATGGGTTGCCCCAAAGTTTGGTGTCATCGGCGAACTTGGCCAGTCCGCTTCTGACTCCAGTGTCCACATCATTCATGAAGATGTTGAACAGTATGGGTCCAAGGACAGAGCCTTGGGGGACCCCACTGGTCACAGGACACCACGATGAGTGACTTCCATCGATTACTACCCTCTGGGTCTGACCCCAGAGCCAATTTTCCAGCCAGCAGATCGTGGAGGACCCAAGGCGACAATTGGCCAGTTTCTCCAAGAGGCGATCATGGGACACCAGATCGAAGGCTTTTTTGAAGTCAAGATATATGTCATCAATCTCTTCTCCCTTGTCCAGGTGATAGGTCACCTGGTCGTAGAAGGAAATGAGATTGGTCAAGCAAGACCTACCCGCAACAAACCCGTGCTGGCTATCCCTTAAGATGTTGGCGTCGGCCAGTCCATTAAGGATGGCCTCTTTAATAAACTTTTCTAAGATCTTCCCCGGGATAGAAGTCAGGCTGATGGGCCTATAGTTAGCCGGATCCACTTTCCTCCCTTTCTTGAAGATAGGCACCACATTGGCCTTCTTCCAGTCTTCGGGCACTACACCAGAGCACCAAGAGTTTTCAAAGATCCGTGCTAGAGGCTGGGCTATGATGCTCGCCAGCTCCTTGAGTACCCTGGGGTGAAGATTGTCAGGGCCGGCTGACTTGAAGGGATCCAGCTTCTCAAGATGTTCCTTCAGAAAGTCAGCATTGATGGAGGGCAGGGGATCACCCTCACCCGGACTTCCCGGCCCTGGAGCAGGCATGGGCGTCCCATGGGACTGATTTAAGACTGACGCAAAGTACCTATTTAATAGGTTAAAAGTATCCTCCTATTTTCTACTCTTCAGAAGAATAATAGTCCAAACCATCTCAAACCTCAAAGAAAAAATTGTGGTTGGTTTCAGTGTTGCTGGGAATCTGAGCATGTTCTGCCATGAATCTACTACTGATAGTTACAGCAGTGCTGGTATCCACTCAGAAAATGGTTTCTTTTCCCCCTCCAAACTGTGCAAGCATTTCTGGAAAACTAAAGTGATGCCATCAAATGCATGCACTGAAGTCAATTAAGAGATGTCAGAAAACTTGAAATTAGACTCAGGAGATAAAATGTTGGGCTGCCTCAGCCTCAGGTTTGCTGGTCATTACATTTTCCTCAGCATATTTGCCAAAACTCAGACTTTCCCAGAACTAAGTACAGATTTGGCCAAGGTTGGTTCTCCACCTCTTTATCATTACCTGAAAGAGAAAAAAGCCAAATACACAGAACTATGGGTTTGGTTTTGGAGTAGTGCAAAAAGTGCTTTTATAATTAAACGTTAGTGCATGAAGGTCTTTTTCATTTCTGACCGCAAATCTAAGTTTGAACAAGACCAGCCATGATGCTGTCACAATTTCATCAACCATAATGAGGAGGTATGTTTCCAGGAGATAAACAAGAGTGAAATTACAGGTCATCCACACACGAGAGGAAGCTCTGCGACCGCTCAGATTTTGCTGAGCAATCCTCCCATGAGATGTCTGGGTAATTGAAGTCACCCATGACAACCATGGTCCTGGAGCAAGCTGCCTCAGCCAGTTCCTGGGCAAACTCCTGGTCAAGCTCAGGACTTTGGGTGGGAGGTCTGTAATAGACTCCCACCATTGTGTCCCCTGTGCCGTAGAAATCTTTTCTACCTAAAGGGTTTTTTTTTTAATAAAAAATGTTTTTGTTGCATTTATGCTTTATAAATATTATTATTTATTATTAGTATTATTATTTATTATTATTAGTATTATTATACCTTATTATTTAAAGGAAACAATTATTTCTTAATAAAGGTAAGTGCTTGTTTTAAATTCAGACAAGACAGTACACTCATTGCGGTGGAGTACCATCAGGGTGTGCACCGCTTAAGGGCTGCATGTGGAGTAGGGAAAAGCCTCTTCCCCCAGATACCATTTTAAGGGGGAAGGTGGGTGGCAGAGCACCTTTGGTGTCTGCCACTTTAGGGAGGAGAGCAGGCAGCAGACAGGTGCAGCCCTGATGAAGCGACTATTTTAAGATCCTGCCTCTCAGAGCTGAGGTGTGTTACCCAGCGAGAGATCAGGGGTGGAGTTGGCCCAGTGCTCCACAAATTGCCCAGCCACCATTCAGATGAGGGTTGCAGGAGAGGCCCAAAAGGCTGGAGCATAGCACAACTCACTGGAACACCTGCAAGGCATGGGACATAATAGGGAAAGGTAGGAGTCATGTGGTTACTGCCCTTGACCAGCAGGGTGCGTGAAGTGCAGCCTCCTGCCTAATTAACATTTTAATTAATTTACAGCAAGGTGTGGCAGGTGAGCAGGCAGGTGGCGTGCCCAAAGACAGGTGAGTGGGCCAGTACTGTGACTGGGCCTGGGAGCATGCCCCCTGTCACACTCATTTTTCTGACTTCAGGATTTTGCACTGTTTCAATCTTTTGGACATAAAATAAAAATAATTTTAATTCCAAAGCAGAAAGACTTTGCCTGGTGTTGAACTGAGGAGTCCTTTAGGTTGTATCCATGGCAACAAATACTCAGAGAGCTAGGCTTGACAGTGTATCCTCCATCACTGACAGGTTACAGATCCTGTCTCCACAGTAGACTGTGCAGGCAGGTTTTCAGGCACAAAACAACACATCCAGTTTTTCCCTGCCAATCTCTTTTTTTTCATGTAATTATTAAGGAAAGAGTTCTGCCATCCTCAGACATTCACCGAAGCCAGGCCAATAGGAAGGAACTGTGCTCAAGTAAAACCAGAAGCAAGTTTTCTCCTAAAGATCCACTTTGTAATTTCCATTCCCCACAGCCTCCTACTATCAATGAGGAAATTTCCTGTTAATCCTTTTTTCCAAGTTATGTATCTAGTTTACATGACCCTCTGAACCCGTTGTTATATTTGAACCAGAGGCCTGACCAATAGAATCAGAAATAGCTTCTGTTTCATTAAGGATTGTTTTTACTCTGTACTGTACTATTCCCTCTCCCTATAACAAATGCTAACAGATGGCTAAGTCTGCATAGCCTTACACAGCAAGGAGTACCAATGATTTGTATCCCACTGACTTCAGTGGGACTATTTGAGAGCAATAAACTACTTAGCATAAATGTGTAAAAATAAACATGCATGCATATTCATAAAAATGCTAATGAGGGCACCCATCTACTCTTGATGTCTTGGACATAATTTAAAAAATATATGCAGCCATTTAAGGTGACCTACCACAAATCACCCACCTCTAAAATGACAAATTCCCCACTTTTTCCAGATGCCTGGAGAAAAGATGATGAACTCTGCAGAATACTTCAAAGGTGAGCAGATTCAAGCTAATTTGGAATAAGATGCAAAGAAGCCAATTCTACAGTTTTGAAGCCCTTAGAGAGAATGTGCTGCCAGCAATAGACTTTCATTTATACTGATGCAGTTCTGGCTCTCAGGAACCTTTGCATTATGGCATAGGTTGAATGAGGTGGTCTCTTAGGAAGGGAGACAGAATGGAGTCCAGCATGCTTTAGCTTCTGTGTGGAGATTGGCAGCTTCTAAGACCAATACCACTGATGACAACATGGCTTAGTCAAAATGGAAAATCATATGAAAACCACAGGCTAACTCTCACCCTGCCCAATTTCCCTTTCTCCCCTCCCCTTTCCCCCACAGCCTCCCATTCCCCAGGCAAAAGGTTTGTGCTTTTTCCACTGGCTCAGAGTGAAAAGACAAACTCTGGGCTGAACCTGGGGCCTCATGTGCTGAAGCAAGCTGCTTGACACTATGTAAGGTCAGCAGGGAAGGATTAATCATTGACCAGCCATATTAAATTGCTCTCCAAATTGTAAAATTGCTTGTTTATAATTTACAAGGTATCTGCAAAACCTCTATTAACCTACAGCAAGAGGGATTGGCGTTTTGTAAGTAGGAGAGACCATTTTAGTCTATCAATCACAGCCAGAAACTATTATTTTATTTAAATTGGCTTGCTATTCCCCTTCCCCCTCAACTATCCCACACCACCTCAATTTGCATTATCAGTTCTTACTACTAATAAAAACGAAACCTATATTACTTTTGATAACAACATTGGCAAAATGTCATGCTAACCTCACCATTAAATAAACTTTAATATTTTACATTTTTCAGTCAGATTTTAATGGCTGAAATGTCAGCCTCAGCTCATTAAGTCCTTTAAGAATACACAGTTTGCAAGAAAAGAGTATCAACTCCTTCATGATAAAACTGAACTGTTTCAGCCTTGGGATCTGCTCCACAATTAAAAAGCATGTATCACTAGTACAATTTTTAACATTGAACAGGATGATCTATACTATGTTTCAAATATATTACAATTATTTTTATAATTTTACCTTAAGTATCAATAAAAAATGATAATGAGAAGACAAAAAAAATTAAACATTCTTAAAGCATTTCAATTCTTTGTTTGGGCAACCGTCTCCCTAGCACTCATGAGGAAGTCTCTTATTTATGTATATTTTGCTGTTTAATATTATTTCATTATGTCTAATGTCATATACATACCACCAAAAATTATTTCCACCTAATTTTAGTTACTAGGCTGCAATAAACCTTGAATGTATCATAAAACATCAGGAACTATTAACTGCCTATATTGTCAGAGAATTTACATTTAGGCATACTGGGGCTGTTAATCTAGCTATAGTGCATTCAGGTCTTGGTGTAATTTCACAATAAAAGATTTTTGTCCTTTCTCAAGTAGAGATATTGATCAGTGCAAGTCAAAAATGCGATGATGGAGTAGGTGTATATTAGTATGAAATACATGCATACATTCATGCTTGCATGCACTCGTACTCTTATTTTTCCCCCAGTGTTCATTTGAGTAGCATTTTGAGGACTACTCAAAATATTTTGCCTCAGGTGTCTGAATGTCTCAACCTAGTCCTGTGTACGAAGCAGTAGATTTATAGATAGATGAAATATATGTTACACAAGCAAATTGGAGAATTTCATTTTATCATGTCTGGAAAATGGATACCATGAAAATTTAGACATAGAGTAAAACTCCATTTATTTAACTAGAAGGGGGACCTGGAATTCATTCAGTTGAATAAGGTTTTAGATGCATGGAATTTTTAATGCAAATTCACATCAGGGACCTAACCCAATTTTGCATAATACAAAGTTTTGGATAATGGGAATCCAGATAAATGAGTCTCCAAAGCACTATGCATTGTATTTAAATATCAACTCATTTCTTGTCTCCTATTTTAAATAATTGCCACTTGTTCTAATTATCAAAAAGAAGGTGTTTGTGTGTGAAGCAAGGGTTTTCATATGCCTACTCTTCTGTTGGTTATGCAGTAAAGTCACAATGATTGGAATATGTGGCATTACAGGCATTTCCTTGGCAGTTGAAAGTGATGTCATAAATTCAATATTCTTACTGCAGGATAAAGAACAAAGCAAATCTGGGCTAGGAAGGAAGAAGCCCTTGTTTATAAACACTTTTTAAAATTAGCAATCACAAGAGGGATACAGGATATTTCAGACAAAGTCAATTGCTTTTTGGTTGTAATGTTTTTTTTAATTCAAGTGTGCTTCAGCGTGGAAGTCATTCTGTAAGTGTGAAGCTTCACTACTGATGTATAGAGGATGTTACAGACTTAAATGTTGACTGTGGAACAAAAAGCCACTATGGTTCCATGAACAGTATCATCACTGAAGTTAATGAAAAGCAGAAGTCCGGGCATACTTGTTCTGTTGTTTAGATGATCAGACTCCAGAATTCTTATAACTCCTGTAATGGAGTCAGGCTGGTAACAGAAAATATAAGGTATTATAACTCTGCTCATATGTAAAAAGTTGTAGAAAAGTGAGAAATTGTAAAGGCAGAACTGAGTTCTGTATTGTATGGAAAGAGATTTTCTTTTCCCTTAAAATTTTTTTTTAAAGGAATATGAATGTAATTGCCCTAGGACAGCGGTAAATGGTAAAAGTTAGGCATAACATGCTAGAACATCATGTCCGCCTCCCTATTACAATTTTGCCAGTAAGTCTGTCTTGAGGCTAGAGAATAGAATTCTAGTAATTTCAGCATTAGAAAAAGAAGGTGGCAGAGGCCAGGAGACTGAATCAGAAATCCTCTGCCAAATCTCTAAATATGAACTCAGTTGCAGTGGTGTTCCAAGGGTCTGGAATTACCCATCCCCAGTCAACAAAGTAATTCCCTCACGTCTACTGGTGCTTCATCTAAATTAGCTTTTTATATCAGTGAAACTCACCTCAGCAGTTTATTCTCCTGGATTTTTGTTATATTGTTTCAGATGCTTTATAACTGCTCCTACTTCAGAAAGGAAGGAATTTGACAAATGGATAAGAAGTGTAGATACACTGACCAGCCTTAACCTTCCCCTCTAAGCATGTCTGCAGGTATAGCATGCAGTGGAACACAGTTTTCCGGTGCACTTAGTGATGTGCTCTGTGTGCATACTTCTAGTTCACCAGAACTAATATCTTTTCATGGCATTTGGGGCATGTGGGCCAATGAAATGTGTTTATTTGTCAGCATGGGGAAGGGAATTCAGCCCCACTGGCAGCAATAAGAAGCCCAACTGTCCAACTTATTTGGCTACTTCCTGGCATGTTCTTGAACACAGAATTGTATACTAAAAGCCACAAGTGTCTAGGCTAGGGACAGAAATTACACATAAGCTGGTATAAGTGATTGGAAACTGTTTAAAATTTGTAACAGAACAGAAGTTCAGTGCATATAAGCTGCTTGTAAAATGGCCAAAGCCAGCTTAAGATAAACTTGAATGGATGTAGTATCAGAGGCTGTGTGTAGATGAAATGAGAGGCGTGTTTGCACAACACTTTAAAGTGAGCTAAATGCTTTTGCACCACTTTAAGGGTGTCGGTGTTTGCATGCCTCAGCGGTCTATTGTGTATTAATTCCAGCTGCTGTAGGAAATTTGGTGGTGTAATGCACCTTAAATGACTTGGGGTGCAGCAAACTAAAACTCTTTCGAGGAGTTTTAGTTTGCTGCCCCTACTGCCATGGAGCAAAGCACCAGACTCCTTGCAGCACCATGGCTAGCAGAAAGCCCTACAGACAGCCTGACAGCAGCCCAGGAAGGCAGACTCTGACCAAGAAAAGCAACAAGCCTGATCTTTTTTTTTTCCCCCTGGAGCCTGCCTGCCTACCTGAGATGCACAGGGGCCCGGTGCTTCCCTCCACAGCTGCAGTGTCCCCCAGGACCACCTGAGCTGGGTGCCTGTGGGTAGGTGCCGCCTGGCAGGGCACTGCAACTGTTGTGGAGGGAAGCACAAGCCCCCCCTGCAGCCCAGGGATTACTCTGCCCACTAACAGCTTGCCCTTCTCTCCCTGCTGGAGAGGCAGGTACGTCAGCAGGGTGTGTGCACCACACGGGGGTTTAATCAGCCCTAAATTGAAGCGGTGTTTTTTAAAACCCACTGCTTTAATTTAGGGCCCCTGTTTTGTCTACACATGCCCAGACTTACCTGATTTAGGTAAATCAGTTTATTGAACTTCTGTCCCAGGCCCCTCCAGAAGCAAGTTAACTCACAATCCCTAGCATCCCAGGATGCTTTGCACCTCCCTCACAAACTCCTCCTTGCAGGGTGAGAGGGCTACCCTTGGTCCAAGCTATCTGCTACAGCCCAGAAGGCAGGTGTGCTCTAGTGCCCCCCAGTCTCTGGTGTGGGCCACTGCAGGCAAATGTCTGCATTTCTGGAATCAAAAGTGAATGTCTGTTCACTTGCTTATTGGTTCAATCTATACAGTTTAGAATAACTTGGGAAGATTGAATCATTCAGCCTTAGGCTTTTTGACTGTCTGTACTTAGCCCTAGTGATAACCCCAGAAATCCATCCTGGTAATAGAGATATGTTTATAACTTAAAATTTTCAAGAGTAGATAATCCTATCTCTATTTTTCATCTACAATAATAAAGTTATTAGTCACCGCTGTATCATGTAAATGAGTATTTTACCAACATTGTACCAGAGCCTTTACAATAGAAAGGGTATGATGAATTTTTCTATAGAATCTATTTTTAATGCTGACAGTTTGACTTCACTTTATCACCATGGGAGGAGATTTTAATTGTGTCCTAGTTGGGTAATGAATAGCTCCTCCTCTAAACCTTTTAAGCAGTTCTAAGTATGAACTCTATTTCTCCATTGTCTGATTGAAAACAAATGGCTGAATATTTAAAGGCTAATGAATCCTGCATTGCGTGACACCTTTTATATAATTCAGGCAGGTACTCTATGTGATCCCTATGGTGCTAAATTAGATTTTTATATCAATGAAACTAACCTTAGCAGATTATTCTCTTATGTAATTGTCATATTGTTTCAGATACTTTTCCAAATTTTACAGGCCAGGAATGACTGATTTACCCATAATATAGCAGACTGGTTTCTCTTTTTCATAGCTATAAATGTAGGCACAAGCTAAAATCTTGGCCCACTTGAAATCAATGGGAAACACCAATTGACTTCAACAGAACCTAGATTCCAATGCAAGTATCTATTAATATGACAGAAGAGTGGCAGCACTTGCTCCAATTAAAGCTGCATAAATATCTCCTTTCTCACCTTCTGCTTGAATTTGCTTTAAAACTTTCATTGGCAGGGCAGAAATTTTCCAAATGCCTTCCCAAATTACTTTAGTCTCTAGCTTGAAGCAACTAAGCAACTTCTTATTTTAAGTATGAACAAATATTTCTCAGTTGTTTCAGAGTACAAGGAATATGGAAGAAGTACTTTTATTATAAAATGTGTGCATGTATTCAACAGACTTTTTGAGAACCTTTAATGTTATAGCAGCTGGAAATAGATAACTGAAATCTCTTGGATATGGTTGTAAAAGAACCCATCCCTGCCTCCTCACTAGCCAGCCTTGTTGTACATGCTTGAGAAGGATTGGGAAGGTCTTCTTGCTCCCTTTACTCAGCTGACTGAGGGAGGATACTTTCTATGCTTCAGGCTATAAGAAGCACTAAGCAACCCCTAGGTCTACAGGGTCTGTGTAAAATTCTTCTTTGTAAGCTCTTGGGTACAAACACCCTTCTTCAGGCAGAGGAAGGAAGTGACACTTCCTTTGCCTGAAGAAGGGCGTTTGTACTTAAAAGCTTGCAAAGAAGAATTTTTCCAACTATTTTAGCTAGTATAATAAAAGATATCAGAAATACCCAAAGAAACTTGTCTGTTAAACTTAAGTTAACACTAACACTGACCAACATTTGTGTGGCTCACACTATAAGGTATAACAAGGCCCTAAAAGTTTTTAAGCATCCTGTCTGTCCCACCCCCCATAGTTAAATCATATTCCCTTTAATTTTGCAAAGGCATTTTTAACATAATTCAAACACTCCTTCTGAATGCAACTTGATGATTTTGGGTACAAATGATAAAGAGCAATTCTTAGATCCCATTCATTTAGACATTCACAGTGTTTTAAGTCTTGGGACATGTCCAGATGAGCGTGCAAGTGCCCCTTGCAGTGTCCCAAACCAGTTTGAGACACTGCAAGAGGCACGCTGTGAGTGAAACAATGCAGCGTGGGTTCAAAAGTTGATATCTGGTTATCCAGGTGTGTGTATGTATGTATGTATATATATGTATGTATATATAATATGTGTGTGTATATGTATATATCTGTATATACAAACAACAAAAAAACACAGGGAAAAAAAGTGGGGCAGGGCGCAGTTTCAGATGGTGCCCTAAGGTAATCAGGAAGCTGGTCCTCCGGAGAGACTCTCTGGTTTCTGGCCAGAGCATCTCTGTGCTTCTGCTGCCCCAGCATGTGGGGCATTCACCCTTAGCGTGCTGGGGCAAACAGAACCGTGGCAAGGGTTCAGCGTGACTGGGACCTGGGTGCTGTTGGTGGGTAAGTAGGGACTGTGGAGGCAGGGCTGTGCTTGTGTGGGGGGACTGTAGGGGGGGGTTGTGTGTGGGTGGGGGGAATGGTCTGGGGGCATGGGTCCCCCACAGGGCCCACCGCCCCCCCCACAGCAGCAACAGCCATTCAGCACTCAGGGCCCACTGCTGCCAGATCCCCCATGGCCAGTCATGGCCCCAACTGCCTCAGAGCCGGAGCCACTTATGCTGCCTGTGTGGGTGCGGCCCAGCTCAGCGTGGCATGGTGTGGTGCAGGGTCATACACCTCTCTGCAGCTCTGGGCCACTTGAGTTATCACCCAGGGGGCAGCGCTGCTCACAGGGACCACGTATCATGCCAGGCTGCCTCCATGGAAATGGCCTGGCACGACATGTAATCCCTGCAAGTGGTGCTGGCCCCTGGGTGGCAGCTCAAGTGGCCCGGGGCTGCAGAAAGCTGCATGGCCCTGCAACGCACTGAGCTGGGCCACTGCACCATGACAACCTGGGCAGCCACGCTGTGGGAAAGCTCTGAAAGTAGCAGGCCCTGAGTGCCCCATAGTTGCTGCTGCTGCAGGGGTGAGGTGTGGGCCCTCCAGGGGTGGGACTGGGGCCCTCTGGGGGCAGGGCTGGGGCCCTGCATGGGGCCCTGTAGGGGGGGTGGGGCCCCTGGAGGGCAGTCCATATGCTGTGTGGGGGGGCTGAGCCCTGTGAGGAGCAGAGGACCCACCCCTCCTGAACAGTCCATTCACAGTCCTCCCACAATCCCCACATACCTACCCACCCACCCTACTCCTGCAAACCCCTTGGGGCCTGTTCACTTGCAGCAACTCAAATAGGAGCTGCACAAATTTGAGCCAGGGATTTTTGCCTTAGCGCATGTGCCCAGACAAGCACTTTGGTGTGAGGTAAGTTGTGCCACTTGGGGCACAATAATCCTGCACAGCTCCTCCCAGATTTACAGCCCATGCCCTCCCCCCCCGCAACACTGTTAGGAACCCAGGGCAGCTGGGGGTGTGGGAAGGGCAAGGGCCCCACCCTGAAGCCTAGACCACTGGTGCTTGAGGCAACCAGGTGCTCTACACCAGCCAGCACACCCACTCAGCCTGGCCCTGGCCCTAGCCCTGGCCCCACCAAGGAAGCCCCCCAGCAGGGGGAGCCACAGCTATGCACAGGCAGCTGTGGGGCAACTTGCAGTCATGGAGGCTGGACCCTTCAGTACCAGTCCTTCCAGCTTGGGTGGTGGGGCCCCCTTTCTGGCACTCGCCTGCAGGCACAGGGTAAAGTGCCAACTACCCGAGCAGGAGAACCTGCAGTTTGAGACCTGGGTGCAGGCCCTGGCTTGTGTGGTGTGGGCCCCCAAAATCATGGTGACATCCCCCTTGCCATGAAAGTGGGTTTTCTTCCTTGCCTTGGAGGCCACCTCACAAAAGGCAGTGGAGAGGGGACTCGTGGTGAAGGGTGAATATGTCCCTCTCAAACTCCTACAAGAAAAGGGATCCAAGTAGTCCTTAGCTCTGTCCCACCTTATCCCCAACTGGGCCCTGCTCCCTCAGCTCCAAACCCTGGGGAAGGTTATCTCCCCAGTGGTGGCCCTCTTGCTGGGGTGCTGAGACCCCTGGTCTCCGCCATGTGTGTTCTTTTCGCTGCCAGGTCATGATCCAACTGGTGGTGGGAGTGTGGCTGGAGGCTGAGGGGTGCCTCGTGATTCCTTTCCAGGTGGCCCTGGTGAGGGTGTTTTATACTCTGGGGGATCTATGATGCTTCTGGTGCCGTACTCTGAGGCACTTGCATCACGAATGCCCCATGGGCCAGGCAGGGAAGGCATCAACAGGTCCCACTGGTAAGAGGGGTGCCCCTACCACTGGCACCCCTCCCCCTACAGGGCCCCCTGGCACCACAGCCACACCAGCCAGCACCCCCCATGAACTCAGGGGACCCTGTCCCCCAACCAAGTTTGGTGGAGTCCCGGGGAGGGAGGCAGCAGCCAAGGGCAAAGAGGGAGAAGGGCCCTTTAGCTATGCCTCTGCTGCAATTGCCCTGCACCCCAACCCTCACCTTCTCCTATTGGAGTCTGTCTACCCAAGGACCACCCCATGGCTGAGTAGGTACAAGTCCCCTCAGGGCGCAAAGCCAAGTAGAAGGTCCAGGCATAGCTGGAGCCCTCCAATGTGGAGGACCCTGCTTCCCCCTCCCAGGACTGCTACGTGGGTGGAAAAAGCTGCCCAGCTTCCAGGGGTCTCCCAGCTGCACCCGATACGCCACCCCCCAGAAAAGATAAAATGGGTAAACCTGGTGGAGGAGGCTTCAGGGCTGCTAGCCAGTACTGAGCAGGTGCCCATGGAGGAGGCCCCCCACTCCATTGGCCAGGGCCTTCCCCCTGAAACTGTGGGGGCTGAGGCCTCAGTTGACTCCACAGTAGGTTCAGCA
>NW_005841842.1:624318-624544 GCF_000455745.1 Alligator sinensis | reverse complement strand
CTATCTAACCTCCTCTTGAAGACCCCCAGGATAGGGGAGAGCACCACCTCCCTTGGGAGCCCGTTCCAGACCTTGGCCACTCTAACTGTGAAGAAGTTCTTCCTAATGTCCAGTCTAAATCTGCTCTCTGCTAGCTTATGGCTGTTATTTTTTGTAACCCCCAGGGGCGCCTTGGTGAGTAAAACCTCACCAATTCCCTTCTGTGCCCCCATAATGAACTTATAGG
>NW_005841842.1:609383-623742 GCF_000455745.1 Alligator sinensis | reverse complement strand
GGTGGGACTTTGCTGTCTGCGTCTCCCAGCAGATGTCTGGGTAGTTTAGGTCCCCCATGACTACCTCCTCCCTAGTTTTTATGGTCTCCGAGAGCTGCCTCAGGAGCCCCAAATCTAGCTCTTCCCCTTGGTGTGGGGGTCTGTAGCAGACCCCTGCCACCAAATCCCTTTCTCCTTGACCCCCATGTAACCTAACCCACAATCCTTCTACTTTCACCTCCTCCGATTCCGTTTTGATAAGGGTCAATGTATATCGCTCATTGACATAGAGCACAACCCCTCCCCCTCTCTTCCCCACTCTATCCTTTCTGTACAGCTTATAACCCTCAATGTGTACCTCCCAGTCGTGGGAAGAATCCCACCAGGTTTCTGTTAGCCCTACTAAGTCGTAGGTGTTTTCTGCAAGCAGGAGTGCTAGTTCATCCTGCTTGCTCCCCATGCTCCTAGCATTAGTGTATAGGCACTTGAGCCCTGTGATTGGCGCCTTTGTTGCCCCCGGCTCTGATGCCCAAAGGGCCCCTTATTGCTTACCTGCTTATTGCTTACCTGTGGTATACTGCTGGCCGCCCCATGGATTGCAAGTTCCCGATGTTCTCCATCTTCAGGCTGGGCTGTCCTTGTGGGTGCCACATGGTTTGCTGGTCCACGGCTTCCCCCGCCCTCATCTTCCCCTCCCCCCGACGAGCCTAGTTTAAAGCCTGCTGGAGGAGATCCGCCAACCTAGAAGAGAACACACACTTACCTTTGGGGGACAGGTGAAGCCCATCCCAACTGAGCATGTCTCTCATCGTGGGGATGGGCTCTCTCCCAAGACCCCAAGGCATGTACCAATGCCACCCTGGTGCCTGACAGGTGTTCTCCCCCTCCCCTCCCAATGAAACCTTGCTACTAGCCTGCCTTATGGTCCCACACCAGAGGGGGTCAAGGTGGGATCCTGTGACCGAAAGGCCAACCTTGTTGGGGACCCTGTGCAGACCTCCTGGGGTTCCAGCTCTGCCCTGCCATCTTGTGAGGGAGGCCCCCCCCCCAACCCCCAACCCTGTCCCAAGGGGCTGCAGATCTCTCCCAATCCCGACCTGAGCCCAGGGCCTTAGTGGACTCAGATGGTGCCCAAGGAGCCCGCTGAGCCCCAGGACCAGTAGAAGGACACCCAAGAACAGATGGGCTCTGTGGAGCCTGTGGACCTCTCAGTCCTGGCAGTCCCCAGAGATGAGTTACTTGCATTCTTTGACCATGAGTACACCTAGCGGTACACCAGCAAGATGTAGCTTGCTTTGGACTGCTGGGGAGATTTTGACAGCATCCTTGACACTGTGAGGGTGCTGGTGGGGGAAGGCATGGGGCCCAAGTGCTACAACACCCAGATCTATAGGTGGGTCTGCAGTTTCATTGAGACTCTCTGCCTATGGGAGGGCATTGTGTGAGCTGGTGGGCCTTATGTCAGACATTGAGGCATGCGAGGCTCCTGTCGAACAGTCTGATTCACACTTCTAGGCATGAGGTCATTTAAGATTGTGACCATCAATGTCCACGACTGTAGGAAGGGTCTCCAGAGATACCAGGTGCTCTCTTTCCTTCAGGAGTGGGGAGGTACCCTGTGGTATTTGTGCATAAGACCCTGATGACTCTGGCCGATGAGCCTAGCTGATGGCTGGAGTGGGGAGACAGGGTCTTTTTTAGTCACCTTTTGGCCATCTCTTGCGCAGTGGCCACCCTGTTCTCCCCAGGCCTGTAGCCAGAGGTTCTACAGGATGTTGAGGTGGTGCTGGGCCACCTGCTACACCTCTGGGTCTGAATGCAGGGGCTGGTCTTGAAACTTCTGAATGTGTACGCTCCTGTGAAGGACTCAGAGTTGGCAGACTTCTTCCACCAGGTGGCCACTTATATTGGCACCCTCAACCCTTGTGAATGCCTGGTCCTTAGTAAGGACTTAAACATCATGCTGGATGCATGGGACCTGTCAGGCAGGGAGTGGAACCAGACTGCCATAACTGTCCTTGGGGAGATCCTGATGGAATACTCCCTGGTGGATGCCTGGTGCACCTGTCACCCTGACAGCCTCCCCGCCTTCACCTATGTGAGGTTGGGGGAGGAGCAGGCATGCCACTTCCGGTTGGACAAAATTTATCTCATTGCCAGACTTTGCCCAGGCTCACTTCTCCGGCATCCAGCCAACCCCACTCAGCGATCACCACCTTGTCTAGGCCCAGGCCACATGGGAAAATTGTTTTCATTCCCAGTTTTTCTCTTGCTGTATCTTAAACTGTTTTGAGACATGGCAAGAGGTATGTGTGGGCTCATCTGGACATGCCCGTGGAGTTTAAATCACTGGTCAGCACTGACATAACCAATGATTAATCCATAAGAAGGCAACCAGTTCTGCTTTGCACAGCTGCTATTCACATCTGAACTAACTCAGTCTCCCTTTCCCCAAATTTATCAAAATTCATTATTATAGGGGTGTATTTTTTTTTAAAAAAAACCTCCTTAAACTACTGGGATTACTATTATTTTCAATGAGCCCTGTAGTGATAATAGTCAAGATAATTTATGCATGTACAATATTCACTTCACCCAGAAATTTAACATATAATAGAAGGAAACCTTACGACAACCTTAGTCAGCTAAGTATAAGGAAGATAATTACTTATATAAGACATCTAATTATGCATTTTAATGTTGAGTAACTTTCTATATGGTTTGTTTTTACTAGTTGTGAATTCACAGGCTAAACCATCGCATAAATATTTGTTCTGGCTTGGTTGCAAAGTGACAGAGCAATGTTTCTTGTACACAATTTTATTGATGGAACAATTTGGTTGAAGTCCATAGGGAAATTCTGACTATGAAAGGAATTATTGCAATGCTAGAACTATATCCAAGGGGATTTGGAGTGCTTACACTCTTTTCAGCCATAGCCAGATAACATGAAACGCGCTTAATGCTTAACTAGTGAGACACAATCTTCAGTTTTGGTCATCTCGGCTGTATTTCTGCCCTCTTGTAGTTTAGGAAATTTATCGATATCCCAGTTTTTGCCTCTCAGTGGGTGCATCTACAGGAGATGTTTACTGCAGAGCTGCCTAAAAAGCTCCATGGTAAAGTCTGTCATGTGTGGCCCTATTAGATCACAGAAAACTAATAAATTCCGCCATAGGTTAGTACTTGTAAATATAAGTTCTATCCTGTGGCAGTGTTATCTACAGAGCAGCAACACGTGTAGATGTTGATGGGGCTGGCTGGGACACAAGGGTGCTTCAGTGTCTAGCTGCCTGCTGCCTAGCCCTTCAGTGAAGAATCTTTGTGTTCCAGCCAGCCCCTCTGCAGCACGTTAAGCTGGGGTGCAGAAGTCCTGGGCTGGCTGGCTGACCCCCCAGATTCCCAGCCAGCAGAGGTTCCTCTGACCCAGCGCAGTGTGCTGTGGTCCCAGGTGCATATGTAAGCATGGCACCCAGGAGCAATAAACTCTAGCATAATATGTGCCAGAGTTTATTGTGTAGCATTAATTTTATGTGTAGACATGCCCAGCAAGTATAGAATGGTGTTTGCAAGTTTCAGTAAGATAAACAAGAGTCTCTTCTATGCAGGGGTTGCATCTATATATGCTTTTTACTGCAGAGGAGACTAATTAACCCCACAGTATAGCATCACCATCTACGCATGCTTCAGTATTAGAGCACAGTAAATTAACTCCGCTGTAAAATAGTACTGTTAGGGACAGTACTATCCTATGGCAAAGTAATTTGCTGTGCTAAAATGCACGTATAAACACTGGCTGCAGGTGTAAATTGTGCCCAGTCAGCCCAGCCAGCTGGGGCCTGCTCTACCCTGGCTCATGTTGCTCCTATTTACTTCGTCTGTTTACTCCGACTGTTTACTACCAATTATTTTAGTCCAATCCTCCAATTTGTTGAAGTCTCTCTGAATCCTAGTTCTATCCTCCAGCATATTTATTACTCCCCCCAAGCTTGGTGTCATATGAAAACTTGCTGAGGGTGCACCCTCTGCCATTTTCCAGGTCATTGATGAATATATTGAATAAAAAAGGCCGCAGGACTGACCCCTGGGGCACTCCACTTGATACCAGCTTCCAACTGGTAGGTATTGAGCCATTGACCACTAACCTCTGAGCCCAATGATCCAGCCAGTTTTCTATCCACCATACAGTCCATTTATCCAACGTGCATGTTCTTAGATTGCTTGTGGGACTGTTGTGGGAGACTGTATCACAAGCCTTGCCAAAGTCAAGGTATATCACATACACTGGTCTCCCTGCATCCACAAAGCCAGTTATTCCATCATATAAGGCAATCAGGATGGTCAGGAATGGCCCTCTCCTGATTGCTATGAGTTTTCAAAAGTGATGGCCAGTGGCTCTGCAATCACACTGGCCAGCTCTCAGCATCCATGCAGGCATCCATAGTTTCATAGTTAGTAGGGTAAGAAGGGACCTGAGCAGATCATCAAGTCTGACCCCCTGCCATGGCAGGAAAGAATGCTGGGGTCAGATGACTTCGGCAAGGTGTCTATCTAGCCTTCTCTTAAAGACCCCCAGGGTAGGAGCGGGGACCACTTCCCTTGGAAGTTGGTTCCAGATCCTAGCCACCCTGGCTGTGAAGTAGTGCCTCCTGATATCCAGACTGAATCTGCTGTCTGTTAGCTTATGGCCTTTGTTCCTTGTTACTCCCGGTAGTGCTTGGAGGAACAGGGACTCTCCCATTGCCTGCTGGTCTCCCTTGGCCAGTTTATAGATGGCCACCAGATCCCCTCTCAGCCTCCTCTTGTGGAGGCTGAATAGGTTCAGATCCTGTAGCCTATCCTCATAGGACCTGCCCTGCTGCCCCCTGATCATGCAAGTGGCCCTCCTCTGGACCCTCTCCATGTTGTCCACATCCCTCCTGAAGTGCGGCACCCAGAACTGGATGAAATACTCCAACTGGGGCCTCACCAAGGTTACATAGAGGGGGAGGATCACCTCCTTGGACCTGCTCGTGACGCACCTGTGGATGCATGACAAGGTGAGGTTCGCCTTTCTGACTGCATCCCCACATTGGCGGCCCATGTTCATTTTTGAGTCAATAATGACTCCAAGATCCTTTTCTGCCTCTCTGCTGGTGAGAGGGGAGTTCCCCAGCCTGTAGGTGTGCTACTGGTTCTTCCTCCCCAGGTGCAGTACCTTGTATTTGTCAGTGTTGAAACCCATCCTATTCTCATCCGCCCACCTCTGTAACCTGTCCAGATCTGATTGCAGCTTGTCCCTCCCCTCTAGCATGCCCACCTCCCTCCACATCTTAGTGTCACCTGCGAATTTGAACAAGGTGCTATTCAGCACCTCGTCCAAGTCACTGATGAAGATACTAAACAGTACAGGCCCGAGGACTGAGCCCTGCAGAACCCCACTGCCCACATCCTTCCAGGTCAAAAAAGACCCGTCCACCACCACTCTCTGGGTATGGCCATCCAGCCAATTGGTGACCCATCTGACCATGTAGTGATCGACACCACAGTTGCCTAATTTTTTAATGAGAATGGGGTGAGAGACAGTATCGAAGGCTTTTCTAAAGTCCAGAAAGACTACGTCCACCGCGATGCCTGCATCCAAAGATTTAGTGACCTGATCATAGAAGGCCACCAGGTTGGTCTGACAGGACCTGCCTCTGATGAACCCATGTTTGTTGCCCCTAAGCATACACTCTCCTTCTGGTCCCTCACAGATGTGCTCCTGGATAATTTTCTCAAAGAGCTTCCCCAGGACCGAGGTAAGACTAACAGGCCTATAGTTTCCTGGGTCCTCTTTCCTCCCTTTTTTGATAATGAGGACCACATTACCCTCTTCCAGTCCTCTGGTACCTTTCCAGAGCACCACAAGTGCTTGTAAAGCTGTGTCAGGGGACTCGCAATGACCTCTGCTAATTCTCTCAGCACTCTGGGGTGGAGATCGTCAGGATCTGCTGATTTGGACGCATCCAGTCCCACCAGGAGGTCCCTGACTAGGTCCACTCTGACCCTGGGCCTGGCTGCGCCTTCCCTGGAACCGTCAGGGATCATGATGGGGGGGATGACCTGGTCCCTGCTCAGAAAAATGGAGGCAAAGAAGTTGTTAAATAAGTTAGCTTTGATGTCTGGTGTGACCACTTGACTTCCTAGCGTGTCCTGCAGGGGCCCGACATTACCCAGAATCTTCTTTTTACCCCCTATGTATTTAAAAAAGGACTTCTTATTGTCCTTGATCTGGGTTGCTAGTCTCAGTTCCATCTTCACCTTAGCCTTCCTAACAGCCCCCCTACAAACCCGAGCAATGGCTGTATAGTCCTCCCTGGTGATGGCCCCTCTCTTCCATTGGGTGTACACCTCCTTTTTAGTCTTGAGATGTTCTTGGATGCTTTTTGTTAGCCAAGGGAGCTTTTGAGCACTCTTGGTCCCTTTGACCCTTGTTGGGATTGCCCCCCGTTGAGCTTGGAGGATCGTCTCCTCAAGGAACGACCACTCTTCTTGGACTCCCAACTCCCCTCCCCTCCAGGATCTCAGTCTCTCCCTGACTAATCTCCTTACCTCATTGAAATCTGCCTTCCTGAAGTCCAGGGTTGCTGTCTTGCTGCAGGCCTTTGCCACCCTGTGCTGGATGGTGAATTCCAGTAGGCGATGATTCCATCCAGTCCTATGAATTTGTACACATCCAGCTTTTTTACACAGTCCCTAAATTGTTTTTTTGCCATTGTTGGTTGCTCACCTCCTCCCCAAACTGTGCTGGCAGGTGCAGTAGTCTAGGAGTTGATCTTGTCTCTGCTGGGAGTATCCTCTGTCACTAGATTGCTTAGTAAAGGACTTACACTTCCCCTGATTCCTCTTGATGCTGACATACTTGTACAAACCATTCTTGTTACCTTTTATGTCCCTTGATAGCTGCAACTCCAATTGCACTTTGGCCTTCTTGATTTAATCCTTGCATGCCCAAGCAATACTCTTATACTCCTCCCTCATTTTTGTCCAAGTTTTCACTTCTTATAAGCTTTTTTTGTGTTTTAGCTCACTGAAGTGTTCCCTGCTAAGCCAAGCTGGTCTTCTGCCATACTTGCTAGTCTTCCTGCACATCAGGATGGTTTGTTCCTATGCCCTCAGTAAGGTTTCCTTGAAGTACAGCCAACTGTAGTTGGACATTTTGTCCAAATGTCTCTGTGGCAAACTTCCTGTTGTCCCTTATAGTTAGGAAACTGCCCTGCCCACCATCTAGTTTGTCATGTTCCTTTCTTATGGTTAGAACCAATTCGGACACTCTCAAAATTATCACTCCTAATGTACCTGCTATGAAGAGAGAGATAATTATGTTCCTTCATTGAAATTTCAAATATGGTCTTTCCTGGTTTTGCTGAAAGAGTTGCTGGACTTTGAAATGTGTATAACAAACTCTTTTCTCCCATAGTGGCCGAAGTAATTCTTTATCAAAATACGTTTTTGTCACGACTAGTTCTCAGGTCTCTCTCTCATGTGCTGTCATAATGCCATTAGTTCTTGAGATATGGAATGTGTTCCAGAGCACAAAAATATTTGAGAAGAGAAGCAGTAAAATAATGTGTCTTTCCAAAACAAAACATTTGTTTCAGGCTTCCAGAAACATATTTAGAAGTTGAAATAGTCACAAAAATATTGAAATATTTTAAGCATTGCTAAGTGTGGCACTTTAACATAGGCAGCCATGGTAAATGAAAGACAATGAGAAAACTGAAAGGAGGACATGGAAGCAGAGATGGCAGGGGCAAGGAAGGTTCAAATTTTGCAAGTTGGGGTCTTTAGCTGGGCCTGGTTTGATCCTGGAACCACATTTGTATCACAGTGAAAAATGAGGATAGATTTATGCTGCTTAGTTTTTTGAACACTGTAAATGGACTGTTTCAGTTTAATATCTGAATGCATATTTGTGGGTGAAAGCTTCTTATTATTTAAAAAAGTTCTCAAAATCTTTGAATAATTATTATTGAAAGAACTTTTTCATGGCAACTGTGAGGTAGGGAAATAGTGAAGATGGGTAAACTGAGACACAGGCAGGTGCAATGGCTTGACTTTGAGTATCTAAGTGATTACAGTCAGAGACTCAAACTTACTACATTGTTCTTAGTTATGTGGTGTATCCAGGCGACTGTGTTTCCTTTCTCTCTCTCCTTTTTTCTTTATCTTAATTAATTCTTCCATCCCTGTATAAAGAGACTAATATAGACAATTCTACTATATCTTATTTCAATACAACTTTTATTCCCTGACTAATATCTCCCCGTCCAATAGTAAATATTGGGGAAATGGTAAGATGCATTGACTGCAAAGAACTTTCAATAAACTATTCCAAAATATTAAAGGTCTTTCAGATTTTTCTACCAACCCCCCCGCACAATCTGCCCGTGTTTCAATGAGGAATGGAATTCTGAGAGAGCTGTTTCAGCACTTTTTATATTAACTAGGGATGAGTCATTAGCAGGAGAAAGAAAGATAACAGCAAATGATCTGCAGGGCCAGGAAGCAGCTTACACATTCAGGGTGTGAGTGCCTTAACTACCTGAGAGGAGATTTTTTGCCTGTGTAAGACCTGTGACATTAGGGGGTAAATTTTCAAAGTCATATACTGGAAAACTGGGTACATAATTTCCATTGGAATTATTAGGAGTGTCATGCCTAAAAACACAGGCACCACTAAGAAATATTATCCCTTGTCTTAGTGCCAGTATGATGTTTGCATGTTAGTTCTACTGCTGAAACCCATATTCAGTCTCAAGTATGATGGCTAGACTCAAGAAGATCCTGTTTGCACAATCTAATATCATGTATGGTTAATTAGTTTTCTGATTTGGCCACTGAGCTAATTTGACTGGAAACTGAGACGAGCAACCAGATAGACTTGTATTGGATAAATCTCTGAGGCTCTCTGAGAGTCTTTGCTCATGGCAGATTGTTTTTTCCTCTGTCCAATGCATAGTTAAAGCATGGGTTCATTTATAAATATCTCTGACATCTCCTTTATAGTCTGGTTACAAGATGACTGAGGAATAGGTGAAGACTAAAAAGGTGAAGGAGCACGATCTTTGCATAAACAAGCCATTTTGACCTTCAGACCTTTCCCCCTGTTGAAATGAAACTAGCTCTCATGCAGACAAAGTATTTGAATTGCAATAATCAACACCTGGGTTTGTTGAGAATGAATCTCTAACCTCAGAGTTCCTTGCAAGATTTGTCTAACCCCAGTATTCTTGTAAGGATGGAACAGTACCAGGAATTTTTGATCTGGTCTTCCTGTACCTTTAGCAAGTTTATTACCAAGATCTCTAAGAATGTTTGAGGCAGGACTGAATTGTGTTTTAAGAACCTTGCAGTCCTGTAATTTCCTGGTTGGGTGGTGCTGTTCTCTTGCCACTCTTCCACACATTTCTCCAGGCAATTTCACTGGGTGGCATCCAGTGGCTCCTTAAATAGTCAAGAGGCAGTGGGCACTGGCCAGTATTCTCTGCTTGGTCCCCCCACCCTCAGAACCCCTGTTATTAACTTGTGACCTGCACTCCCATCCCTGTTTTCTCTTTTGTTTTCCCAAGAGGTCAATGACTGCATCATTAGACCCCCCCCCCCCCTTTTGATTAAGGGAGGCTTATAGTTTCTTGGTGAGCAAGGGCCCACCAATCCTGTGCTGCAAATGGGCCCTGTTTCATGTAATAGGTTCATCAGTCCTTTTTTTTCTTTATGAAGGCAGCCTTGAAAAAGGCATCTAGAGCCAAACAAGTCAGAGAAATGAGCATCAGAAGAGCTCTTGTTTTCTTCACAGCTAGTGAGAGAGCCTTTTATTTATGTATTTATATTTTACATAAAACAAGCTGTTTTTTTCTGTACATAGTAAACTCTAAAGGTTTTGATAGGTATTACATAACAAATATGGGAATGCCTATGACCTGTGTTAAGAAGCCTGTGAGCATGCCCAGTGTGGATGACTTTTTACCTTGTGTGGTGCTGTGTCTGTTCTTCAGTCAACCTGAGTCCTGTGAGTTTGCAGAGCCTTGGACCAAAGGTGAGTGTTTGCTGTTCTGTAAAACACAGGGGTTCCTAAGAGCTTTGAGTGTCGTCTATGTACTTTTGTCAAGCACTGTGGAGGTGGGTTTCTCATATACTGTTGATGAGATGGGGCCAAGATAGGGACTCTAGTGTCCCCAGAGTCAGCAGCTCTTTTCCTGAGCTGATGTATCTGCATGTGTTTGCAACAGTGTAAAGCATGTGCAACTAGCAGTTAGTAAACATCTCTCCTGTTCCTCCATTGTTGGTTGTAGATGTGTTGGTCTAAGGATATAAAGGATATAGGCAGGCAGGGTTCTTTGAGTAGGTGTGATATCTTTTATTCGACCAACTGAGTAGTTGGGCGGGGGAGGGGGGGGGGAACTTTTGGGTGCAGTCACCCTTCATCAGGCATAGGGAGCCTCTGCTGGTCTGAAACTCCAAGGAATGAGAGAAGCTAAAAGTTTGGCAGGATGTTAGTGAAAATGTAAATAGGTAGAAATTAGAAAGACAAAAGGTAAAGCAGATAACAGAGGGGGGAAAAAGAAGTAGGGGCAAAAAGCCAAAGATATCACATCTACTCAAAGAACCCTGCCTGTCTTTTGTTCCTCAGAATAGTGAATAGTTCAGTGACTCCATGCAAGTCAGCTCATGGGATCACCTGTTAGTGACATTACCAGGCACAAAAATTTTGGAGCAAGTGGTGCTACATTTATTTCTGAAAATGAGCATTGTTGCAGGAGCATTTTGCAGCCCACCCCGAATGCTGTCTCTCCTGCTAATTTGATTTTGGCAGGCACAGCTCCTTGAAAACTCAGTTCAACTCTCCTTTGAAATTGCTTAGCAGGTGTAATATTCTTTGTGCCTCATGCTGCAGACACAGTACCTTTTTCAATAGTGGAGCCAATTAGAAGAATTAGCCTTAATTATAGAGTAGATAGGAAGGGCAAAACTATGTTAGGGATATATGTTTTAACTGCTTGATATGATCCCAAAAACAAAGTAAAGTGAGCTGTTAATAATCAGTCCTCCTGTGGCCCAGTTGAAGGTAAATAATCAATTGGTCCACAGATGTATGCTAAAATCAAAGGCCCCTTCTGAAATTTAGCATTTTGAAGAGCTGATGCAGAAATGTATAGAAAAAAGGAGTGTCCCACACTCTTTTTAAATATATATTTTGATTACTTCCAATATTCTTCATATAAATAATGTGGATGAGAGTATACCTAATATGAAATGTTAAGTTTCAACAAAAGGGTTGCTGTATTTAAAGTGATGTTTCTTCCAAAAATAAAAAAAGATGAATTTCTCAGAGGCAAAAAGCAAAGCTTGCACTGTGATGTTGATCTAATTCTATTACTTTCAAGTCTGTGATGCCCACTGAAGCATAATGATGCCTTAGAAGGAAAAGGAAGGAACTGTTTTGCAGACTGAAAGAAGTTGTGACATTTCTCAGATTCATAATAGCCTTTCAGAAGTTTTAGCATTAACTGTTCTCTGTGGTCTTACATCCAAGCTAAAAATAGTCTTTGTTCCATGCACCAATTATCTTTCTAGGGTTTTTCAATGGCTATGGTTCATGTATGTCAGAAGCTCTTGAATCCTTGGGATATGTTTAGTTTTAGTATTGCATGGATCTGAAAATCTTTGTGGAATAAAAATGTGAAATGGGAATTTTTCCAGGAAACAAATATTCAGTTATGCCTAAGGATCAGAATGGTACCTTTTATGCCCCCAAACAATTCTCTGACTGGATAAATGTTTCCAATGATCACTTAAGAAATATGACCCAAACATGAAGTGGGGAAAAATATTAGTTTCCATAGCTCTACTGTCCTGTATTCAAAGTCATTCCTATTACAATTAACAGGAGATGGAACTTCTATATGTTTCAGAGGGAGTTTGGATGGGAAAAGAGAGAGTGCTAATGCCTGTCAAAGTTACTCAGGTGGCATTTTGTTAATTTTCCAAGTCTCAAATTTAAGGGCTAAATTATCTCTTCTTAGAATTTGCACAAATTACAACAAATGGGTAATATCAAATGGGAAAATGGGTAATATTTCTTCTGGTGAAATTGTTCCAAGACTGTATCATGAAGTCAGAGAAGTGGGGTAAAATCCCTATGGGGCTCTTTGTGGCACTGGAAGAAGCCCTCATGATATTACATAAATTGCTAGCTTGTGACTAATTTACACTAACAGAATATGATGAAGTGTGACTAATGTTTCTAAGATGTGTGAAGATGGATGAGCACATGAATGCTGCAGAACTATCTTGAAGTGAATGTGAGCTTTTGCTATTATTTTCTCCTTTAAATACCACTTTAGGTACTCGCTGTGCAATTATATCTGCTTATGGAATCATAGAAATGTAGGGCTGGAAGGGACCTTAGGAGGTTATCTACTCCACCCCCTGCTCAAGGCAAGAGCATCTCTATTTAAACTATCCTATATAAGTATTTGTGTAACCTGCTTAAATCAAGTGTGAATTTTGCTTGCTATTCCTGTGCTAGAGAATGGAGAACAGAGCTGGTGGAAGTGTGTAGCAATGAAAGGCTAGAATAGAGATTTGTTTTTCTGACAATAAATGTGTTAAGTCCTAATGCTTAGGGAGAACTTACTGGTAATTGAAGGAAACAACCAAGACAAAGATACATATTTGAATCTCTTTCCCATTTAGCCCTACTTGATCTGACATGCAGACAAACGAAGTCATTTCATATGTATATTTTTCATGATGGTCCTACTATGCAAACCACAGTTTGGTGAGTCCCCCCTCCCCTACCCACCATATGTGCAGAAAGAAAAGGAATGTAGGTTCAGAAATATATCTAACCTGATTCAGATTGCTTTTATACTAATGTGCACCATACCGAGATTTCAGAATCCCCACACTTTTACTTGGAGAGGTGAACTAGTTAGTCTCTAGGAGCATTTTTACACGTACTCAGTGGCGGGGGCAGAGAGGGCACTTTAGAGTGGCTTACAGGAGCCTCTTTAATTAAAGTGCCTAAAGTGTCTCATGTATTCAGCATCCCACACTTCAGAATGGCAGCAGGGGCGTTTTAACTAAAGCTCATTCAAGGTGCTTTAGTTAAAGCACTCCGACCACCATTTTGAAGTGCGGGGATGCTGAATACACATAACGCCAAGGCTGCTAGAGTGTGTTGATTAGCATGCTAATCAAGTCTGCTCTGACTGTGCTAATTAACATGCATCAGAGCACGGATTGGACATGCATGTAGGTGCCCCAAGTTTCCATCTTTGCCCTGCCTTTTGCCACACCTTCATGTGCAGTCTTTTCCTATCAAGTGAGTGCATTTCTTTTCCAGGATGTGTGTACAATCCAGGATGAAAATTCATTCAAGCAGCGACATTTTTCAGTGAAGAATTTAAGTATCTTGGTCAAAGCTGAGGACGTAAAATGGTTGTTATTTTTATTCTAATTTTTAAACACATTTTTGGGTAGCCTTTTCTTTTTCCTCATAAGTTGAAAAATTGTGGTACTACTGCATTTATGGAGATTCCTCAGTTAAGGCCACTATTATAGCCATGTGTGCTCAAACTTCATGTGACAGGCCACTAAATTAATGAGATTATCTTTAATGTCAGGGGACTTTAAAAACTAATAATTGTTAGAGGGGGCACATATGTGTGTGGGGAAAGGGGGTGGGAGGAGGAAAAAGAGTTATCCTTCTGTTTCCTGAGTGTTTGGCAGGTGGTACATCTGAAGTTTTACCTTCTCAAGCTTGTTTTCATCCAGTAGGACTACACTCTTTTTCATATGAGCTGAGATTACGTAGTCACATAACTTCAGGAGCTTGATGAAAATTGTCAAAGATTGTGATCCTTGGCTATATAGCAGGGCTATATCTGGAATACAAGCAAACATGCTGCCACTTGGAATTTTTATCCCTCAAGACTGTACATTCTGTGTGATGTGATGTGTCCCAGAGAGAAAAGATGGGACTTGGATGTATTAAATGTGAAATCCTCTTTAGAGATTCCTAAGACCCACCAAACCCTGGCACTTAGTTCTCTACATTATAGAATGAGTGCACAGTATCATGGCACAAGATGTGACTAGGATACCATGTTCAGCATAAATTATGTGGTACTGGGAAAAGGAGAGCTACTGCTGACACTTACCAACAAAAGTTTGGGTTTTTTTTCCTTTCTCATAAGCATACCCCAACTTTCTTTTACTAGTAACAAATGACACAGCAGAGCAAGAAAGGGGCACCTCTAAGGACAACATGACTATGACAGGTGTATGTACAATAAAATAATGAAGATATATTTTGATGTGATGTACTCTTTGTCAGATGAACACCAATAGT
>NW_005841842.1:594881-609352 GCF_000455745.1 Alligator sinensis | reverse complement strand
GAAAGGAGTAGATGGTGCAAAGGATTCTTAAGTTCAGACTTAATAGTACAATTTCAATAAAATAGAGACCTTATACAGTGCATTGTAGTTCCCATTCACAGTTCCACTTTCACCAAGGATTGTACATAAGGCATGGGTTCTCCAACAAGTCCAGGAATGGAAGGAAGACAGTCAGGACCCCCTCTCCCATACCTGTCCATTTTTTATGACTAGATATGAGTGGAGATCTCCAGTTTTGTTTTTTGTTGTAGCAGGTGGTTTGGAAAAGGTTGAGATGATCTGATCTCGGGTAAAGCAAGGTAACCTCTTTAAAATGGTTAAGTGACATACTACCATTGAAACTGGTATTACAATGCAAATTATGTTACCTTGTATAACTCCAAAGCATTGTGAATTATGCATTACATTACATGACTAAATTAATATATTTATGTATTTCTATTTGCTTCATACAAAAGAAAAAATACCATTGTAAGCATATTTTTCAGAGGTAAAAAATGATGATAAATATTCCAATAATGACGAAATCAGAGGGCTGACATACTGCTCTCATCCTTGGGCTCTAAATATCTATGTTCCTCCAAATTCAAATCAAACTTCTTTATTTTTGAGATGGTTAAACTGTTCCATGAAAAGTTGTGTATGTCTGTGGGGACTTGGCAGACTGGTTTGATCTTTATAGACATTAAAGAAGATTTGTTTAAAAAAAACAAAACAGGGATTTGCCCCTACTGTTATCTTGTTTGTTGGCAGTTGAAGTGGGTGATATTTTGATGGGGTGTGGTATGTATGAGAGAGGGAGACCAAACTTTATATAGTAACATGTTTTGAGACCTTCAAGGTGAATATGCTATGAAAATAGAATATTATGACTTTGTGCAAATCATTCTCATATATAAACACATTCCTTTTGCAGTTCATTCTGATTCAGAAAACACAAGAAAGATGGTGAGAAACCTTTAAGTGTCCCTGGCAGAATAAGTTCAACTAAATATATATGTAGTTGCTCTTCATTTTCAGTACATCTTTCCCTAGGGAAAGCCCAGGACGGAGAAAATGGGAGGGAGGGAGGGAGAGAGAAATATCTTCCAGGTGACAGATTCCCTGATAGTTTTGTACAAGTTCAACAGAAAATATGTATTTTTTTTTTCAATCTTCTGGCAATATCACTCACTAAGTGAAATGCAAAAGGGACATGAGATTTTAATATTTTATTCCCTCATCCATATCATTTCTGCTATTACATAGGGATATGCACTGGCAGAGTATAAAGCTACAAATGAGAAAGCCCTTTGCAATGAGTGCAAGATGGTGTTCTCTCTGTAAATGAGAATCGGTTCAACAGTTTGCAGCAGGACAATGTCCTGCCATTGTGAGGAGCTAATTTTCATTTGTGAGGTTGGCAAAAACAATATCATCAGTGTCTTATAGGAGGAAATAACTCGGATCCCTCTCAAGTGGCCTTATTAAGCTGTTGCATGGAGCATTGTTGATGGACTACATGGAGAACTGTCTCCTGTCCTTCTCAAGCAGAAGGAATATTTGTGGGAGGGAATGACCCTGATTGGGTAGTAGTGGGAGGAAGAGTTGAATGGTTCTTCAAACAATACATATTTTATCATAGATTTCCCCCATGTCTGTAGGTTTAGTTAGGTGATTCAATCTCTTATCTCCTTTTACTTTTTTCATCCTGTCTTTACTCTTGCCCAACCTAGCTCTCTCCGAATCCTTTCAGTGGTTCTCACCTTCCGCAGCACATACTAGCTGCAGTGATACATATCTTGTGGATGCAAACAAGTGAGTGCCAATATCTTTGCTGTTGAATGGCCCCTTCCTAGATTTTTCCAAATTGGGATGGTGATTTTCTTTTCTTGTCATTAGATTATGCAGTGGTATCTAATATGCTAGAGAGTGAAAGTAATTATTATAACTGCTAAATATGCCAGTGGAGAAGTTTGTTGTGGTAGCTGCCCTGAAAGCACAGGATGTATGAGGGTCCCTGTCACAAAGCTCCTACAGTCAAAATGGGTGAGATGAAAGGGTTGAGAAAAGATGAATGTCAGTCCAAGACAGCTGGTCAGTGCCAGAACCAGAAATAAACTCCTGACTCCTAGCTTTATCTAGTAGCCCACACTGTTAGTCAGTAAACCCCTTAAACTGTCACCACTTTAGGGTACTCCAATCAAACCAAATCTTTGCATCTCATTTTTGCCACGTTAACTGTACTCTGTTTGAGAATGTTGTGTTTCTGTTAGCTTAAAGCAAAACAACATTGTAAATGCTGACTACAAGTTAGAGCCTAGCTTCTAGAACATTCACACTAATGCTCTTACATCTCGAAAGCCTTTAAAAGCAACTGAAAATGTTATGCTAGCCTTTGGACTATAGGCATTGATTGTTTGTACTGTCTGAATTCTTTACAACAGCCCTATCTTTGAAGCCGCCTGGTAGTAGATACCTGTGATCTTTTCTCTGGTCAATACCACTAATGCTGGCTGTACTGTAGCTCTGAGATATTTCTTTAGTCCTTGTTCTGACTTCTTTGCTTTGTTTTGCTTTTTATCTTTGGGGGAAAATATTTAAAACAGTTTTCCAAAAGCATCTTATCTTTTGTGCAGAATAGGTTGCTATTCCAGTGCTGCCTTTAACAGCAGAAAAACCTGAGTTATAACTTTTTAGTATGAGAAGCAAGTAACGTAGCTGTTGGGTGCAAGGTATCTCCTAAAGTGCCTTAGGTCTGTCTTTGAAAATCTCTTTCAGAGGGGAGGACAGGAAGATAAAAAAAATATCCCCAGATAAATGCATGTATGCTTGTGTGTGGTGGGCTTCATTTCATTTCATTTAGTTTCATCTTGTCTGTCTTTCTGTCTCTTTCTTTCAAAATGGCTGCTGACAGGAGTGTATGCTCAGAGCTTTGAAAGCTGCTCTCTGTTTTGTGAGCCTTTCTCCCTCTCGTTTTATTTTCCCTCCCCTAGACAGTCTGACCCCTTTCCCACTGTAGTCCCCCACTTTTCATTACTTTTCCCTGCCTTTTTTCCCTCTTTTCTCAGCCCTTCCCCTGCAGTCACCCTCTGTCCCTCCCCTCCCCCTCCCTCAGGTTATTCTTTTGTCTTCCCTCTCTCTCCCTGCAGCTTTTCTCCTGCTTATTGTTTTCCCTTCCCTTCCTTGCCATATTGCTTATCTTTCTGGGTTCCCAGGGTTAGTTAGTTTTTTTTGTTCCCAGCTTCTTTTTTACCTGGGGGCAGAGGACTTCCCATCCCCCACCCCTCTGGTTCCTTGCAGGGTTAACCCTGTTTCTGCTGGAATGGCTGAAGGCAGCTCCCAGCAATTCACTACTGGGGTTTCAGCCCCTCTGGATTGGAGCTTTGGTCTCCAGCTTCATGCCCCTCCCTCCACTGGAGTGGAGGAGTGTGCTGCTGCTGTGGGGGTGCTCATAGGCTGCGAACACATCCTCTATGCTGCCTGGGTGAGTTCAGTTCCCATCATCTTCCTCAGTTCCCCTGCTTTAGTGAATGAGGTTGTGGTACCAGGTGTGTTGGTCAGGAGTGTTTTTTGCCTCTCAGTGCCTCTAGACACACTGGCTGTTCATATGGTAGCCTCAAATATGCCTCCATTTCTCTTGGACGATGACCTCACTAACTGCCTGCACCCTTATGGGGATGGTTACAGGGCCAGTCCATAGACTGCTCCTTGGCAGCAAGGTCCCTGAGCTCTGGCATGTCCTGTCCTTTAAAAGGCAGCTGTTCATGCTGCTTAACAGGGAGGGTCGGGGTTTGCATCAGTCCATGTCCTTCATGATTGATGGGCAGCAGTTTGAGGTCTACCTCACAACTGGGGACACCTCATGTTTTCGCTGTGGTAGCAGGTCCCACCTGGTTACCCAGTGCCCAAAGAAACAGCCAGCCACAGCAGAGCCTCCTGTGGCTGTGCCCAGTAGTAGTTCATCCACCTCTGGTGCAGCAGCTCCGTTGGGTGCTGGGGAAGGGCCTTCCTCCCAGTCACTCCCTGTTTCATCAGAGTCAGCTAACTCTGTGACGGTGGCCCTGGCCCCCCCCTTTCCCTTCCCCCTCAGGGGAGGATTTGGCCTCTCTTGCTGGGAAGGGCAAGTCATAGGAAAAAAGGGGTCTTCTAAAAAGGCCTCTTTATCCCCTCAAGACATCCCCACTACTTTGAGGGGAGGTGAGGTTATTGAGCATGGGTCCCACTCTCTGCCTGCTTCCTTGGCATCTCCTCCAGACTGTGTAGTGGTCAGGCATAAGCTGGGGGTAGGCAAGGTGGTGAAGAAGTCTGATGGCCCTCCTGCTACGTTTCAGATCCTTGAGCCTGATGAGATTGATATGGAGGTTGGACCCTCTGGGAGCCACAGGCAGCTCTGGGAGCAAGAGTGCCAGGCCCAGGAGAGCACTCCACTGAAGAGGTCAGGAATTTGTCACCCCCCCCCAAGACTACTTGGGTGATGCTGCTCCCACAGGGCCTGATGCTGAGAGTCTTGGTGAGGGGTCAAGCGCTTCCCCCGGGGCTTGACGGCTCTCAGTGCCTGATGCATACAGCTCCTCCTCGTCAGAGTCGAACTTTGATTCTGCTTCTGAGGATGAGTTGACAGAAGTCTTCCCTCAGGAGGTAGTGTCCCCCAATTCAGCTAAGGTGCCCCCCTCAATAGAGAGCATCCCCACCCTGGAGGTAGAACCTGTTCCTGCTTCTGAGGAACCTCCCTGTGCTGGCTACTTTGTTGAATACCTCTTTGAGTTTCTAGACCAGACCAAGCACCACTGGAGGGTTGCACAGCATACACATAAATGGTTCTGAGACCCTGAGACATTTGTGGTGTCCACAAGGGCCACAGCAGCGGCACTGCACTCCAATCTAGGGATTCAGCATTATAGTTTTTGCCTTAGCAAACTTACGGGTGATGTTGGGTGCTTGTTACGAGAGGTGCCAGCTGGGGAGTTGTAGGCCTGATCTTTCCCTGTCCTGCATGTTTGCTTCTCTCTCTTTTTTTTTTTTTTTTTGGCCTTGCCTGTCCCCCCCCACCTCTTACACCCTTCACACATGGCTGTCACAACTGTTGGTTCCTTTAATGCCAATGGCTGCAGAGACTCTTTGAAGCAGACAATACTCTTTGATTTCCTGCACCAGAAAAGGCTGGACATTGCCTTTCTGCAGGAAATGCACACTGATGCAGCTAATCAAGCTAACTGGCATATCACTTGGAAGGGCCATTGTTTCTTGAGTCATGGAACCTCCCTCAGCACAGGGGTCATGATCCTTCTTTCACCACAGCTGATGCCTGACTCAGAGGTAGCCCAAGAGGTAGTCCCTGGCTGCCTGCTCACCATTTGTATCCTGCTTGCGTAACATTTGCCTCCTCCTAATGAACATCTATGCACCCACTGCTGGATGAGAACAGACTGCATTCTTTGAGACACTGGCTGACTTCTTGCAGAGCGCAGATGATGATGATGATGATGACCTTCTCCTCCTGGGCGGGGACTTTAATTGCACAGTTGATGCACGTCTTGCCTGGGGTGGGATGGATCCCCATCCATCCTTAGCCCAGAAGCTGTGGAACGCTTTGGAGGCAGCGGACCTTGTTGATGTATGGCGCCATCTCCATGCCGATAAGAGGCAGTATGCCTGGCTGAAGGCAACCGCTGGTGGGCTCTCCATGGCATGCCTTTACCACTTGTACATCACCAGACACCACCTACCACTCTTATGTAGCAGCCACATTACCCTGGCAGGACTATCAGATCACAGCCTGGTCTCTTGTGTGCTAAGCCTATCTGGCAGGACACATTCTCAGGCACTCTACTGGTGCCTTGACACTAGTCAGTTGCAGAATGCTCACTTCCGTGACTGTTTTGCTCACTTCTGGCAGACGTGGGAGGCTGCAAGAGCCACCTTCCCCTCCTGGAGGCAGTGGTGGGATGTGGGAAAGATGCAGATTAGAGGTTTCTGTCAGCAGTACATGCAGTTGGCAATGAGCAAGCTTTGCCACCGTGTTTGGGAGTTGGAGGAGGGTGTGGCACAGATTGAGGTGGCCCTGCATGATGCTGGTAGTGATGCCGGGCTGCTCAAGAGTCTTAAGCTCCACAAGCAACATCTGCGGGAGCTGGCAGAGAGTGCAGTCAGGTGTGCAAGGCCTGCCCCCCAGAACAAAAACTGGCAGAGACTGACGCCTCAACTCATTTCTTGAGCCTTGAGAATCTATGAGATGCACGGAAGGTCATTGACCATCTTAAGACCCCAGACAGCCAAACACGTACAGATCCTTTTGAGATTTAACACCATGACATCACCTTCTACAGGGAACTGTTGGCAGCTGAACCAATTTGCTTAGAGTCTGCTAGGTGCTTACATGATGGCCTCCCTAGGCTTTGCTCATCAGAGACTGACCATCTTCAATGAGAACTGTCTTTGGAGGAACTCATGTCTGCTGTTAGGAACCTCACCTTGGGCAAAGTTCCTGGCATTGATGGGTTGCCTGCCGAGGTTTTTTTTTTTTTTTTTTATAAGACCTTCTGGCCTCTCCTCAGCCCCTGCCTCCTGCATGTCTTTTATCGGAGTCTCACAGGCCAGACCATGCCAACCAGCTGTCGCCAAGTTGTTCTCACCCTGCTGCCTAAGAAAGGAGACCTTGGCTTCATCAAGAACTGGTGACCAGTGTCCCTCTTGTGTGCTGATTACAAGATCCTGGCCAAGGCTTTGTCTAACTGGTTGTGCACCACTATGACTACGATCATTGGTCCTGAGCAGAGCTACTGCATGTCGGGCAGGATCATCCAGGACAGTCTGTTCCTGCTTTGAGACCTGCTGACGGCTGCAGGCCTCTTTGGTCTTAACATCAGGCTTGTCTTCTTGGACCAGGAGAGAGCCTTCAATTGGGTTGGCCATGACTACCTGTTTTGGACCCTTGAGGCTATCAGCCTCAGGCCTGTCTTTACCTCTGTCCTTAGGGTCCTGTGTCAGGATGTTTAAAACCTCCTGAAGGTGAATGGCATGCTCTGTGCCCCATTCCCAGCCTGCAGGGACATTCTCCAGAGCTACCTTATGTTGGGAATGCTGTACGCCTTGTTCATGGAGTCCCCAATCCACGCACTGTGGTAGTGCCTGACTAGACTAACTCTTTCATCTGCTTCCATCTCAGTGGGCTGACAGTCAGGCTGACAGAATATGCAGACGATGTGACTGTCCTCATTAGCACCCAGGGTGACATCCAGTCCTTGGTTACCTGTCAACAAGCCTATGAGCGTGCCTCTTCAGCTTATGTGAACTGGACCAAGAACGACACACTCCTTCTTGGTCCCTGGGTCAACCCCTTCCCCACTGACTTGCCAGGGTCTTATCTGGCATCTACAGGGCCTCAAGGACCTAGGGGTGTTCCTTGAGCCGTCAGTTTTCTTGGCACAGAACTGAGAAGACATTGGCGCCGAGGTGGAGGCACGCCTGCAGCAATGGCACTGGCATCTGCTCAGCCTCTCCTACCATGGTCGGGTCCCTATTGTCAACAACCTGACAGTTGCAACATTGTGGCACCGTTGTGCTGTGTTGGATCCCTCACCAGTCCTGCTTGATAAGCTTCAGCGACAGCTTGTAGACTTCTTTTGGGATGGGTGTCACTGTCTCCCCTGAGCTGTTCTTTATTTGCCGGTGGCCAAGGGAGGGGGCAGGGTTTGGTTGACCTAGTGGGCAGGGTGGTTGCCTTCTGCCGGCAGGCCCTCCAAAGGCTCCTCTATTGGGAGGACCCCCTCCCCTGGCAGCCACTAGCTCGGTTGTTTTTTGCACTGGGTGGGGGGCTTTGGCTTCAACCAGGAGCTTTTTCTTATGGACCCCACCCTCCTGGCCTGGGGTGTCCTCCCACCCTTCTACCAAAGCATCTCGAGGGGCCTGGTGAGCTGCTTTCTGCCTCCTGCCCCAGGCCCGGCATCTGCAGTTACTGCAGGAGCCCCTGGTCCGTAACCCAGCCCTGCAGTGCAGTCTGCCAAGCCTTGCTTCTAGCAGCCTTGTCGACTCCCTCATTTGGTCATATACCATCCGGCTGGGACACCTCAACGTGACCCAGTCAGACTGGTTGTCAGCTGAGGCTCTGGCCATCCACTTGGGCATGTCCTCAGTCTGCTGTGCTGCCTACTTCCTAAGGGATGTGCGGTCCGTTATCCCAGAGGATGCGGCAGCTGCCTTGGAGGAGCACCTCTGAGCATGAAAAGCCCTCCCTGCTGGGGATGTCTCGATTATGGATAGTAACCTGGATGGTAGGTCTGGCACCTTACTGGTTCTCCCCATGTCTCCTGACAGTGGTACTGAGATCTGCTTTGACATGCTCCCCTGGAAGGCCCGGTGGGTGATTTGGGTCCACCATTCCTGTGTCCTTGCCACTCATCTCAACACGATGTGGCGGAAGCACGTGGCAGCACTAGCACTCACATCAGCCTGCCCTGCCTGGTGCACACTTTACAAGCCCCCCATTTACAAAAAAAGGTGATCTTCAGTGGCGGTTGTTACATGGCATACTGGCCACTGGCACTCTTGCCTGCCATGTGGACCTACATCAGCGGCCTGTCCCTTTTGTCCAGGGAGAATGGAGGTCTTAACCATGCCTTCCTCGGATGCCCCCAGCTGTTGCAGCTGTTTGCTGCTCTCAGTGCTTTACTTGAGGCGCTGGGTTTGGACCTCTCAGAGGCCACATACTTGTTTTCCTTCCAATACTGGGCAGCTAATGGGGGTATCATCTTCCCGGCCAACTTCTTACTTGCCCAGGCAAAAATGGCCACCCTCAAGAATTGCAGGAACTGGCTTGCTGGGGCCAACTTAGATGATGCCCTGCAGCTCTTCCAGTTTGTGGTACGGACACGCCTGTTGCTGGAATTTGAGCATGCTGTCTTCCAGCAGACATTGCCCACCTGCCAGGCACAGTGGGCAATTCAGGGGATGCTCTGCAGTGTCAAGGGTGGCCATTTAGTCCTTGCATTGTGATACTGACAGCCCCTTCCCAGGGTACTGGCAGGGGGTCTCAGCAGGCGGATGTTGCACTAGATATTTTTGTTTTTAGACTGTGAAGGCAGGCCTTGTGGGCTGAAACCCCAGGCTCTGTCCTTTGTATCAGGGCCCTCTACATGGGCCATATTTTGTTTTACTTTGTTGGATTGTTACCTGCTTTTTCCCTTAATAAACCTTTATAAAAAAAATCAGAAGTCTGTCTGTCTGTCTTTTCATTGTGAAGTGGGAAAGAAATTTGGGCTGTGGCAAATAATGATTAAATACAATGACAAGGAAGATGCTTCAGATGGAAGAAAATCCTATTACTTTATTGATTTACAATGATTAGTGTTTCTGAAGGAGGCTGCATTGTCACAAGAGTAGTCATTCGCAGCTGTTTATCGATTCTAATGGGGATTGAAAGGTGATTGAGTGCAGTGACTTTTTGTGCCCTGCTGCTTTTTTCTTGAATTTTGGCAAAAAGCAATTAAAGGCAATTCTGTTTTCCATAAGCATCTCCTTATGTGGACTGGGCCTCCTAATTACAACACTATAAACTGAGATGGAAAAGCTAATGGTCACCTGACAGCCCAGCATAAGATTAATGCTCATCATTTATGAGGCAGCGGCAATAAACAGGATGATAAGGTTCTTCAGAACAGGGCTTAAATATTAATTTGAGCTGTAAAGCTGCATGAATACATCAATAAATCTTTTGTTTGTTAATAATCTTTAAGTGTTAAGGTGCATTGTAATTTGTTTGTGGTACCCAAGGACCTGGAAGTGCACACGGTTAATTGATCAATGAGAGTCTGTACCACATTGTGTTATCCTGTCACTGTGATAACTAGGTTGTGTGTATAATCAGTTCTTTAGTCTGCACAATGCATACACAATTTAATCCTTAAATAGGATTTAGCTTTACTAAATATAGATTGGGACTGTGAAACTACACTGGCTTTGAGTTTATTGCTCAAATATTTTAGTAAACAAGAACAGTTAAGCTCCCATCTCTGGGGATGGGGAAAGATGATGATGATGATATGGTTAGAACAGTTGATCATGGAAATAAAGAGGTGATATTTAGGGAATTGTTGTGAATTTCAGAACATTATCTAAATATGGAATTGTGAAACTTACTCAGAGGCTTTAATGGTTCTAGGCATATGACCTATGTGGATCACAGAAATGAAAATGGGATGCAGAGACTCTAACTACTGATTCAAGTGAAACAAAGCTGATATACTACTTTTCCCCAGGTTAGGAGGAATTTCAGGCTTGTGTATGCCTCCAGAACCAAGCCGTGCTCAGACTTTTCCCTTATTGCCCATCTTGTTCTCAGAGTTTCAGAGAAATTTAGAACTGAATGGATATACAAAATCACCTTTTCACTGCCTCACAAACATGCTTGGACAGTGAAAAGTCATTACCCATGCTGTTTCTCTCTTTTGGATAACTAGACAACAGTCTCTAGTAATGTTAATTTGCTACCCTGCACGAGCACCAAATTCACCTCCCAAGTAATTTTTATAGGTACAAAGATTAGTATGTTGGTTTAAGAAGAATGATGCTTGTCTATCAATAAACCTTGTGGCACTCAGAACCCAAATTGTTATGAAGCAGTAATTGTAGGCCAGACTGTGCAAACCCTGACTTACAAAAAAAATCTTTACTTGTGCAAGTCACCTCCTGAAGGCAATGGAATGACATATATAGCAAGACTGTACTACTGTGGTCTGTACACAGAGCATGTTCTTGGGTTTTCAAATCTCCTGCCTCCTCCTTTGAAATGGGGTCAAGCATCCCTCATGTCCACAAGTGGTTCATAAGATTGGACTTCATGGAGAAGGAGAGAGCAGAAATATATAGGTCATGGTTAGGCTATCTCACTCCCATGAATTGGAGCTGTGTTGCTTATTCAGAAGACCTTCCTGCTCAGGAACCTCCTTAGAAAACATTCAGTGACAGCCAAAGGGATCCCTAGAAACATGGTGGCAAGGAAGTACAGGAATGGTGTGGGAAAGGGAAGGAGATGGTGATGCACTACAGGTTTTATTGTGATACTTCTATGTTCACTGCGTTCATGTTATAATATTGTGTGACTTGGTTTAACTCATTAGCATTTGCACAGAGGCTGGAGGGTTTGCATTATGTGCCAGATGAGATTGGATGGACCTTTAGCATCTGCAGAGCTTTGAATGGCTGTAACATATATTACCCAAGAGGTTTCCAGAGGAAACGCACATGAGATAAGCAGCCTGGCAGCTCCTGGAGAAAAGAATCTGGGAACCAGCAAGTGGAAAGTCTCTGGGGCTGCTCAAGGCTGTGTAGGCTGGAGCAGGGATGAAGGTGACTGCTTCACCCTTATGGAAGGCACAGAGAACCTCTGACTGGGTGGCGTTTGCCCCAGTAAATGCCTTTACTAAAGAAACTGTCTGCTGTGCTGCTTGGAACTGTGGGTTGCATTGGGTTGTCCCAATGGGAAATGATGTTCTGCTCTCAGGGGTGTAACTCGATGTTTGTTCCTTGAGTTAAGGCCATGGAAAAACAAGGAAGGTGAGACACTGAAAGGCTGGGGTCTTGGAGTGGGAAGGAGCGTGGGATCCTGCCTTGCTCTAGAAGGCAAGCCTGAGCTGGCTTCAAGGGGTGCTCTCAGAGTCCAGTGAAGGCTGTCTGTGATGGGAAGGCAGAGGGGATGAGGGAGGAGAGAAGAGGGAAAGGCCCAAGAGCCAGTGTGCTCTCACGTGATTTTTATGTGGAGCATAGGAATCCATAAGCGTTGGTGGGTTTGTGCTATGACTTTTTCCAATGGGACAAATCTTGGCACAGTCATGATGATCCAAAAGCATCATGCATTGTGGGGGGGGGGGATTATTCCTGCTTCTTCCTTGAATTTTATCCAATGGATTTTTCAAGTGTCCATTACTGATAGGCGTTTACTCTCTTGAGTAAGGATTTGTGGATCAAGCCTGAGTTAAGTGGCAAACACTCCATGGAAAAATGTTTTAATGCCTTTGTTTTGAATTACAGCCACTAATTTAGGGATTAAAATGGCAGGCATCTATTTTACATTGCCAGGCACAATTACAGTGCTATACAAATAATTGCTAGGAATTATAATGGCTGTTGCTGTGTTGCTTTTCTTTGTACTTTCATATACAGAAGTATGAAGGGCTCTCTCAGATGCTCTGGTTAATCTGGCAATGCCAGGGTTTTACTACCAGAGCAACTATTTAGCTAGAAGTGTCCTATTGTTTGCCTTGCAGATGGTAGCCCATTTATTATGAGGCAAGGCATGCTGCAGATGGCTTTGTTGCTGCCCTGGCTGTGACAGGCTAACATCTCCCGGAGCAGTTGCAGGAGTGGCAATGCTCAATGTTAAATAATACTTTAGAAAATGAAAAAGAAGTGCTGTCCAAAAAGACAGTGTCATGACTACAGCCTGAATTATTAACTGGTATGAATAAGTGGAACTCCAATGACTTGATTTACACCTGCTGAGAGTCTGATCCCGTATTGTGTACAGAGGTACTTCACTTCTTGGAGGAAACTTTTAAATGAGGGGTGTACTGCCTCTCTAGTGAATACTATGGTGAGGACCTGTCTATGCTAGATTTTTATGAGCACAACTGTGTCAGGGGTGCAGAGGTGTCATTCCAGATGATATAGGTGGGCTAGTTTAGAGAGGTACGAGCCTTTGCAGGCCATAGCCCACTTTGTCAAGTGCTAGGAATGGACATTGCCAGGTTCTCCCTCAAAAGAACACACAGTGGCACATACTGGCTAAAGGCTGGAGCACAGCACCCCCTCATGGTGGAGGGAATTAATTAGAAGGTTTTGGAGTCTGGCTGTTTGCACAAACAAATCTGCACTTGGAGCAGCATAACTGGAGAGTGCCACAAATTAACACATCTCTGAGTAATGTTAGTTAAATGTGATAAATGGACTTTAGAGCGATGGGAAATCCCAGGTCATGCAAACACAAATGCAGTTGCGTTGATGTAAACAGAAAATATTGTTTTGTCTACACTTGCCCTACGGTGGCACCCTTCCCTACCTTCTTCCTGACTTCAGACTAACATGGATAACTACATATGTGTTTATAGCAGAAAACAATGCTTTCATTGTCAGTTTGTTTAGGTTTTTGGAGGGGTTGTTTGGGGGATAAAATAACCTTTACTGGAAAAAAACAGCCTTGCTGTTATGGCTGCATGATTTACTGGTATAATATACACTGGCAAGTAGTCTATTTGTGTCTCAAGTTTGTCCCCTTCTTGAGCTCCTTAGGAATGATTTTATGTCCCACATTGAAAACATAGAAATGAGTTTGTTGTCTCTTTAAAATTTAGCTTTAAACTGTATGGCATTGTTTTAAATGCATACTGTGGGGCAGTTAGGATACTGCAGTGTCCCTTTAAAAAAAAGAAAAAATATTTAAAAAATTCCCACTAAACAAAAAAACCCAATGGGCGCATTCACACATGCAAACACATGCATTTGCAGCAGCTCAAATAGAAGCAGTTTAACTGTGAACCGAGGCTTTTTGCTTTGGTGCATGTGCTCGGACATGCACTTTGTTGTGGAGCAAATTGTGCCACCTGGGGTAAAATAAACCTGCCTGGCTCCTCCTGGATCTGCAGCCAGAGGGAGCCAGAGCCCAGGTCCACGCACCTGTGCTGTCCCCAGCAGTATAAAAAGCTGCCCTGGCAATTTAACTCAGGACTACTCACTCTCAGGAGCTTCTGGGGCCTGGCCAATTGGTACCTGGGGACACTACCCCTTGTGCCAGCTGGAGTGCTGCAGCAGCCCTGAGAGTTCCCTGCACCCTCTACCCACTGCAGGGGTCTGGCAGTGGGGGCTGCTGCCTGGCTGTGACCTGCTGCGCACCTGCTAGACCCAGATGGGGACTGGAGAGCCAGTAGAGGCATCTGCCCTTTTGGAAGATGTTCTGGGTGTGGTGGCCTGCTTTGAACTTTCAAAGCATGTCCTGCTGGCCCCATTAACCAGGAGGTAAGCCACAGCCAGCTGGGTCCAAGGTGCCAGCTCTGAGCAGGCAGGGTCCTGCCACTGGCCTCCCTAGCAGGAATTCTGGTGTTCCCTACTGGAAAATTGAAAAATACCTGATTTAAAAAAATAAAATAAAATCCGACAGTCATATTGTAAAATACCCCAAAATCCACGTTCCTCCACAATTGAAACAAAAGACCACTATCAACAGAGAGAGAGAGAGAGAGAGAGAGAGTGAGACTGAGAGACAGCGATCAGTTGGGCAATGTTTTATTGATTTATATCTACAGTTTTTAAAGCACTGGCTTTTGGAGGGCTATGGCCCCCCAACAAGGGCCAAATGGCCCCCGCAGGGGCTACCACCCTCCTACTAGGCCCATGTGCCCCACCTGGCCCCATCCCCTGCCAGCTGCTGCAGCCCCCCTGATGGCTGCCCCCTCAACCCCAGGCACCGTCATTTAAAAAAAAAACCCCAAAAAACAGAACCC
>NW_005841842.1:587029-594729 GCF_000455745.1 Alligator sinensis | reverse complement strand
TAGTCCTCTCCCCCCTCCTCCAGCCCCCCCAACTCCTAACTCATGGCACTGGAACCCTGGTGCTGAACACACGGACACGTGCCCTAACTTTTTTAACTTAATTTTTTTTTTTTAAAGGCCCCTGGATATCCAGGGATCTAATTTTCTCCTTGCGCTGCAACATTTTTTTTTTCATGCCCACACGTGCCTCTTGCCCAGTTTCAAAGGGGTTTAAGACGGGGCAAGAGGCATGTGTGCACTCATTTGGATACACTCTATACGTTTTCTTATGTCTTCACAAAGCTTACCTCAAATACAAGACTTCCATCAAGATGGGAGGGGGTTATTTTTGCATATCTAGGGAAATTTTCTTCTTTTTTCTTTTTTTAAGGTGCATCTTTTTTCCCCTGCTATTGTCTCCAAGTCGCCATTTTACTAATGTGTGACGAGCAGAAAGTGAAACTCATTAGGAACTTATTATTAACATCTGTTTCTAATAAACTGACTGGCTTAGTAACACACATCACTGAAGTTGTGGAGATATAGTATGATAAGTAGAACTGGAGAGAGCAGATTGATGACGGAGCTGAGGTTCAAGAAAACAGTCCTAGGGCTGGTGACTGAGACACAAAAGAGGTAAGTCTCAGCATTTAGCACAGGCCGCTCAGCATATTTTATAAAGCTCTGTTTCTCATGACCTGCTTGCTGTCCTCTTCATTGCTGATCACTCAGAAAACCCCCAGTATTGCTAAAAGTAAGCATTCAAAATTTGCTATCCAACCCCTCCCTCCCTTTCCTTCCTTCTGCCCTGATGCATGAAATCATGAGATTTTAAACACAAGGCTCTTGGAATTCATTTCATTTGAATTTTCAGCATTTTAGTAGTATCCTTTTCAAGCTTAAGTCTGTAGCACTGAGAGATGATGCACCTATTTTAAAATGAAATTATGGTAAAGTTTTTTGACTCTAGAGTCCAGGAACTTGAGAACAGCTGGGACCCTGGGGAAGGAAGGAATGAAGAGGGTTGAGGGATGATATTGCAAAACTGGGTTCCTTAGTGCTTTCTTTGAGATTGCCATATGTCCTGCAGCAGGCAGTGCAGTGGCACGTCTTGCTGACCTTGTTCTGTAGCAGCCTTTAATGATGCTGCTGACTGCACTGTGGGAAGAAGGTTTAAAAGGGAAGGCTCACTGAGACTTTTAGGTTTCCAAAGAAAAGGCCAGATTTTGAAAAGTTCAGAGCATCCAGCAGTTCCTATTGAAATCAACTGAAAACAGCAATTTGCTTGCCACCCAAACAGTTCCTTTGCTGGCATGCAAGAGCCTGGCTTGTCTTTTGGGAGGGACTGAGGGGTACTTAACACGTATGAAAATCAGTTCACCTAGGCAAGCGTAGGCACACTTACTTTTGAAAATTGTGGCTGATGTCTCCCTTTGTCTCTTTCTTTCCATGCATTCTTTCTGATTTTTCTTCCTGCTGCTAATGGTTTTGAAGATGGATATTCAATATCTGCTGCTACTAGTATTATCCCTGGTGGATAGGTGTAGATGGAGTAGGCTAATATATTTTGTACGCTCAGCTAACACCTTCTACTTAGGCTGCACTGTGAGAGATGAGCAAAACCTCTGATTTTTTTCCACTGTGTAAGTACTACATTCATGTAGAAAAACCAATATTTTTTGATCCAAGGCACAATTTCTTCAAATGAACAAAGGTGTTCGGTGCCTGCTTGCTTGCTTGCTTGCTTGTAATAAAAATAATAAATCTCTGTCTTCTTGCTAAACTGTGTTTTGGTGAATTGCCCTCTGGTGGAAATTTTACTTGGATGTTTTTTTATTATTGTCAACCCCCCCAGCTTTTCATAGTGAAATATGCTATTTTTCGGCTAGAAAAGAACCTTCCCCCCCACCCAATCCTCACGTCCAACTTTCTGTTATTTGATGTGGCTGCAATAAACATTGATTCCTTGTTTTCTTATTGGTTGACCCAGGCTTTCACTCTGTATGAGCTTTCTGAACAAGACAAGGGTAGAAAAACAAAGTCCTGCTTGTTCCATGTGAGCATTGACTGCTCTATAGTGCACCTTTTAAAGATAAAATTCTATTATGGGTGAATCTTTTTCCCCTCTGTTGTCATGCTGGGTGCTGTTTAACTTCTGCCTCCACTCTAGAAATCCCTGTATTTCCTTGGTGCTGAATGCATATAATGACCATTACTTGTTTTGTCCTTTGGGATCAAAGGCCATATACAGTACCAGTACCATACAGGACATTTATTTTGAATAGGATGAGTTGGATTAAAAGTAGTCCTGAGGATGAGAAGCTGTAATGTGCTCAGAACAGTATAATTTGTATATCCCCAGGGGAAAGATTCAAGAAGCCCCCATGTCTCCATCAGAATTTATAGCTATGAAAGGAAAGAATAAGACTCTGAACAGATTTGAATTGGCTTTGACCCAAAAGCCAAACAAACCCAAGCAACTGAATGTCTGGGGTACTTTGAGCTGAAAGGGGGCAAAGTTGCATAAATTAAAACATCCATCCAGAATACATAAGAATCCACAGAAAAGTAAATTGCAGTCTCTCATATGGGTCTGGATTGCTACTTCCACCTCTGCTATCTATTATTATTCAATCTGCAACCTGTTTAGACAAGCATTTTCAAAGGGGATGGCTGCCTAAAGTTAAATACCTTTGGAGATACTTCAGTAAAGATGTTCTAAATGTTTTAAATGCTCACCTGAAGCTCCTATTAGGAACTATTAAGGTTTTTTGTGTTTTTGTGAAAATATACTCAGAAGAATATTTTCTCTTTAAAAATAGTACTTTACTTTTTAAATGTAGGAGCTATTAGCCTTAAGTTATAGTGGCATATACTGAAAAATCACTCTTTTATTGAAGTTAATGTCTTGTTGTTCTTCACACTGGAAAGGATAGCTTTTGTAGAAATAACATTTTTAGTAAATAGAGTACTAATGCTTTTACCTGATATGCCTCAGATCCTGTGTAATGTTATACAAAAATAAATGTATTCAGCTATTTGCATTGAGTGCCTTATTGTTGAAGGACTTTAGCTTGTAATTTTTTTTTTTAAATCTATGAATGAAATATTGTTGTATTATGGGTTTCTTTTAAAATTCACAATGCAACAATGTACTGTTATCTGTAATCTGCTTGTTCATTTCATATCTTATTATTTTTTAATAAAATACAAAAGTGGCCTGGAGCTTCAGTCTAAACTGTACATTTTTTATATAGGATTTCTGAAAAGCACTCATTATTCTATCTGCCCTGTTGGAGGTGGACCCTTTCTTTTGCATCCCTTCTGGAATTTTACTTTTAATTTTAATTTTACTGCTTCAGTGTTCTCATTCACAAGTGTCTTTTATAAAAAAAAAAAAAAAAAAATGAATAGGCATATAATTTTCTGTGCTTTTAGCACATTCGGTCAAGGAACATTATGTACATGAAGTGTATACTTTTTCGGTGTCCCGAGCCAACCCCAACAGGGAGGGCTAGGGAGGGTGAGCGGGCACCTCATATTTTGTCATTTGTGCTGTATATTTTGTCAGTTGAGGTTTCACTGTTATATGAGCAAGTGTATTTTTATCTTTGATTGCCACTGCATACATGACAATGTTCTTTCATGGACTGTAAACAGTTAATTGTGTTTATCTCTGATGTGCTGTATTTACCTGTGTTTGCTTATACTTACCAGCAAGGTTCCCTTTAAGCTGTGCATGTGTGCGGCTGTGCACAAAAAGAAATCATTCTGTGCAGTAATATTTTAAGATCGTGCACCCACCTGGAGAGTGTCATGACCCATGATTGTGTGCGCGCTTCGGCACTGCAGAATTATTTTCCGCCACATGGAGCTTTCTTTGCACGGTGCGATTCTCAGCTGCAGAGAGAAAAACCCTGGTGCAAAGGAGTTCCCGCCACCCGTATGCAAATTTGTATCCCATTATTGGCTGTTTCTAAATTATTCCCACGTGGCGGCTAAGCGATTGGCGTGCTAGCCGTATAAGAGGCTTGAGCAGTTTCCGCCAAAGTCGGAGATCTCTGGGGAGGACCTCATTTAGGGGGACTCCGCATCCATCTCGTGGAGAACTCTGGGCCACGTGGTAGAGCCTAGCAAACTCTGCGCGTCTCGGAGCCAACTGGTGGTTTGATCACCCATCAAGAGTCTCTCCCTGTTGCCGACCGATCCCTCGACGTACCCCTACCCTGCGCACTCGTTGAGAGTCACCTTTCGCGCTCTCATTTTGGTATCCAGAGCTCTGCCCGGTTCCTTTTATGGAGCCTAGCAAACTCCGTGTGTGTGTGTGTGTGTGTGTGTGTGTGTGTCTTCGGTGGAGCCTAGCAAACTCCACGTGTGTTTATCTGTAACTGCAACGCAAGCAAGTTTTCCTGCCTGCACCGTGACTATCTACAGTGTAACTAAAATAATCTTTAATCAACCTCCATGCGTCAGTGCCTAATTCTAGTTTGCCGTGCCGCCTTTCCCCGGCCCGCGTGCCCGGGCTGCTGGCCACAGCCCCCCGGCCCCGACAGAGAGGAGCTGGGCTGTGGCAATTTGTAAACTTTGAGTAAGGAGTGTGGCGGAGGCACTGGGGCCAATGTGGACACTTACTGGCGATAAGCTCCTCACACCTCTGCTCTGGTGAGCTTCACCCCAAGCCTGGCACCATGTGCCTCCTTGCTCCCCAAGGCAAGGTGGGGGCAGGGCTGGGGGCTGGGGCAGAACTGGACACCAAGCAGGCTCTGCCAGCTCTGGCGAACTGCTCGACTCTCCAGCCCCTTCTGGTGAGCTACTCTAACCCCTCACACATCATAACCACAGAACACTTTATGAAAACAGAATCAAACATACCGTTTGGTGTGCCACAGGTAAAACTCAGGGTAGGTAAGGACACAACTAATCCTGTCTGTGTATCGGCAGACAAGTTATTAGGTTAACATATGCTCCTATGACCCCAGGAAGTCCCTGTGCTACATAGGAAGATAACCCCCACAAGACTTTGCCAGCTTGACTTGGGAGAAAAATTTGTTCTTAACCCCAAATCAATGGTTGGTTTAACCCTTAGTGGAAGAACACAATGCTCTAGTCAGATATCTGAAATGCTGTAAATTGTGTGTAGCTGCTACAGTTCAAAATCTCATTTCTATATATGGTTAATCTCTGATATTTCAGAGGGAAGAAGAATGGAAGGGAAGGGGGGAAAAGGAAATCCTCATAAATCAATAAAACATCCATGGGGGAGGGAGGGGGGCAGAATACTGCCTGGTTCCTACAAATGACAAACAGAAGCACTGAAGCATGGAGATATCAGAATTGGGCAAAAATTACCTGCACCTTACAGTTACATAGTTGGTAGGGTCGGAAGGGACCTGAGCAGATCATCTAGTCCGACCCCCTGCCATGGCAGGAAAGAGTACCGGGGTCAAATGACCCCAGTAAGGTGTTCATTCCCAGGGTAGGAATGAACTGCAGCCTGACCAGTGTCACATAGAGGGGAAGGATAACCTCCTTGGATCTGCTTGAGATGCATCTGTGGATGCATGACAAGGTACAGTTGGCCTTCCTGACCGTGTCCCCACACTGTCGACCCATGTTCATTTTGGCATCAATAATGACTCCAAAATCCTTTTCTGCCTCTGCACCGATGAGAACGGAGTTCCCCAGCCTGTAGGTATGCTACTGGTTCTTCCTCCCCAGGTGCAGTACCTTGCACTTGTCAGTGTTGAAACCCATCCTGTTCTCATCTGCCCACCCCTGTAACCTGTCTTGGTCTGATTGCAGCCTATTCCTCCCTTCTGGCATGCCCACTTCTCCCCACATCTTAGTGTTGTCTGCAAATTTGAACAGGGTGCTTTTTACCCCCTCGTCCAAGTCGCTGATGAAAATGTTGAACAGTGCAGGCCCAAGGACCGAGCCCTGGGGGACCCCACTGCCCACATCCCTCCAGGTCAAATAAGACCCGTCCATCACCACTCTCTGGGTGTGGCCCTCCAGCCAACTAGTGACCCATTTGACTATGTAGGTGTTGATGCCTTAGTCTCCTAGTTCTTTAATGAGAATGGGGTGAGAGACAGTGTCAAAGGCCTTCCTAAAGTCCAGAAAGACTACATCCACTGCTACACCTGCGTCTAAGGATTTTGTGACCTGGTCGTAGAAGGCCACCAGGTTGGTCTGACAGGACCTGCTTCTAATGAACCCGTGTTGGTTGCCCCTAAGCATAATCTCCCCTGCTGGCTCTCTCATAGAGGAGATAGGGCAGGTTGGCAGATTAACCAAAGCACAGTATGATTCAGGACAGAACGTCAGTGAATTGAAACCGATCCCTTGAGATCCTCTTGGTGAAGTATACATTATGCATGTGTATACGTGCACATGTGTATGTGAATATATTCAGGAACAAACCGAAGCGGCGCGCTCGCATACCGAAGTGGCATTGTCACAGATCGCTACACCTTAGAGGGAACATTGCTTACCGGTTCTGGATCCGTTACTTACCTGTGTGGCTGATCAGTGGCCCACTCCAGAGATCAGAGAAGTGGCACCCTTTGAAATGAAATCTACCACAATCGGCTACAGCTTTTCAGTGGTCTAGCTCAGCTATTTGTTGCAGCTCTGCATACCTCCTATTTTGCAGAGGGAATAAGAAATCTAATATGGCACAGTATGATATTCCACATTGAGCAGTGCAATTAGGTAATGAATATGTTCACCATGCATATTTCTGATATAGTCTTGCAGTCGAGTACTAACACACCATTGACAGTTTTCTGAACCTCCTCAAGTTCTAGAACACCATGTTAATAGTCTACTATTATTCTGGCATGAAAACAAACATGCCAAATGGCATTCAGAAGTAGAGTTGGTTTTAAACTTTTTTAGTGAAACAGTTTTGCTGAAAAATGCTGGCTTATGCCTAAAAAGTTTTTTGTGTAAGATGTCTTGAGTGTGGTTAATTTTCTCTGTTCTCATGGTAAATTTCTGAAAGAGCCCCATGTGGACTTCTCTCAGGTTTTCCCTGAGAAAAGAGATCCAGGAAGTTGCAATTTCCATGACACTCAGAAAATAGTTCCTGACAGAATGGCAAGAGTGGCGAGCCCCCCGGGGAGTTACGGGGACCTCAGGCCTTTTGGCTGTCCTTTTGGTGGGTCTTCTCTGGGAGCCTCTATGGCTGCTCAGTTAAAATGACCTGCCTGTCAAATTCATCACTGTCACTGAGGGTTAAACAGACAAGAACTACTCTTTTACTGAGCAGATATATGGTCTGGGATCTTATGATTTTGCTCAAAATTTTGAAAAATGTTGGTTTCAATTTGAATCAGACCAAAACCATATGGCAACAATTTGAAGGTTCCTGCTTTTCTAGCCAGCTCTGTTCACAATTATCTGTATCTGCCAAACAGAATCTGGAAGTTCATCAAATATCTGTTTTCATCAAGTCTGATATGCCAGAAATCATCTTTGGCATCTAAAACTGACAAGGCATTTGGGGTTTTTTTTATGAATTTTGGCAGAACACCTTTCCTCTTGGTGGGGTGTTTTTTTTTTTTTTTTTTTTTTTTTTTTGGTTAAAAAAAATAAATTACGACAATGTATTAGAAATTTGATGTGTAAGAAGTTGCTAAAAATCTAGTGTTTTCCTGTGGGCATGTATATTTTTAAAGGTCTCTGATACAGGTTCTCTCTGTACAACTGTTCTATAA
>NW_005841842.1:584343-587019 GCF_000455745.1 Alligator sinensis | reverse complement strand
TTTCCCTAATTCTTCCCCCTAAGGGGTAGTTGCTTTGTATAACATTTGTAGCAGTCTCCTTTTAAGGGTTGACACCCATTCTCTAGGAGGGCATTCCAAGGATTTCTGAAATATTTTCACGTGTATCAAATGCTTGTGATTTTTTTTTAATTATTATTATTTTTTTAAAGTCACGTGGCTAGAAGAATTGTTATGGTTTGTGTCGTTTTGGATAATGGACCACTGTCAAGCCTCTCTTTTTCTCATGGACCCTATGAATGCATATTGCATTTTCAGTTAACAAGGAAAGGGCGTGGAGAAATTGGCAAAACACTTAACATGGCTTTTCAGACTGCCAGTGGTCAGTGGAACACAATAAATCACTGATCTGTTGTCTTATAGATCATGATATATATCATGCAGCCCTTCTAAAAATTGTCAATCTGCAGCATTTCAGTTATTTTTACTTTGTAGCACTAGATCTTTTCTAGAGTCAATGTGTCCTTTCCTGGGTTATGCACTATTGTACCACTGTGCAGTTTCCATCAAGTGTTTCCTTTTTGGAATTTGGGGAAAATAGTTTGCAAAACATTACAGTACTCCTTAAATCACAATATGTGGCAGGTAGTATCTGAATGTCTGAGATCAGTGCACTGGTGATACTTGAAGGTGTACACATTGTTTTTTTCGCATTCCCAGTCTAGTGGGAGGAAATGAAAACAAACTCATCTAAGGAGGTGGTGTTATCCCTCCTCTCTCAATGTTCCTTTTAAGATTGTGTCAGTCTCTGCTTGAATACCTTTGCAAAAAAAAGTCTATTCTTCTAAGAAAAGGATGGCATCGTACATTAGCAGTCTGCCTTTTTTATGCTTTGTCTTGTAGCAAGCACATTCATTATTTGCTTGACTTTCAAGGTCGTGCTTTCTTTTCTATATATGTCTATGTATTATACCTAATATTTTTCAGTTTTTGTAGCTTTTCCCTTGCTCATTCACTGCTGCAGCAGATAGCAAGAGCATAGTTAAGTTCCAGTTCTGACTCTTGCAGCATAGGGTTCTGCCTTTATACTTTATACTTTATACTACCTTACGGGCAGGAGCGTCAAATTTACAAGAGCAGGCTATATGAGGCTGTCCAGTTACAGGTTAGTTCATAGTTTGTTTTGGCTCATTTGGATGTATTGAGAGGACACTGTTCTAATTACGTTTTTATAGGCACAGTGAAGCATTTAAAGGGCTATCTCTAAGTGCTGAAAAATTGGGAAGCAACTTTTACTCACTACTGTATTTACTGTAACTACCCTAATTGCTAAGTTTTTATTGTCCACCATCACAGCTACCTCACAGTTTGCCCATAAGACTATGTAGAAATTCCAGTTTTCCCAAATTCTCCTGTGAATTAACATTGCAGAAGGAAATGGATTATTTCCCACAGCCGTTACTGAAGTGATTCAAAGTCCCTGGCTGGCTACAAAGAATAAAAATAGTAAAAGCTCTCTTCTGGCTCTGTTAATTGTTCCATGAAAGAGGTATATACTCCAAACCATTGTAAATGCACACTGATAGCTTTTTATTCATCTTAAAAAAAAAATCTCTAAACAATGCTGAATATTTTGAGTGCTTTCTGCTTGTAATGTACTTAATGGCCATCTACATGTATGAAGGCATCTCTTTCTTGTGTTTTCATAACATCAAAGGTCACTTTGATTTTGATAAGTTACCTGTGAGTTCCTGCCATTTAATGTCTCATTGAGCATATGTATGAGGATGTGTTGGATTAGATTTGAAAGTGATAGCATCCTTTAAGGCAGGCTTGTCCAACATGTTATCTGGCCCAAGGCGCCTGCTCCGCGCTCCACGGCAGCAACAGTGGTGGGGCAGCAGCAAGGCGAGGCAAGGCAAGGTGAGGCAGGCAGGGCCGGCCCGCGGGCCCCAGCTGGCAGCGAGGGGAGGGGAGCTGTTTACCCCTGCGGGGCCGGGCTCATCAGTGAGCTGGGTCCTGCCGCCACTGCCCCGAGGGCTGTGCGGCGCGGGGCTGCCCCAGCCCCACCTGATTAGACGAGCTGGGGACAGCATGTGCAGCTTCTTCTCTGGTTCTGCCCCTTGCCCCCGGCACATGGCTGGGGGAGTTGCAGCATGGCCTGCACCCTGCCTGCTTGCGTGGTAGACGGAGACACAAGGTAAGTTCCCGTGTGGAGCTGGGGGCGCCTCAGGGCCGGGCCAGGGCAGATGGAGGCATGGGGTAAGTTCCTGCGCAGAGCTGGGGGTGCCTTGGGGCCACGCTGGGGCAGACGGAGGCACGGAGTAAGTTCTCGCACAGAGCTGGGAGTGCCTTGGGGCCAGGCTGGGGCTGTGGGGCACACGACTGCTGGAGCCGGGCTGGGCAGGAGGCAGGAGGAGCCCAGCCCAGTGGCTGCATTTGTCCCTTAGACTGGGACATCCAGGATGGAGAGATACAAGGGAGGGCACGCATGCACGCTGAAGTGTGTGGCAGTGGGCAGAGCCAGAACAGCTGTCAGGAGCACAGTGTCTTTCTCACCACAACCAGGGCTGCAGACTGGAGTGCTGGCCAGACTGGGGGCTCTGCATGGGTTGTCTGACTTATACCTCTGGCCCTGTCCCTGTCCCCATCCTGACACCTGCAGCTTCATCCTGGCCATGAGTCCCTGGCTGGGTAGGGGCAGCCAGCCCCCGCCTC
>NW_005841842.1:530304-584316 GCF_000455745.1 Alligator sinensis | reverse complement strand
GCCAGGCCAGACTGGGCTCTCCACATGGGGCTGCAATGCGGCTGACTTTGACTTAGCCCAGCAGCACACAGCAAGGATGCAGCAGCAGGTACCAGAATGGGGCCAGAGCCATGAGTCAGAGAGCAGGGCAGCAGACAGAGCACATGCAGCATACCCAGCCTGGCCAGCACCCCAGTCCCCACCCCAGCCCACAGCCCTTGCTCCAGTGACAAAAGTACCATGCTTCCCAGCACATCCCAATAGTTGCTTTGGCTCTGTCTCCTGCAACACACATGTGCTTGGAAGCACACACACATGCACATGCATGCATGCACGTACGCACACACACAACCCCAACACCCCAGCTCCCAGAATCCCACCAATCTGGTACTTTTGCTTAAATTTTGTCTAGTGGCTGGGGGACTGAGACAGCCCCTAAAATATTGGGCAGTTGGCGCTGGGAAGGGTGACTTGTTACAGACTGTCGCAGCAAATCCAGGATATATGGTCACCCTACGTATAAATAGTCTAGATTATTCTCAAAAATGCCCATATTTTGTTGCTTTGATTAGTTTCCACTCTGGCTGATATCTTTTCCACATTTGATCTGTCGACTTGCATTATGCTTCTCTCATTGATTGAGAAGTGAGTAGAAGTGAAAGTGTTTATTTTAGTCAAGTGTTTGGTATTATTTCGTTCTTGCTTTTATATTGTTTTTATTTTGGATTTTAAACCACATTTCCAGACCCATTTCATTGTCACTTCCTGCAACTTCATTGGTGTCAAAGGTCACGTGACATCACTTCCTGATGTGATACCACTTCCTGTGAGGTCTTTGAATATGGTTCTCCGGCCCATTGGGTGATAAAAAGTTCATGATCTGGCCCCACATTCAAAAAGGGTGGACACCCCTGCTTTAAGGTTATCTTGTAGCAATGGGGGAGTGGCTCTAAAATTGCTCAGAAAATGGAAAGTGGAGAAAAACCTTGGCCTTCCCTAAAATTGTTATGGATTCTTCCTGGGCCAAACCCATTGATCCAGGGGCATGTTTAAACCTTTTACTTGGCAAAAAATAAGATTTATTTTTATCCTGTCTCAAGCAATGATGTTGTTAAATGTCTGTTCCTCTTCAGTTTCAGAGTGGAGCAAATATTTGCACGCGAAATATAAATGCTCAAAACTCTAGATGCCTCACATCTGAACTCTGTTTGGTCAGCAGCCCATGTTTAAGCTTCTAAGCCATTGCATTGTAATTAAGCTTATTGCAATATACTGTGGTGAAGACTTATTTACATAATACTATATGGGTCTAATATTATATCATGATGAGAGTGAGAATGTATGTAGAATGTGCTACTTACCAATGCTCCTTTTCATCAGAAAGCAAAATAAATAAAAATGAAAACACCCTAAGTCCAAGGATAATGTGCATAGTATGTGTTTTATTTTTTTAGCAACAACTGTATTTACTATGTCCCCGCCCCCCCCCCGCCCCCCAATCATTATTAAAAAGTGGTGCATGGTAATTAAAATGTGCTGGTTTATCCCTTCCAAGTAAGCATATGCCTCCTTTCAAAGAGCAAATGGATGATCTTAGCTAAATTAATTCTCTACATTCAGACATGTTATCTTGTCCCTGATTCATACGTTGCCAGGGCAACAATTGACTTCACATGGCCTGACTCAGCTCTCAAGAAAATATAAAATGTCCTGCTCTTTGTAATCTGGTGTAAGTCACGATGGTGATTTTTCTTCAGATGTTTCAGTAGCAATAGTTGGTCTCAACACTTTTAATTTTTATACCTAAAGATAAAGAAATTATATATTTTTCCCCAGACAAATAAATTCCCTTTGTTTCAGTTGATTTATCATATTTTATTTATTTTGAATATCATGAGTGAGTAGAAAGATGCTGAACACAAAAGCTTAGGTATTCATTTGATTAACAAGGAATGCTGTCCTTTGTAAATTTCTATTTAAAATATATAAGCTCTTGTGTATTTTGGAAGACATGACAGGTGTCTAAAAATAAGCATCTAGGGGTGAGAGCTTGCAGTCTATATCCAATAAGAGCAATAAAAGTGCAAAATAGGTCACAGGTTTGGGACAAAGGATAAGAAAAAGAAAGCAAGTAGAAGTAAAGAAATGAAGAAATACACTGAAGGACTGAGGTAATAATTCTAGCTTGATGCATTCTTTTGATTAAAAAGCTACATTAAAGAGTATACAGCATTATACTGAGAGATTATACCGTAGTACAGTTCATAAATAAGTGATTTTAATACATTTTAAATATGCCTTTTGTGGGTTTTCTAAGACAACAAGAATCAGATATTCTCTCTCATTCCTTCTCCCCTTCCCCATATACTAAAAAATTTATGCTTAGGCTAAATTTTGACCTTGGATATATTGGAGTGTTTCTTGTGGAGGACAATGAGAACTGTTTGCATTGTCAGAAAAAGAATATGGCCCTTATTTTGAAAGTAGAGGGTAATTTCTGACCCTGTGGAAATTACTAGGCTCAGGATTTTACCTAAAATATTTCCACTAATTAATTTCTCCCTTTTGTTTATGAGACTAACTCAAATTCTTATTAGAATAGATATAGTCACTTAAAGGGGTATTCACTCTGAAAAGCAACTTTGCAAGTGGTAAAAAAAAGGAAACATTTTGCTGTTCCATGTTCCCAAGAATTTGTGGGTGAAATTAATTAACTTTAGAGAGAGATTATTTTAGGCACCAGCTCCAGCAGCTCAATAGAGAATCTGAAATTCAAGCTAGATTCTTCATGCCTGCACAGCATTGACTGTAAAGATCCAGCAGCTTTAACGTGTTTGACAAGAAAGCGATGTCAAATCAGAACGAAACAGTCTACTTCCAAAACTGTATGGACTCTAAAATGCTGAGAAGAGTTTAAAAAACCAAAAAAACCCAACAACAAAAGCCAACCCCAAAACATCTAGGAACATGAGCAGATATGGTTTCAAGGAAGCTCTGGGGGGGGAGGCAGTTTTATATAATCACATATTTCAGAGTATTAATTTGAGTTCAAGTGGATATATATATGATATACACACACCAGTGGTGTCAAACTCATCTAGCCCCATGGGACAAATAAATAGTGCAGGTCTCCCTGCAGGCCATATCCAGGGTGTGGAGCTGCCCCATGGATTGTATCTTTGACACCCTATTGTATACTTTGTATGGCATTATGTACAGTGGATTTCTGACAGCACATGAAGCAACAATTAGTCAGCAATTGTAACACATCTACCCATATTTCTTAGCAAAACAAAATTATTTTTCTTAAGGTGATTATGTCAAAGTTGACAGCAAATTAAGTGACCATATACCAATGTTCCAAAGTCTAATATATCTACTAGATAACCATTAGATTTATGATGCATCCTTTCTGTAATATAAAACACTGATCTTGCATATAATTGGAGCAATACATCTTCAAGAGTTAATAATTGGTGAAACACTGGTAAAGTTAATGGGAATAATCTAATCGAGTTCTACTGGAATTTTTCCATTAAATTATCATTATGGACTTTTAACAAATGCTGTAATTAGGCAATGTTTCTAGTGGGAATATTGACTAAATTAAAATGGGGACAAATACGTGAAACATACTCATTAGCATTCACAAGAGAATTACTAAGCATTTATACCTACTTGGTGTAAACAAGGAGAAAAAACGAGTTTCATTGTAATTTGTAATGGAACTTTTCTAAGCTGTGACACATAAATTGACACACTTTACACTTTCATTTCAAAATTTATCAGAAGCTTTTATTCAATGGCAAGTTAAGATATTTCAATATTTTGTCTCAATTTGTGAACATAACAAATCTTTAAATATTGGAATTGCCTTGAAAGGGAGATTTCAATTCAGGCTGTAATTACTACAGGTCCAAAAGGTTAATACCTTTTTAAACACATATTATCTGTCAAGATGATGAAGATTTCCTATCTTACAACCACCTTAAATTCATCCCAAAGGATTTTTAAAACCTAATGTTTATACCATTGTTTATTAGTTGGTTAGAGTGTAGTGCTAATAATACCAAGGTTGCAGGCTGGATCCCGCAGTTGGACTAGATGATCTCTTGAGGTCCCTTCCAGCTTTACTTCTCTATGATTATTTTTACTTTTAAATTTTACTTACCTTGTAGTAAAACAGTAGCCAGTTGAATCAATTTTGTTTTCCTGTAATATTTCACTGCTTTTGTTTATGGGTTTCTAGTAATGTAAATGTATGAATAAATTCCCTTTCCTTATTCACGGTGAATCCCCCCTGCTGACTTATTGGGTGCATGTGCGTGTGCCATTCAGGCAATGTGAAACTTTGGCACAGGTCATACTGGAGTTAACTGCTCCCAAGTGCAGCATTTACATGTGTACCTGGGACTGCAGCAGTTTGAGCTGGGGCAGAGAAGCAGCCTTGGGCTGGCAGCAGGCTTGTGGGGGATCAGCCTCAGGCTCCAGGGATGGCACTGGGTAGCAGAAGAGTTGGCTGGGTCACAAGAATGCCTGAAGAGCAGAGCCATGTGGCTATATGGCAGGCAGAGGTCTTACCCCATGTTGCCTGTACTGAACAGGCATAATGTACTCCTGTGTCAGCATTTACACGTGTGTTTCGGCACACTTATTTTTGCTGCCATAAGATAGTACTTTCCCCAACAGTGAAAATGAAAATTAGTTTGCTGTGGTCTAATAGCAGCACACATGTAGACAGTGATGATTTGCACCTCAGCAGATTAGTCTACTGTGCAGTTAAGCGCATGTGTAGATGAACCCATTTATTTTAAACTTGATCCCAAATCATCCAACTGTTTTTATGCAGTAGATTAAGGAAAACCATAGTATTTTTCTGTTAAAAATTCTGGAAACTTTTATTTAAAAATCACCGGTGCTGCTGTATTATGGAATAGATGCATGAAATTGCATTCCTAGAAATGAACCTTTGCATAAAGAATTTGCCTTTTGCCATCAAAATCTGCTCAAATTTGGCCACGTTATATGCTTTGAAGAACTGTAGTTTGCACATGCTTCTTGGAGTTGAGCAGCTAAATTCCCAGAAAACTCTGTCCACACTGAGCATGCTCCAGGCTGGGAGGGATGAAGGTAGGTGAGAAGGAAGACAGACCTGTTGAGGAGCTAAGATGAAGAAGGAAATCTGGAATGGCCGGATAAAGAGACCAGGACAAGAAAATGAGAGAAGTGGGGAGACAGAAAAAGAGCTTATGAGATACAAAAGGGACTGGGAGCCTGAAGGTATGGGGAACATGAGTGGGATTGAGGATATAATTGGAAGATGAGGAAGGAAGAAGAGACTGGGACTCTGAGTAAGGAGACTGGTACTGGTTAAAACATGTACTATTCCTTGTGAGTGCTGGATTGCATAAAAGATTACAAGGTACTACAGCTATCAGTTATTCCTTTAGATCAAGTGCAGCCTTAATTCACTCCCATGCCTCTTGAACATACCTAAGTGAGGCAAATTAAGGCACATGGGCACCCTTGATTCTGGGTGATATCCAAATGCTGAGTACTTGATCCTAACACTGATATTCTGATGTCCTAATGCTGAGTACTTGATAGTGTAGTAATGTTTCAATGGGTTTTTTTCTTTTTTGTATTTATTGTGTCTGTGTCATAACTGCCCCTCCATAAAAAATCATACCTTTGTGATTTAGGCATCTATGCAAGTCATCATTTAGTGTATGTTCTTATTTAGAATATGACCTGGGCTATTCCCTAGGTTGCTTAAATATACATATGTAATATTCAGCTGAATAGCCTGTATGCAGGCACACGGACATGCATAAGCGCACACAGACACAAATACATAAGCGCGCGCGCGCGCGCACACACACACACACACACACACACACACACACTATTCACACTTTAAATAGTTGGAGTGAATTGGAATGATTTTTTTCAGACTTTGGTTTCCTTGAACAGCCACTGTGGGACCGTTTTACTCTTAAAAAAATCCATGCTGGCAATGCTGAATTGTTGGATAATATAAGCAAGGTTCAGAGATTCTATGTAATGTTATGTCTACTAACGTGTTAAAATTTATATTTTTATTTATAATAGGTTGGAATTAACAGATTCCACTTAATTTTTTCTCTTATACATGAAATCTCAAATGTACCAATTAAAAAGATAATGAAGTTCTCTTTTGTGGTTGGAAAATAGGAGTTTTGGAGTAATACCAATGAAAAAACAGCAAGAGAAGATATTTTCAGTGGCTAGTCTACCTAGGGGTTAGCGTTTTGTTTTTCAGTGCAATGTTTAAGATGTTATCACTTCCTTAATGATTCATTTTATTCAGCAAGTAATGCCCAAAGGGCCAATCGTCAGGCAGTAAAGTGTGAAAGGGTACATAGCAGAACTGGGACAGAGCAAACCTCCCAGGATCTTATACTAGCCCCATTTGCTTAGCAACTGTGTGTCCGTTCACAGTTCATTAGTTGTGATAGTACCTGGTTTATTCTGTTCTTCTCTTGACTTTCGCCAGAAAACTAAAGAACCCTTTCATTCAGAGTACTAACATTACAAAACTAATCATATATGATTCATTGTTACCAAGATTTATTGATACCTAGCATAGTTGTCCTTTGTTTCCCCCCCGCTTTATAAAAACGTGTTGTATTTTCCAAATATGAGCTTCCTATTTTGCATTTATTCCAATTTTACTAAATTATTTTCTAATGAGAGCTTATTTTTGTTTATTTGTTTTTGGTGTGTTTGTAGAGAAAGATGAAGTGAGTGTGCAATGAGCACTATTCTCAGTTGGGCCCATGAATAGGAATAATTAAATAAACAAACAGGCATTCATCTTTAAATATCACAATGTAATTGCCCAAACCATAAGCATTAGGGAAGAAAAAGATCACTTAGACCATCTAATTCATGCTTTTGGCAATGCAGGTTTCCTCCTTATGGTATATTTTGTATAGTTTTGTCCACTTTAATTATAAACTTCTAATTAGCAGTACAAGGTAAGATATTTTTCCTTAAAAATGTTTTTCAAGATCTTAAATGTATTTGGAAAGTTTAATCTGCAAATAGAGAATGCTATTTGAAAATTAATTATGTACTGTGCTTCACCAACATAATTCACACATGGGGAAAAAGTTCAGTACAATAATGCCATGCACTAGATTTAAACAAATTTTTTTTTTCTTTGTTCACTCTACCATGCTTCTCGTGTCCAGTTTCCGTGTTTCTTTCCCATGCCGTGTTTTTACTTCTGACCTTTTGCAGCTACATGTGTTGATTACAGCTGGTCAAAAATGGAAATGCAGGAATTTTAATAGATACATACATCAAAATCTCTAACGTACATCATGGCTATTCAGTGAAGTTAGATTTTTTTTTAAAAATGGGATTATGCGGTCACCAGTCGGGTCCCTGAAAGAGAGTACAATTTTATGATCATTTTAACAAAGTAATTTGATAAATAGTGTAGTTGAAATGATCTGCCTTACTGTTGTCTAAGGCCATGAACTGTTGTGTTACACTTATGGTGTTCTAAAGTCCCTATCTCATGGGCTCTGGGGTCTGCCTGATGTAGAATAAGGTGCAAACTTGACGAATAAAGGAAGTTCTGCATAGATATTGGTGCCATGACTTGTCACAACATTGTCTAACCAACATAGATACTAACAAATATCTTAGCAGGCACTGAGGTCAAATTTCCTTGTTTTCAGTCCAGGGTTGTTGGGGGAAGGCTTATTTTCTGATCATGACATGAGCATATGAAAATAAATATTTATAATGTGACTCATGTGACACTTGAGGTGCTGGTGAAACAAGATGAATGGACTGATGCTTGCATGACATTTGGTTGTCTTGACTAAAAAACCATTTAAAGTTTTTGCTTTTCCCCAGAAAGTGAAGTCAGAATGTAGAAAGTGGGTTATGAAGCCTACCAATCATAGGTCTTAATAAGAAAAAGAATAAATAAGATTATATTGAGCATGTCCTAGATATCCTGTTTAGAACAAAAATGCAGGGAAAAATGTGCAAGCTAATTATAACCTGCATGTTGACAGTGTATTATGATTATCTGCTGACAACATCTCTAATTTTGCATGATGTTTGGTATTTACATTATCTACAATGAATAAAATAAGTCTTCTGAAGTACACACAATCTTTTTGCAGTCATTTAATGGTGCTATTTGCCAACTTGATTTATGATATACTAAATATTTTTATTGACTTATTTGAAAATAAATAACTCAATTTTCTTATCTTATTTTTTTTTTTAAAGGTAAAATCATCTGATAAAGAAAGATTGGTTTTGTTAGCTACAGAAATGATGCAGGAAAGATTTTAATACTCACTGCATTGCAATGTAGCAATGTCCAAGCTACTTCTAATATCAGTATAGTCATATTAGCAGGGTAATTTTAGCACAGGTGTGGCTTCATACTAGCAAGACTGTTCATTTAGAGCAAGTTTGGGTATTGCCACATTGCACTGTTGTAATGTGAGACATGTAGCCTATCATGAATTGGGAAACTCTGAAAGAACTTCTGAAGATTCCCAGTTTAGGTCTTGTTTGTTTAGTTGTCTAATTGTAGAGGCTGAACTTCACCATGATCCACATGCATTGCAGTGAAAATCCAAAAACAATTTAAATTGCTTTCTGTGTCTGCACAATTTCCTTCTCCCACATCGCTTCCTCTCCACCCAGCCCCTTGTATTCAGTAATGTTATATAACTCTTGTCCCCATAAAACTTCCTATTTTCAACATTGTCCTATCTTGTTTGCTTCTTTTTTTTCCAGCTACATGGAAGACCTGGCATGCTTCTACCTAGTAGAAATAGTTCCTAAACAACAAACACCTCTGGATCAATGGTGGGGAAAAGAGCTAAGAATTATTAATCCCTCTCCTCTCTTCTCTTCTCCTCTCTAGGGGGCAAGTCTGGATGCCCGCAAAATCATCCTAGGTGTTATCTTTTTGGATTGGAGTCTAAATTGAGGGTTCTTTTTCCAGGATGTTACCCTATTAAGATCTTTTAATATTAATGGATGCTTCATCCTATACACCACCTGAGCAGAACCTTAATTTTTCTCCTCCATCTCAATTTATGAGTTTAAATTGGCACTCTTGGGGCATTTTTACACATGCTCCAAGATTTAGTTAAAATGTTCCCACCACCATTTTGAAGCACAGGGACTCTAATACACAAGATATGGAGGCTGGCTGGAGCATGCTAATCAGCATGCTCCAGCAGACTTAATTAATCAAGTCTGCTCTGATGTGCTCTAATTACAGCACATCAGAGCAACCCCCCTGAACACGTACAGGCACCCTTGGGGTCCTTGTAACACATATATTGATGGCTTCTAGAGTAATTGCATTTTTATTTTCAAATGAACAAGAACAGAAATCAGTGGAAATGTAGTTCTAAAATGGGAGCTATTGAGTGGACACAAGCTTGTTCCCTCCTTTTTTGGTTACAATTTCTGCAGTCCAGAACCAGACTGGGAAAGCCCAGAGAGAGAGTAGGCAAACCCGTGCTTATGCTACCTTCTCCCTTTTCTCTTCATTCCCTTGGCAGTGCTGCTTGCCCTAAAGAATGGAGGGAGCAAACACTGAGCTTCTCCGAAGGACAAATGTTGTAATCTTGCTTGGCCCAGATGTGGGCTGTAGGGGTAGAGGGAAAATATCACACTGTTTACATTCTTTCCCTTTGGTCTGCACCTCATATAAGGGCCTGATAAAAACTGTTCTTTTATTATGTATGTTTCTTTCCTGGACAGTTAAACAAATGATATATCCTTCATTGTCCCATAACACCATTTCTTTTTTGTATGGATTTTGTGTTTTACAGTGTATCTATAGTAATTGCAATGGTGATAATTTTAGTGATTTAAAAATATAATTATCCATTAAATATGGAAGGTTAAAGCAGGTGTCTCAGTGGTACAAGAGGTGTCTAACTCCTGCAAGTATGACATTCTCATTTAAGGGTTTTATGAAAAAAAATACACAGCAGTAAGTTTCTAATTAATGGGCATTGGAATTCACTTCTTTTCTCTGTTTGCTTTCTATATTCATGTTACAATTCCTGAAAGTAAATTTGCACACTGGGGTTAACCTGCCAGTCAGGCAATACGCAATTAGAACTGGAAATTGAGTGTTGAAATGTTAATTAGAAAATCATTAATTACCATTTGTGATGATACTCCCTACCAATTTGAAATCCTTTTGTACTGCTTTACACGGGACAGTACATGCATTTTACGTTTTAAAAATAGACTCTTGCAGAGAGGAAAGATCAATAACCTACAATATGTCCCTAATGTATTATGCACATGTAAAACATTTGTACTGATATGCTCCTGTGCCTGTCAAGAACCTGAAGTCCCTGTTGGACTGGAAATATTATCACACCAGAGGGAATGACTGTGGTAGCAGTGAATAGGCGGTACCACTTTCCATGACTGTCCCTGAATCCCAGGATGCAGCTTGTATAATCCTTACAAAACCTGGCAGCTTGATGGCATCAAGCAAAGAAACTTTGTTAATTTATGGAACAGGTCTATGGTTATGAAACAGTAGCTGTGTAAGTTATTTCATACTGCTTTGCCAGTGAGCTTCAGCTCTATTTATAAAAGGCCATCTCAGGGTCAAGTACATTCAACCATTTTCTTGGTGGCTAAAACTGCCAGTTAGTCAACAAAAATATAGGATGATATAAACTGTGGTGGGTCTTTTGGAATGTTTATGAGGCACTACAATAGTTCTCTGGCATGTGTTACACATATGATACAATAAATATGTTAATCGTGCCATTAAAAGTAACCCTGCCCCCACCCACCCACACACACACACACACACACACATTGCATGACACAATGAGAAACCAGCCACAAAAATGTTACACATGCAATGTCTGCATTGCAGCCAGGGGGACCCATATGGGACTTTACTCTGATACATGTTCAGTTAAAGGTTCAATGAAAACTAGCCATAAAAATATTCCATGTCTTATGGCACAATGGAAACCAGACACAATTATGTGGAACATTTTTTGTGGCTCTTTTCCATCATGTCTTACATTTTGAATGTATAGTAGGCTACATGGTGGGACTTTAAATTTACTGATTTGGTACAGAAACATTCCCACCCCCAGCTGTTCACCCTCCAGGTCTTTGGTTCTGGCAATGGGAAAGGGTGAGCTTCAGGTGGTGGGGAGCTTTAGACAAACTCCCTGATGCTGGGTTCCCCACCTGTATTTTGTGTTGGGATCTGATGAATTTTATCCCAGATTCCCAAAATTGTGCTTTCAGCCATGCACAGGATAAAATTCATTTGATCTCAACTGAGCAATTAAATTAATATCTGTCTGGGGCCTAAGGCCTCTATCTTATATCTAAAAGAACCCATTCTGCTGTGGTACATGGTTGAATATAAACCACACAATTAGACTTACCTGAATTGTCCTGCTTCCTTGATCAGAAGTGTAAGCTTAAATGTCCCTTTTTCACTATTGCTCTTTTGATTCATTTCCTCCTGGCTCAGGACTTGAGCTGGTCAAAAATTGTTCTGACAAATATTCTACAGGAAAATCCTAATTTATCAAAAGTAAAATGTTTCAAAGAATATTTTTCAATTAAATTTTTATTTGAAAGTAAAATAGGAAAAAAATGGAAATGCTTTGACCAAATCAGAACAACTTTTCTTTTGATTTTTTTAAATATACTTTAAAAAGAAAAAGTAGGAATCTGAACAACATATTTAAATTTTACCTGAATGAAACTTCGACCTGAAAGGTTTTTTTTCCCCCCCAGAATATAGCTTTGTGGGAATTTTTTAAATATAGTTTTTGTTCTTGGTGGCATTTTGAAATAGAAAAAAAACTTATGGGGAAAAAAGTAAAATTCCTGAGTTGCACTCCCTGTCTATGAGTGGAAATGGGAAAGCTATGAAAACATCAAACTAAAAAGAGCAGATTTGAAATGGTGTACACACCCTGAAACATTACACATTTTTGTTCATGCTAGAGTGATAGAAGTAGAGGTAGAGAAAATTCTGGAAGGAAATGTGAGACTAGTAAATGAAGGGAATGATAAAGGGAAGGGAGAGAGGGAGAGGAAGTGGGATTTGGGAAAAGAAAGGAAGTGAACAATGAGGAATGGTCAGCAAAAATGTATGGTTAGGCTAATCTTGTAACCTTCCAGTCCTTTATCTCATTCTTCTCCCCCTTCAAGGACCAGGACAAAGAAGAGACTATTTCCCTTTCTCTTTGAGTCAGACTAGCATCAGATTTCTTTTCCCCCTCCTTCCCTGGGAGAGGAATAAGCCTTAATGTTAATAGAATGAATTAATGAAGCAATAAATTGGTCTCAGCTATTGTAGTACATGGCAAGTTATGGTTACTTTTTTGGAGTGGGAGCAAGGTGGGAAGAGGTATTCTAGATCAGATCCCAGTAACCCCCATCCACTTAGGCTGTTTATAATGTAGGGTGGATGCAGCCAGATAAATTTCATTTAAAAAGAAGTGACTGGATTAGGAGGAAGTCTGGAGTCCCAGCAAAGTTCTTTAATGGTACTTAAGTCCTATAGAGGATATTAGAAAAACTCATAAAATCAACATTGGCTTAAATGTTTTTCTGAATAGGGTTTGACCTTGAGGACGTGCTTAACTAAATCAGTCCTTTTGGCTTTCTTATCCAAGCCCCAATCTAGAAAACTGCCTAGGCACGTCCCTTATCTTTAAGCATATGGTCAATTCCATTGATATTAGTGAAACTATTCATGGATTTAATGTAAGGCATATACTTAGGGTAGGGTCAGAAGTAACCCTTGAAATGCTTCCCAGCGTAGTAGGCTTGGAAACATTTCAAAATGGTAGTATTTCAGTTGGGGGACATACCTACAGTCCCTGTTATGTCTGTGGCTGGAATATGGCTGTGGCTGCGACTGTGACTCTCCACTGCTGGGATTCCAACTATCCAGCCCCTATCCCCAAAACCTCTTCATCAAAACTCGAGGGGAGAAGTAGAGAAGGGAGAGTAAGGATGGAGAGCCAAGCACCAATCACAGGATTCCAACTCTCCAGCTCCCATCCCCAAGGGGCTGGAGGGGCTGGCTTTGGCAGCAGTGGGAATAAGGAAGAATCTGGCAGTGGGATGGGGTATAGAGGTTTTGGTAGGAGTTCTACTAGAGACTCGAAGTACCTCAGGATCCAGAGTGGGACCCAGTGGTTGGATAGTGTAACAAACCAGGTCCTTGTGCACATGTAGCAAAAAATGGAATGTTCCACAATACTATATTTTTTTCTCATATAGCACACACCCTCCTCCCCAGAATCAGCCCCACAAAATTGGGTTGTGTGCCTTAAGTGGAGAAACTGATTTTCTACCTATAATAGAAGCACTGCACCCTGCTTTGATTCCTGCTCCACAGTGCAGCACCTCTGGTATTACTGTTCAGGAAGTCGGTGGACTTAATGGCTCATTGTTCTTCAGTCCAGAGGAGTTAACAATCTTGCTTCCTTTTAATTGTCTTGATTTTCCACTAATCAAGCCAGAATTTCTTAGGGCAATGTTCTTGTTTGCTAGCTGCTCCGGGTTCTCTCCTTCTGCTTAACAGCCCTTTTTAGCTTTTAATTAATCAGGACATGGAGGCTGAATCAATTGAAGATTGGGCTCTGCCCCTACTCCATGCAGCCATAACTGGAAATTTGTTTTTTATTATTATTCTGCCTTTCAAAAACAAGGTGCAGATTATGTTCTGGAGCATGTTCTACATGAAAAAAGATGGCAGCACTTTATTTCAATAAGTATTTGGAATGTTTCAAAAAGCATGTTGTAAACCTGGCCCTTTTGAAATGTTTCAAAGGTGTTGAAACGCTTTTAATTTTTACTCCTGTCCACACCTTTAAGTATACTGGGGAACCAGAGCCTTGCCATACTGAAACTGATGTCCCATTGTTTAAGGTAAGTATACTAAGAGGCAAGACATCAACCTATGAATGGGCGAAAAATGATAAACTAAAATAATATCAATTCTGGATCTTCAAAATGTAGCTAGTTTTTAAGTAGTAGTTCAAGATTTATCTTATACTGTTACTCAGGTGGAGTATTAGTAAAGGTAAACATTTTTATATTTGCAATAAAACCAGTATAATGTTTCCAAAATGTTTAATTAGGATCTAATGTTTCATATTTACAATAAAATAACCTATATGTATTCTTGCCTGTCTTTTTGCTGCTTAACATTTGAATATTAAAACAATTTTATTGGGGATTCTCTAATAGTTTATGTCTACTTAGATGAAATGCTTTTCTCTTATTTTGTAATACAAAAAAAATATTCAGTTTTATACTGAACTGAGCATTAGAAAAAAATGTTCAGTTTGATAAAATCGTAATACTCCATGTTGAATTTAAGGTGTTTTTACAAATGCTTAATATTTAAAAAAACAAAAGAAATTTTGAAATGAAAAAACAAACATTTCAATTTTGAAATTGTTGGAACTGTTTAAATATTTTTAGAGTTAATTTTGATTTCAAATGAGAATATTTTGTTGTAATTGGCATATGTTTGAAAATATTCAGTATCTGCACATCTATTTTTTTTTTTTTTCAAACCTAAGTTGTCTGTTAAAAATGTGCCCCGGCCTAGGTGAATGCATGTGAGCTCAAAGGACTTCTGTCTGTTAATGGGCAGAGGGGCAAGGCAATGAAAGTGAAAGGGAAGGATAGTCAGTTGGAAAATCCCGTCACTAAGTTTAGATCCCAAACTTAGGCCACTTTCTCATGTAAAATTATCCATGTGTGGTCAGATATATGTAGGTATATGTGTATGTGTGTATGCATATGTATGCGTGTGTGTATAAATATAAAAATGTGTGTGTAAAGTCTCTGTGTGTGTGTATATAAAGTCTGTGTGTGTGTGTATAATGTGAAAAAATGCTTTACATCAATGTGATTTATATGACAAATCTGTTTTATTCTTCACTGGCCATATGGATATTCATAAATAGGAGTGGTCCTATCCACCAAAGAGATACTATGGTAATGATGGTATAAAAATGCCCATAGCAAACTCCTGTTGATATTCCTGAACATACTGACATGTATAATTTTGTTTTGCAGCTATTTTCTATGAGTGTGCAAAACGAGCTGTATTTGATTCAGATTTGGATTTGGCCCGAATTGGGGGACAGTGATTAGTTGATTCAGATCACTGGCCTGATTCGATTTGGCCGAATCTGAATCTGAAGATTCGATGCGGATTCAGAGAATCGGTGATTTGGCTATAGACACAGCTTTAAGTGTTTTTTCTACATACCTCAAGGTACCAGGTGGCTCGTGAATGCTGAGATGGTGGGGTGGATGCAGCGTGCCATGGGGGACGGGGGGGCTGTGTGCTCAGCAGCAGACCCGGAAGTGGACTGGAATTATTTCCAGTCCACTTCCGGGTCTGCTTCCAAGCACGCTGGAGACCCCCCACAACACTACTGTGGGACGCTTCATCTGCCCCAGCATCTCAGTATTCATGAGCTGCCTGGTATCTTGAGGTATGTAGAAAAAACACTTAGAGCTGTGTCTATGTTTGAATCATCGAATGTCTCCGAATTGATTCGGAAGGTTCTGATTAGATTCAGAGAGATTTAAAGGGACTCCTGATTTGTTTCTGATTTGGAGATTTGGCTGCTGAATCAGGTTGAGTCTCCACTGAATCAAATCAGCAACTGAAGCTTCACACAGCCCTACTGCTTCCATTCTTTGTATGGGAAACAGTATAGGGATGTGTTTGTTAGTGTGTGTGTGTGTGTGTGTGTGTGAGAGAGAGAGAAGGAATAAGATAGATTACAATCTGCTTTAATAATACAATTTCATTCAGAGCAGATCCCGTATGATGTTTTAGAGGGCCTTTTGACTTAGTCCAGGCTGCAGGAGCTGCAAAGTGCCAAAAACAGAGCTAAAGATCAGCTTGAAGGCAGGAAAATGGGAGGAACTATGAAATAAAATATCCAGGTTAGAATCTTTGTTTTGTTTTTGTTTTTTTTAACTGGTTTAAGGATTGCTTAAACCAGTTTTGTGGGTAGATTGGAAGCTTTTTATAGGCAGCAGAATGGGGAAGCTGTATGCTTCATTTTCTTCTCAATTCCCCAGTCTGTGCAGTGACAGTCATGCATGCAGCAAGAGGCAGCCTATTTAGAAGAAAGGAGAGAGCCAAATAATTTGCTTGTGTGGAGGATGTAATCCATGAAGTCTTTACACTAAACTAGTAATATAATGGAACCTTTCTCTGAATTGTTCTCTGAAGGTAAGCATGAATGGTTGATATTCCAGAATCACAGTGGTCCAAAACACTTTGTCCCCAAAACTCTGTAGAAAGCTGCCCTTTCCTTCTACAACTATGCCAAATAGTGCAGATGTTGTGAGTATTCTGTATACCAGTATTCAGGTACCAGATGTCCTGATCTTTAGATAATTCCAAATCATTGCCCCACAGTCCTCATTTTGACAGAGTGCATAGCTGCTGTTGCTGCACAGAGGAATCTAAGCTACTAGAATACTTTCCAAGATTTAGCATGGGGAACAAAGGTGGTGTATTTTTAGAAATCACTGGGCATGTCTACACATGAAATTAGTGTGATGCAATAAACTCTAGCACAGTTTGCGCCAGAATGTATTGCTCCTAGGTGCAGCATTTATGTGTGCGCCTAAGACTGCAGCACATTTTGCTGGGGTGGCACATCTGCAACTGGCAGGGAGTCTGGGGGGGCTCAGCCTGCCAGCTTGGAGCTACTCTGCCTTGGCTTAATGTGCTGTGGAGAGGCTGGCTGGGGCATGAGGGTGCTATAATGTGGGGCTAGCCAGCAGGCAGGCCCCGCATTGTAGCACACTTGTGCCTGAGCCAGCTCCATCACCATCTACACTTGCATTGTGGTGGAGTTAATTAGATCACTCTAGCCTAATAGCTCTATAGGTGTAGATGGAGATGCTTTACTGAAGGGCTAATTAGGCAATTCTACAGTAAGCCTCTTGTGTAGATGTCATCTGCCCCCCCAATGTCCTAACTAGGTAAATGTTGACTTCAAAGAGGTGGCACAGCACCTGCAAAAGACACTTTCATGTCCTGCCTGATGGGTTTTTGGCAGATAGAATGAGATCTCACAAGTTGCGGTTTCCTCCCAGTTAGCTAAGCAATCACTACACAATATTCATTATGGGCCTTTCATAACTAAAATGGGGTCTAGTTACCCAGTTCCCTTTATCTTCCACTGGGAATGGGATTTCCATATCCCTTAGGTGGAGTTACTGATTCCACAGTCAGTGCAAGAAAGGCTGCTTTCAACAGGAAAATGTGACACCTTAATAACGTCCACTGAGGTTGTAATAGTCCTTTCAAGTATGTAACAGCTTGTGGTGTTTGGTTTAGATTAGGGATGGCAAAAAAAACTATCATCTCTACTAGTATACTATCATGATTTATATAGACATAGGTCATTATAGTGATTCAGTGCTCTAATCATCATGATAATAGAGTCTAATTGCTAAGCTCCTCTAGAACCAAAAAAAAAAAGAAAAAGAACCTCAAACAGAATCTATCCTAATACCATCTGAAGGCTGGCAACAGTATATTATTTCTATTTTGATCACACTCTTATTTTTCAGGGGGAGAAAAAGGTGTGCTAATTATGTAAATCATAAAATGACCTTGAGATTTTGAGAACCAAACCGAAAATAGCAGTGTTAGCTATTTTAAATGTAAAGTACTTGTGGGTTCTTGGGAGCAAACTAACAGGTGTCCAGGCTTACTCTAAAAACAGAATATGATCAAGGTCTCAAGAAAAGGTTTAATTAAAATAAGGGTAGCTTGTCTTGATATTGCTAAAAGGAAAATAAGCACTTGCAAATGGGCTTTTAGAAGCATCTACTTTACTATTCAACTCACTGTCTTTACGAATACTGCATATGAGCATGCATGCACAACAAGCCACAAAACCTTTGTTAAATTAATGTGAAGGATGTTTGTGGGTTTTTTCCTCAAAACACAGGCATACACATGCACAAAATGAAAGTGTAAGGAAATTGTAAACTGAAGTGACATTCATACTTAACGCAATACCAATCTCCAGGCATTGGTCTGCAGTCATCACAGAACTCCTCCACATCAGCATGCAACCTTCTCTAACATACTTCAGTTCAATAGAGTTATCACCTTTAAAGCAGGCATCAAACAAGTGAACTTTACACTGCAGTACTGTGTCCAATCTAGGAAGGCAGTCTCCTGGCACTGGGGGAGAGTGCAGTTGGATGAGTTGAAGAACCAATGCTTTTTAACATCCATTTGGAAGCTAGGCAGTTGCTCAGAATTGCACGATTTTTTATTCTGGTTTTCATCATAACTTGTTTTTTGCACTTACTAGAAAAGAAAAAAGCTCAGGTATGAGGTTTCTCATGGAACACTGTGTTCCAGGCATGCATTATGCCTGTTATAATACCTGTCTATGGTTATGATTCAGCCAACCACTTATGTATTCATAGTTCAGGACTATTGTAGAATTCTCTCAACATTTACCTATGGCAAGGGGGATAAACTGTCTTCTGACAAGGTGACCTCTCCCTCTTCAAAGAGGTCTTCAGCCAAATAAACTTAAATCCCCATATTTCTCAATATTGTATTGTGGTTCAATATTGTATAATGGTTTGATTTCTACCATTGGTCCTCTTAATGGAGATTTTTGGAATGTACTTGTAATGCTCAAGCACAGTTTTAATTTTCAGCTTGATTCTAGTCACGGGCCTAAAAGGCAGAAGTTACAAATTTTGAAATCTAAACCTCATTGAGCACCATTCTGATCTCTTTCATAAGAGTTTGATTTTTCTGGTAACACACTTACTGCAGCTCTGGTGTTAATCAGTTCTTAGAAAACTGCCATAGCACACATGATCTCTCAGCCTTCATGATTCTGTAGGCTTTCATGAAGACTATTCAGACATTTATCACAAGGCTTTTTACACGTAATGCCAGTAACACCAAACTAAATTACTTTCTATTATGTGTTTTATGGAAATAAATTCTCAGAAATAAAAATCAAGGCAATTTTCAGCAGCTGGCTGGATCCAGTATTGTGAATTTAATAAACAAAGTCATGTTTGTGTGGGGCTTTTTCACAAAATATAATCAAAGATGACAGGTTGGTTATGGGAAGCTTAAGTCCTTGATATATACATTAGTTTAAAAGCTTGTTACCTTTTAAAGCATTAATTCAAGTCTGTCATGCAAGGAAAAGTTCCTGTTCTGGGCAAAACATATGGTATGTCACTTAGCACATGACATGTTTTTAGATCACACTGTCTGCATGTGTACAAACCTTGAATGCAAATGCAAGAGCTCATCCTACAAAGCCTTACACTCATCTACTACTCATTTGAATAGTTCCACAAAACTTGTTACAAGGGTTTGTATAAGTAAAGTGCCACATACAGAAGGAAACATTTTCAGTACTGGACTCACCATTACTCTTTTGATTTTTTCTAGTGAGAAATTAGTTCTATTAATATACCAATCTAAGTAATATGCATACAAGTATGAATGTGTATGTCAGTATTTCTTGCTAATAGTCAGGTTGACAATTCTCATAACCTCATAGAGCATTCACTTTGCTTACTGGCTGCTGAACTTGATTTTATAAAGATTGCTTAATTCATCAGGGTTAACTAGATTTTAGCCAGATACATTAAAGGTGAACCAAAGTTTACGAAGCCTTGATTTAGATAATGGTTGTTCATTTGCACTGCCAGCTACTCGCTACATATAACTACAAATAATTAGAGTTTGTGACCAGGGTCAGACATATCGGAAGTATTTATATTTTGGTGCAAGAGACTAAGATTACAAGAACACTCAAATTTTGCTAAAAATGAGTAATTACTGGATGCTGATGTTCTAATGTTCATGGACTTTGGAGCCTCAGTGTAATTGTAGATTAAGTGCTTTTGTATAAAATTATCTTGGCAGCAGACTCAGTGAAAAGCATCATCATTTCTGTTCTAAACCCAGCATCATCTAGTCAGTGATTTCTTGAATAAACCAGAGTGGTCAAAATGCATTAGGCTCACTATCATTTCCCACCACACCTCCCCATTATAAGCACACCTCTTTGGAGGAGAGATATCTGGAGCAGATGAAATACTGAAAAAAACTGCTTATGAGCATTAATTTGCATTTCAGATGGTGTTTGGACTTGAACATGGTTAAATATGTTTCATTTGCAAACATTGATAGGAAGTTTGCTTTGGTTTATTTTCCCATGTCTGAAAAATGGAAGTTTAATTTGAGTACCCATATTCCCACAGGAGTAGAAATATTGCTATTTGTGTTTTTCTATTAGATATTCATTTATACTTTTTTCAAAAAATGCAGTCATACAGTCAGAAAGCAGGAAAGGCGCTTCATATTTTAAGTAAAAAATGAAATATAAGTCATAAAAAATGAACTGAAAATGGCTGAGAAGAACTATTGTGAAAAATCCATAGGCTAGAAGTTGTTTTTCAAAACTGACAAACGCTTAAACATAATGCATTTGCATTGCATGGGAAGCCACCTGATTGAAAGGGGCAAGGCTTAAGAGGCATATATGCCCAGGGCCTGAGTGAGGGGGCAGGCTAGCCATGCTGGTGATCAGGAGATAAGTTCCGAGTGGGGGAGGGAGCTACCTGAGGGACCCTGAACCAGTGTGGAGTGCTCATGGGCCAGAGGCAGGGGTGAGGGCTGCTCTGGTGCCTGTTTGTCTATGTCAGGGAGAGGTTCCTTTAAAAGTGAGAGTGTGCTTTTTTTCTTTTATAATGTTTGCCCAGAAGAGAAAGTTTGCATTCAGTGGTTGCTTGCCATTTTCATTAAAGTTAAACTGGTGGTCTGGGCTGGGACTATCAGTGGTGCAGGTGTTCCAGTGGTGCCCATACATGATTGCTTTGAGCCCTGCCAGGGCCCAGTCTCAAGGCACTGACAGGAGGCAGCCGGGGAGGGTTGAAGCCTAGGCTGGCTAAGGCCATAGCCAGAGAGGGCAAGAAACAGGGCCAGGGGCCCAAAGCCCAAGAGGGGTAAAATCATTGCCCAAGAAGGGTGAGAATGAGGGCCAGGCTCCTGAAGCTCAAGAGGGTTGAAACCTTCACTTGAAAGAGGAAGAAGCAGGGCTAGGGTCCTGAAGCCCAAGGGGGATGAAATCATAGCCCAAGATGGGCAAGACCCAGGGCCAGGGACCTAAAGCCTGAGAGGGGCAGAATAATAGCTCAAGAGAGGTGAGAACCAGGGCCAGGATCCTGGAGTCCAAGAGGTGTGAAATGTTAACTTGCAAGGGGTGAGAATAAGGGCCAGGGGCTGCAAGCCCAAAAGGGTGAAATCAAAGCCTAAGGGTGACATGCAGGCTGGAACCCAGAAGCCAGGTTTGGGGCAGTAGGCCTAGGCTAATGGACCAGCTAGAGCAGAGGGGTGGAAGCCAAGAAGACTGAAACTCCAAGAAGAGAGTAGAAGCCTGGGGTGGCCTGATATTGATTTGGGGCAAAATGCTCCACTTAAGTGATGCAGGGTTTTGGGTTGTAGCTGTGTTGGTCTAAGGACACTGGCAGGCAAGGTTCTTTGGGTAGATGTGATATCTTTTATCAGACCAACTGAGTAGTTGGGGAAAAAATTTCATTGCAATCTTTCAGGCACAAGCACCCTTCTTCAGACATAGGAAGTCTCTGCTGTTATAAGATCTCCAAGGAATGAAAATGTTGTCCTGTAGGGCCAGGTCAACTCTCAGGATCTCAAAATTGTGCTGTTAGATGGGAAGGTGTGATACAATTGCACATAGACACACACAAAAATCAATTAGGCGCGTGCGTGCACACACACACACACACACACACACACACACACACACACACTCACACACACTCACCCTCTTTCTCTCTCTATCTCTCTCTACCAACTCAGGCACATACACACTATACACAAAATATTAGACAAAAATCAGTTGTCAATATCCACACATCCCATACATATACACGGATTACTAATTCATATACCATGCACACTATGATATATATATTTGCCAGTTCACACCACACACCTACACATACACACAGGTGAGTTCCTGATTTGGGTGGTATGGTATGTATGTGTGTGTGTTTGGGGTACCTAGGGTGCTTGGTGACTATGGGAGGGGGAATCAAGGGTCAAAGATTTCCAGAAGGAGGGAGATGGATGGGGGTTAAGATGAGAGAGGGAAAAATAAGAGAGTGAAAGTGCCAGGAGTGAAAGTTGCTAGGGCTGGGATTAGAACTGGTGACTGGAGGGTAGCTGGGGTTACTTAAGGTTAATGTGCCCTGGGGTTACTTGGGATCACCTGGTGTCTGAGTGGAAGCAAGGAAAAAAGCCAGGCAAGGAGGAAACAGCCAGGAAACAGGGAGGCAGAAAGCTGGGAAATAGCCAGGGAATCAAGGGGGAGGGTTGGGAAGTTAATAAGACAAAAACCCAACCTGGGGTTTCAAAATAACAGGTTTACTAAACAGACAACACACTAAACAGCCCCACAAAATTATTGGTCCCCCCTCCCCCCAAATAGCAGAAGAGAAAAAGGCTTGGTGGAGGGATTGAAGATAAAGTGTGCAGGGACAGAGTCTGATCCTGTGTTTGGGGAAGGAAGGTGGGTGATAGTACGTATGCTGGGCTGTGAGTTGATCTTCAATGGCCAGTCGGGGTCTTTTCCAGCATAGTGTTGTCCAGGGGGGGTCGCCAGCAGGTGTGGCGTGGTGCTGGTCTAGATGGAGAGGGCATCCCACTGGGTCTGTCTTCACTATCACTTTTTATAGGGGCAAACCTTCTACGATCCTAGTGGCAGGCAAGGGTCAGCCCTGGTATGCTGGGCATATGCACTCCAGGCAAGGATGTGCAGTTCTAGGTGTCTGTGTTGCAATAGTGGGTTGGCTGATTTCTGTAGGGTTTTTGTGTTTCAAATGCTGGGTTTCTGTTCTGTTCCTGGGTGAGTCAATGGAAGGCAATGGTCTGATCATTGAGCTGATGGTCCAGTCGTTGAATTGATTATTCAGTAGAGGCCTGCTACCACTGTATTTCAAGCACCCTTATTTATCCCCATTCATTCAGGAGCAATTTACATGAGACTGGTTAGACATGAGTCATAGGTTACACCCAAGCAGAGGACACAAGATGGAGGCTTGACATACAAAATGTAAACTTGACATAACTTGACATTACTTATGCTAACTTATACATGTAGGCCTAAATCATATAATATGAACAGAAAAAAAACCCAGTAAAAATCGGTAAAACAGTATACACATAATAATTATACAATATAAAACAGTGGATATCCATAAAGGAGGAAATTAAAAAAAAACTTCCTATCAAAATAAAATGCTAAAGCTTATCCTATGTCTTAATTTACTCATACTTATCTATAGGGAATAGAGAGGGAGAGAAAAAGTCAGAAATAGTTGGGGAAGAGAGGGAATGCATTTCAAAATTAAAAAAAAAAGAAAACTGGCAGTTTTGTTACATATTAAATTAAAAGTGTGACAGGATGTCAATGAGAATGTAAACAGGTGGAAATTAGGAAAATAAGGGTAGGAAAGGGAGGGGAAGAAAAACAAGAGGGAAATAAGCCAAAGGTAAGTAGGGGAGACCATTACTGTAGTTGAGTTCTCTCTGGCCTATTCCCCGCTCCTTTCCCTCCCCTTTGTTTTCCTAATTTCTACCTATTTACATTCTTACTGAGATCCTTTCATACTGTTAGCTTCTTTCATTCCTTGGAGATCTCAGAACAGCAGAGACTCCCTATGCCTGAAGTGTGCTTCTGCCTGAAAGCTTGCAAAGAACTTTTTTTCCAACTACTCAGTTGGTCTAATCAAAGATATCACATCTACCCAAAGAAGCTTGTCCACTAAAGTAATGATTGTTAACACCTGCAAGGCATGGGCATGGCTTTAAGGTAGGCTGGAGGCCACAGAATTAGCCCTTAAGGTAATTAGTGACCATGGGGCATGGGCGGGCCAAGAGGGCCACACACAGCACCTGAGGGCTGGTGGGGATATGTGGGGTTTGGGAGAAACCCACTCATTAATAATGCTTTGCTGCATTATCAAGGCTTGCTTTGGGACCCTGGGGCAGCCTCCCTTTTCAGGAATCAGTAATTTAATCAAGGCATGTCAGGTGGGAGAAGAGGGAGGGTACCTTAGGAACCAGAATGGGCAGGAGTTGCCAGGCCACCAGGGGTCTTGCTGCTGTCCTTGGCACTCTGTCTTGCCACACACAGAAGGACAGAACTTTTGTTCGTTCTCCAGAAGTGCAGCTTTCTGTTTTATTTCTTGAGTGAGTGTGTATGTAGCTACCATAAAGAAAACTGTCAAATATGAATGGAATATAACATGCAAAGATATCTGCCTGTGTTTGCAGAGTCTTAATCCAGCATTTTGAAACCTGAATTCTATCACTAATTTAACCAAATGATAACTTGGATGCCAGTGGTGATATTTTGTATAACTACTTCACTGCTCATAGCCTGCAAAAGGAGGAGAGGAAGTATCATTTTATAAAAACCATTCTGGAGTTGCTTCAAACTGGAGGAGCGTGAAGGCTAGCCCATGCATGTATTGTTTACAAATTTGGATGTATAGGCCTTTAATAACATATGATGAGCTTGAAGTGATTTGGCTTTGTATTCCTGAAGGGGATTTCAGAGACAAAAATGGGATGCCACAATAGTGTTGTCAGTTAAAAGTGCATCTGAAAGTCTTTTAAGTGTGTCCACTGTAGATGCCCATTCATAAATGGAGAGGGGCAATCAGTTATAATTTTGACTGCAAAGTGGATGTATATCTATTGGATGGGGAGAGATGGATGCATAGACTTTCTAGATCTTGAGCTGCATGAATTTTCCCAAAACAGGATTGGTAACCTGTCCAGAAAGAACCTTTCCCATTTAACTTATTGAATATTCTTTATAACGAGACTTACAGTCTACTAACCATAGTCTTTGCAGTGATTAGTGTAGCTAATTTTATGTTATAAATTTAGCTACACTGGGTTGGCTTGAAATTTTCTGTTAACTTAAAGAAAATGTAAATAAACTTTTGTAGACTTATGTTTGGGACAAGCACTTTTAGGTTTCTTGTGAGACGAACACAGTTCTGAAAAAAGGAAAGGAATTTATAGCAATAAAATAATGGCCTGAGCAGTTAGAGAAGAGCTGGATAGTTAGTAGATGCTGGGCCTGGTTATAGTCATTTTTGTGGGATATTTAAAAATGCTCAGCATTGGCCTGATACTGAACCCATTAAGTTAATAGTAGTTATAAACATCATTGGGAAGAAAGGTAGGCCAATCCTGTGCACTTTTGAAAATCCCAACCTAAAGGGAAGAAAATAGCTTGTACTATGAACAATTCTGTTTAATTAAAGTAATCAGTATCTAAAAATATGTTTTAAAGACTGATTCCCAGCCAGGGTTCAGGTCATTATTACCTGAGCTGGGCATACTTTAGAAGGGCACAGTTATTAATTTATCTCAGAAAACATATTTCTGCTCATGGAGCAATTAAGCATAGGGAGAAGGTCACTGCGTGTCATAATTTATATTGACAGTTAACACATAGAAGTATGGACAGCAAATGTATTAGTGATGGGGTATAAATATTGGAACCTGAATCTGGTTTCTCAAGTTGCATATCTTGTTCATTTGGGGGGATTTACTGCAAATGAATTTCATTGTGAAGTATCTGTAATACTTGCAGACTACTCTGTCAGGTCTGTTGAATAATAGACTGAAGCTATCTCAAATTCCATAGCAACCTCTCAAAGGACCTGAATAGGCTGTTTTGAGGTGCATTGGTTCTTGGTTCGAAAAGGCTATTCTTACGAGTCAAGAATGATGTGTGCTGTAATACGATAAGTGTAATTAAGAGGGACTTGTTCACTGACTATAATAAAACTAGGATTCTTAAAGTAGACCCTTCAGAGAGACCGTTTTAGTAACAGCTTAACCAATTTCTAGTTTTCATCCGATCCATTATATTCATAGTAAACACTATCCATATTTCTGAAAATGCTCTTTTTCAGCTTTTAAACTCCTTTACATGTAATATGTGCAAAAACGTTATTTTGCCTAAATAATAATAAGTACCTTAGAAAAAATTCTTAATCAGACTTACAGTGAGTACAGCTCTGCTGATTACAATTGGAATTTATGAGATGCAATTCAGGATAACATTTCAACTCAAGTATTATTTATAAAGAACTGTTTGATGAATGGAATCAAAGTGCCCTTTGTTAAGCCTTGCAGCACCTCTGTAGAATACAGAAGTCATACATATGTATATTTTTACATTGGTTTTGAAATGGGCACGCTGCAGTGGTGGTTTGCTCAAAACCACTGACTAGCAGGAGCCATGAATAATATTCAGTAGTCTTAATTCACAATCCTGAAAAGAAAAGACAATAACTGCAAGAAAACCATGAGCTATTTTTTGCAATAGCTTATATTGGTAACATTTGTTATTATGATGTAACGGTGATGTCTGCATGGTCTGGCAGCAATGCAAAGCCATTGCAAAATTAACCCCCTCTTTCATTCCAGGGTAAATTTAGTCATCTAACTCATATGCATCACTACCCGAGCATATAACAGTTGCATGGTAAAGCTGATTTCTTCTCTTCCCAGCAGCAACTATAACCAGGCCTCTTTGAAATGGTTAAAAATGTATCCGTATGTTTATCCATAGCTTCAGAAATATCAAAATATTTTGTTTTAAGTAAGTTGGATGCAAATACCTCTAAGCATTGCTTCATGATATTTACTGGTGGATGTTACCATGCCTTATTCACCTTTATGAGCTGAGACCCTTAGTCCAAATATATCTCTCATGATAAGCCATCATCATAGGATTCCCATGACGTGCCACAATGATTCTCAGATGGGAGACTGCTATGCACCATAGTATAGTCTAATGAGACTCAAGGAATACCTCTGCCTGGTCCTCATTGCTAGTTAAGAGAGAATCACCTATCACAAGAATGAGAATCCAACCATATAACCTTCTACTAGTGAGAACTTACTGGTTATGCTATCAGTTCTCATTACCACAATTAATAGCCTCGGGTGGCTGCCTGCCAAAATGACTGCTGCTGTATTTTGCTGTCTGACACATGCCAATCTCAGATGGTCTCCAGAGCCCACCTGAACTGCCAAATGTGGAAAGTTACTGCTTTAAGACCATTTCAAAGGGAAAGGAACATGGATGGTCAAAAAGAATGAGGAAGTTGGAGAATACTGAATTTTTATACTTTGATTTCTTTAATAAAGGAGGAATAAGTAATGAATGAGCTTAGAGTTTTTGACCCAAGGAATATAACACTTATGGTGGCCAAATATTTTTGAGGAGCCTCATGTGAAAATCTTGGCATTCCTCTTTTATTGAAAGTGAATATGCTTGAATATGTGCTGTATTTTTGTTGTACTAGTCCTTGCATTTCAAGGGAAGCTTGTAGCTTTCAAGAGCTGTTTGCTCAATGCTTGATTGCTGACAGTTAATCTCCTTTGAGCTTGCCTCTATAACTGATCTGTAAGAGAAGCAGAAGGAAGATATTTTCCCCTTCCTTGGTAATGTACTGTGGATGACTTTCAAGCTAAACTGCTTAGTTTTCTCAGACTCTGTTTTCAGTTGCAATATTCTTATAATTAATAAGGGGTATCTACTGTGATATTTACAACATCTGAGATTTAAACAGAAATTTGATTTTTGTCTGCAAACTCCACTGGTGATATCTCTGCAACTTTATGGCACACTTAATTTAAAAGGAAATTTTGTACTTAGGCTAAACAGTCCCATATCTTATTCACAAACGTGGTATCCCCTCACATAATGCTGAGAGATATTTAAACCAGAGACAGAATTATGAAAATTACATTTTCACTCCATAATGATTAAAATGGCATTTTAAATGTTTTGAAAGTGGAATTGTTTGCGGTACTCTGTTTATGTCTTTGTCATGCATCAAGTTCCATGGCCAAGCTCTGACTTGATGGGAATTATATTGGAATCTCTTCTCTCTTTTGTTTAACTTCTCTGCTTGTTTTGGTAAAACTGAATTAAGGGCAAGACTGATATAGTAAATTCTCTCTTGATCTGTTTCAAATGACCCTTCTGTATTAAAATATCTATTACAACATAGCACATCTGTGATGAGCCAACCTAGAAACTGCTCAGAATGAAAACTTGAATCTAAATATACAACCACCACAACAAAGATATTTAGGTTGTAATCTGAGATACAAGCCGAAGGACCTGACTTTAAAAAAAATCAAATGATATAATGTTATGACCAGGTACTGATCTAGTATAAAGCAGCATAGCTATATGAAAATGTAGTCACATTGTAGCATATGGAAACTAAGGCTTGAGAACAGAATATAATGGAAATATCATTAATTTCAGTATAGCAATATATAGAATATAGGGAGAATACAGCACAGCATGAATACAGCTTTTTGCAGATATACCCCAACTGAGAAACTCACCATTGGGCAGATGAATAACAATTTATAATAAAACTGGCCACTACTGAACATTATGGTCATTACTTATATGTTGGGCTTGCACTGTGTATCTTTTTGCTTTGATACCTGTCCAAGATGTGAGAGCTATGATTAAGTTCTGGTTCCTCTTCTTTAGAGTGATTTTTTTTTATGAAAGGCTCTGGTTTCAATTGGATGGAGGAAGGAGTTGACCTAGGGCTTTTAGAAGCCTGGCTCATAACCATGAGGCTATAGAGTAGGTGTTTTTCCTTTTTGAAAGCATTTACAAGGCTTTTACTTCTGTTTCACACTGGAATTAAAACAAATTTTGAAACCTCAAAAGTTGCTGCAAAATGGATTTGTTGTTCTCTGATTTTTCTCTGCTGGTCTACCTGCTGTCATGAGCAGCATGCCTGCTGAGCACAGCATTACTGCAAAGGCCATTACTTGCCTTCCCATAGCAGCTGAAATGCTGCAGCATTGGAATTGATCAGACTGACATATTCATAGATAGTCTATTCTGGTATTATTGTTATGGTACCTTGTCACTTAGCTTTAGTTGTACCTGCTCGAGTGGTGAATTATAGTATTATTTAAACTGGCCTTTGGTATTCAACCTTATTTATCCATTACTTAAGTTTTTGTATAGTCTCATTATTAGTTGAACTTTTCTTTTGCTTGTATCTTCATGGTCAGCCATAGCCTTGAGTTTGCTTTCACATTGTTTCTTTCCTGTCTTATCAGTGTAAGAGAGACAGTTTATGTTTTAACATAAGCATGTATAGTGTGAGCCTTGTTACTAGCTCAAATTAACTGAACTTGGCACTAAATCAGGGGGATGACATGATTGGATATGTTAATGAAAGGTGATAAGAGGGAACCAATAGGACAATGCCCAACTGCAGAGCCCTTGGAATTTCTAATATTGATGGACAGACCAAATTAGGAGTCTGGGACATATCCAAATTAAGACACTGGTAAAAGACCAAATTAAAATGTGTGCATGTGATGAGTTTGTTGGAACAAAGGAATATGCCGACAGGATAAAAACATGAGCAGTATGATGATTATAGGGTACTCAGTTAATGGTACCTGGAAATGAAGAGTCATCAGAGGAGTAAAGTTAAAGAAAAAGCATAAAAAGGGGGCAAGAAGGAAGTTGAGTGTATGTCATCATCCAACACATCTGGACTGAAAAACAGCTATTACCCACAAATGACCACCCTCTACTTTCAGGAAATGATGGGCCACCTTTTCTGTGAGGTGGAATAACATCTGGGATTGGGTGAGACCATTGGACTAAGTGTCTTTTTCTCTCTCTTATGTAGAAGTTAAGATAACATTTAATATATTAATAAAAATTAGATTTTAGTTAATTTGAACTGTGTGAGGAGTATTTTGTGTTAAACTCTGGGTTCATTATGCTTTGATGATCCTTTAGCACCATGATTGTGTAAAATTACCTAATCAAGTTGCTTCAGGCATCAAACTAGTAACAGGAGTCCTCTTTTGGAGCAAAAGAGGGAAGGTCCTGGTGCTGTTCCTGAGGGATAAATGGGGAAATTGCTGACATGTAATACACTGTTTTCACTTTTTATGTAGTACATATCCATTAAGGCTGAAAGCAGGGAGTGAGAGACTTGATAGTTTGGAGTTTAGGGCATTCATGCATCAGATGGGACATATGGGTTTCAGTCTGGTATCAATGGGCACACCTACATGTGCAAATGATGCTGGTTTATTCCAGAGTAATGTGTTCAAGAGTAAACCCAGCTTAGGCAGTTGTCTAGACCAGGGGTGGTCAAAATGCCTGATCTAGTCAGCAGCTGGACTCCATTTCCTGCAGCCCCTGCCTGCATGGTTGGGGCTGGTCTCCATGGAAAATCCAGCGACACCTGCATGGGAAATCCAGAGGCTGGGGTTGCCATGGAAACCAGCCTCAGTCACACTGGTCTCTTTGGAGGACCCCAGCCTCTGGTTGCCTGCCCTCCATTTTTTTCTTTGGGTTTGTTGTTTTTTGTTTTGTTTTCTTTCCTTTTTTTAAAATGTATACATATATATATATATATATATATATACACACACACACACCTGGGTATCCAGGTATCAAACTTTGAGCCCATACTGCAAATATGCAGCATGGAGAACATTTTTTTTGTTCCCAGCATGCCTCTTGCCACGTCTCAAACTGCTTTGAGATGTGGCAAGAGGCACATGCGGGCTCACTGGATGTGCCCAATGACACCAAGAGATTTATCCTCCAGAGTGATGTCAGATATTGGTATTTTCATCCCTTGGTACATGATTTCAGTTTTCTTGAGACTAATTGCCATCTTGAAGCTCTTGCATGATTTGGAAAATATGCCCAAGTGATATTGCAGGGAAGATGCACGGTGGGTAACAAAGGCCTTCTCATTCACAAACAGGAAATCTCTCAGAAAACCAGTGCTTTCACCTGGTTTTCACTCTAAACCTTGCAATGTTGAACAAGCCTCCATCTAGTCTGGCTCAAAGATAAATGCCATCATTGTTGTCCTTGAATGCATGAAGAAGCAGGAGAATGCATGAAGAATGAGGAATGAAAAGTAGATATTAAAAAGCATGGGGACTAAGACATGCCCCTGTTTCACTCTGTTGTTGATGTCAAAGGCATTTGATTCTTTGTTTTCATTCATTAAAGTTACCTTTGTACCTTGATGTAATGAGTGAATGAAGTTAAGCAGTTTGGGGGTACAATAGTAAAAAGGCCCTCTCTGACTGTATCAGAGACCTTCATTAGATCGATTCAAAGCTATGTAAAATGGTATTCATTTTTCTCTATGTTTTCCTTGCAGTTGCTTGATCAAAAATATATCAGTGGTAAGGGGTAAAAAGTCCAGCTCTCCTGTGCAATATGAATTTTCATTTCTACCTGGGAGAAAGTTTACAATCTTTGCTTTCTCGAACTATGCCTGAAGAAGGGTGCATGAGTCCAAAAGCTTGCAAATAAAGACTTTTTTTTCCAAGTGTCTAGTTGGTCTAATAAAAGATATTGCGTCTACCGCAGTGATTGCATATCAATGGTGAAATACACAGTGAAAACTACACTGACTTTCAGAATAGATTCTTTCATGTAGTGGGAGTAGATTACTTATTAAAAGTTTCATAGACAAAAGAAGGTAACTGAGAAGCTGATGGGAGCCAGCTGATGGGGAAGGAAGTTTTCTGTGGTAGAGGTACCCAGAGGGCTGCAGTTATTTTGGGGTTAAATGGCAATTTGTTTATGTTGACTGTTTTGGCTCTAGGGCATGGGAGTTCCTGAAGGAGAATAGAGAGGCTACTTTAAGGAGAGCCCTGGGGAAGACACCAACGATGAGAAGGTTTGCTGAGGGTAGCAGCCCAGCAAAGCCATTACTAGGAAAGGGGCTAGAGACAGACCCTACCTGAGGGACTGTTACCTCTTCCTTAAGGAACAGAAGTGAAGGATTGGATCAGACCAAGACAGCTTAATGATAAGCAGGGCAGAGACAGGCTCCCAAGACCAAACTCTGGTTTTCTGATGGCAGCCCCCCAAATTTATATTCATTTGACATCAAGGGGCATTTGTAGATGACACTTTAAAGCAGGTTAAATGCCTTTTTCACTGCTTTAATGGCATTGTTTTTGCATATTAGGTGGCGTATTGTGCATTAATTCCAGCCGCTGTAGAACATTTGGCGGCATAATGCACCTTAAATGACTTTGGGATGCAGCAAATGACTTTTGGGTGCTGCAAAGTAAAACACATCCGAGGAGTTTTAGTTTCTAAACCCTATAGCCGCAGAAGGAAGCACTGGGCTGCATGCAGCTCAAGGGCTGTGCAGGCAGCCCGGCAGCAGCCTGGGAAGGCAGGCTCCACAGAAGGAAAAAAAAAAAAACGTGGCAAGCCAGACCACTTGGCCCCCCCTCAGGAGCCTTCCTGCCTGCCTGAGTTGTGTGGGGGCCCAGTGCTTCCCTTCATGGCTGTGGTACCCCTGGAACTGCCTGAGCTGGGTGCTGCTGGGGGGCGGGGCGGGGGTGCCGCTGCCATGAAGGGAAGCACCAGCCCCCACCCCCCTGCAGCTCAGAGACTGCTCTGCCCACCAACGTATCACTCTCCCCTCCCCACTGCTGGAGATGCAGGTAAGGATTGGGCTTTGACACGGGTGTACATGACATGGTAGGGTTTACTTCTCCCTAAATTGAAGTGGTGGTTTTTAAAAAAACCACCACTTCAATTTAGGGAGAAAGAAACCCCTGTGTCATGTACAAATTCCCAAGGACTCCAGAATTCCTACCTGTAACAGATTTTTCTTTGGGCTTCATTTCTGTAGAGGCTTATATGGTTGGGAGCTGATCTGTAATCAAATAATTTCTGTAATGGACCAAATGTAATAGGACCAAATCAGTGTTTTAATGCATAAATGTTTAATTTTGTTGATTTGTTACTTTGCCTGGTCTGGCAGAAATGAAGTCAATGAGTTCAGTTAAGTTCCCTATTTATTTTGTGACTCTTGTATGTAAACATCACTCCTATATGAGCATATTACTATTAGCCCTGGCATTAGCATGAGAATATGAGGTTCAAAAAATTAAATGTTTATATTGTTTAGGGCTGAGTGAATGCTATCCAAACATTTTCTTTAAATGTTCATTGGACTGAAAAAGAAATATAGCAAATTAACTCTTTCAGTGTTTGTATTTCCTTTCATGTTTGGTATCTGGGAATATTGCAATGAATGAATTACTATTTATCATAATGCTTATTCCATTTTGATCTCAATTGAGCTATTATATTTCCTTTCTGTGACTCCAAGAGTATTAAAATATATTTTATAGTTTTATTTACAGCTTTTTAAAAACAATATAGTAAAACGAACAGTAAAAATTATAATAATAAAATAATAACTTTTATATAATGTATACTTTTTGCTAAAAGCATAAAATAAGACTACCCGTTCTATCAGTTTACACAGAACTAAGAACATATATGATGATACAAAAAGATGCAATGAAAAAGTGGACAATAAAACAAAGAAGGGGAATTCTTATTCTTTGTGCAAGTAATACAAATATACCTAAGGAGCATAGGACAGTCTCTAAACTGTTAGAGATGACAGATTTTTTTTTTCTTTGTTAGCTCAGTGTTTAAAATTTTCCATTAGTTAAGAGATCTATTTTCCTCTTATTTCTTCAAAGAAAAGAAGACCACAAGTAGTGACTTAAGTCATCTATCTCTTCTTCCCACAAGAATATATTCTGTGTGAATATAGGGTCAAACACCACCTGCCCATGACAACTGCAGATCTCATTAGAGGGAAATTCAAGTCTAGTAATGGCTTCTTGTTGCTTGTTTTTAGTTTTGCAAGGTAGGTTTCTAGGCAAAAGACTGTGTTTTTTAACCTTAACAGGGGAAGCTTCAGAGAGTCTCATTGCCAGCATATTTGTCTGCGTGCTGGCATTTTTAATTCTTAAATATAGGTCTTATTTTAAGTATAGGGGAAATACTGGGTCAGTGACTCTCAGTACATTTCCCAGGCCATTTGTCTTCAGGAAAAATATAGCTGTAATTTAACCATCCAAACAAGAGTTTCTTTAGAAAACGAGAGGCTTTTAGAATGCACTTCTTATGGTATCTGATAGGCTTAAAAATCAATTGTTCATCCAGTATTTTAGAGTTCATAATTGAACCAATCTGCTCATGTTTTATCAGTCTGGTTTCAGAATGCAAAAGCCCCTGGCTCCCCATTGTAGAATTAGGTAGAGATAAAACTTGCCTTAAGAAGTAATTAGAAATCTTTTTTGTTTTTGAGTGCATCATGTGGTCAGCACCCCAAAGTTTTCTTCCCTACGATAAAATGAACTCTTCCTTAGACCTATAGACGTTTAGTGTTGCCACAACCTCCCTTCTGCTTGTTTTGTTTTATTTTAAATATATAAAACTCTACCAAGCCTTGTTTTGCCCTAGTGTTCTAGCTTAAATGTTTGCTAAAATATATTCCAAGGTATTTAAAAGAATACCTCGTTTCTTTTCCTGTAAAAACTAAACTCATTTCCTCGTATCATTCCCAAAAAAGTCTCTTGGATTTTGCAGTGTCCAAGCTATTTCAGACCCAGCACTGCTGAAGAGCACCTAATAACCTTTGTCTAATTTACTGTTTCTACAAATATTTCTGCTACTAAATTAATTCACTAGGATATTAGTTGACAGCAAATAAAAAGGGATACCAACACAGAAACAGTTAATTTAGCTTTTTCATTCAGTTGAGCATTTACAGAAAGTTATTTGTATATAATTGCATGTGTATACACTTACATATTTAAAGAAATTTGCAGAATAATTCTGAATTACATTCCTTCATCCACAAGAATCATAAATCTTTTATAGAGACTCTACAAGCACAAAATGAGTTAAATCCATTTCTAGTAAATTATTTACTACACTGTACTGTTGCACCAACACCCTACATTTCCCCAGTCTTTGAATATGGGATGTTACAATTGGACAAATTGAGTGTTAGAATTTTAATTTCAGAAAAGTATTTTTTTTTTCAAATCTCCGTCCCCAAAATAGATGAAAAGAAAAAAACCTGTTTGTATAGCAGCACCACCACTGTTTGCTAGTTTTATTATTCCTAAATCTGGAGTTTGGAGTTTGAACAATATTCATATGACAATAAATAGATGGTGTGTAGAATTTGTACTCTGCTGTACTTATAGCCATGTTGCAGTTTTCTTGAATGTAGTGGTGATTTTGGTTGATCCTATACAGTTGCATTGGGGTGAAAGTGCGTTAATTTGAAGCTGCAGATATTAAAGACACACATGATACAATGGAATCATAAGGACTCCATTGACATTAGTTTAACTCTCAACCAAAGATGCAACTGTTAGTCTCAACCTTTTTAGACTCAAATGCACCCCTTTGAAAAGGCAAGCTTTCACTTGTTTTTTGACTCCAGAAAAATAATAGAGGAATCCTTCTTTTGCAAAGTACTCAGAAAGAACACAATAGGTGCCTCTACATGAGCTGTTTACTGCGGAGCTGACTAATTAGGTCTGTAGTAAAACATCACCATCTACACATGCGGCCCAATTAGGTCTCAGTAGATGAATAAACACTGCCACAGGGTAGTCGGGCTAAATGCAAGTAATACCCTGAGGCAGCATTGTTTCATGTGTTGGAACACATGTGTACGTGGTGATAAGGCTGACTGTGTCATGAGGGTGCTTCACTGTGGGGGTTGCTTGCCAGCTAGCCCCCAACACAGGAGCACACTCATGCCCCAGCCAGTCCTGCTGTGGCATGTGAAGCCCCATTGGAGCACCCCTGTGGTGGCAGGCTGACTCCATGGGTCCTCTGCCAGCCCAAGTCTATTCCAATTGGGCTCCATATGCTGCAGAAGGGCACTGGCTGAGGCACGGCAATGCTTCACTGCAGGGGCTATACACCATTGTATCCCAGCCAGCTTCCCTGCTGCACATGGAGCCCAGTTCAAGCAGCCCTGGGCTGACAGGACCTGGAGGATTTGCCTGCGAGCCTTGGGCTGTTCTGACAGGGCTCCATGTGCTGCAGAGTAGCTGGCTGGGACAAGAGGGTGCTTTAGCATGGGGGCTGCCTGCTGGCTAGCCCTGTGCTGAAGCACCCTTGTGTCTCAGCCAGCCACTCTGCAGCATGCAGAGTGCACACACAAACTCCAGAACAGTAAGCTCCAGTTTATTTAGGTGCATTAATCACAGATGTAGACACACCGAGTGGGTCAGAATGTTTTGACACTAGGGATTCCTATTTGAAATCTCTGGGTTTATCTTCTGAATCATGTGTAGGTATTTGCACACATTAAAAGCACTTGGTGGCACCCTTAAAGGGTTCTTATAGTACCCTAACAGAACACCCTCATTGAAAATCACGGCACTGGAATAGATGACAATAACAACAAAAATAGTACCCAAATTCTCTAACATTCCAAAGATTATTCCTGTGGGCAAGCTTCCTTGTACACAACAGGGGTGTTTTCATTGTTTATGGTAATTTTGTCCTAATGGCTTAGCATGTCAACATAAACTTTGTTTGCAATTTGTAGAATGCCACATCTCTTCTACTTAAGAGTTAAGCCTAAACAAATATTCTCTTAATATATTATATTACACTGGATTATAAACAAAAATCTGTTTTGGCTGCTGGCAGTGACAGAGTTTGCCTTGCAGGTGGATATGGGGTGCATTTACTGTTAAATGCCATGATCATACCTTTTTGTACTATTTTCCCATTTTATTACTATTATTATTTACAATGAATTAATTATAAAAGAATAATAAACAATTGTAGAAAGTGGCAAATTCACAGGTATGCCATATTGTGAATATTACCCAAGTCAGCTTATTTATCATTCTCTGAGTGAGATGGCGTTAAAAACATTTGCAAAATTTGCATCTATTTACATTATTTAATAAACACATCTGTGGTTATCAGAGCTACCATGTAAGAGAAATGTGATCAAACTGCTTAGATAAAGTTGTTTTTTTCCCCTCCTTCAACATGGGGTGGTGGTTTGTGGGAGGGGGGGATCCTTATCTAAGATTCAAGTACTGGCCAATGCCAGGCTGTTGTGGCTCCAGCTCTGGCCCAGTTGGGCCTGAGGTTGGGACCAGGGCCAGGGAGCAGAGCTGCTGTTCCTGCCAGGATGAAGCAAGAGCCACAATGTAGCACTGGGCAAGCCATGGAGAGGGCAGGGGTGGGGATTAGGCCTCCTGCCCCTTCCCCCCACCCCCCACTGCTTTACCTACTGTTGGACCCCTGCTGCTTCTTTCCCTGTCACAGCAGCGAGGATGGGGCCGGGTGGGAGGATGGGAGGACGGACAAATTTTAAGATGACCCTCCATTAATTAGATGCTATACATGGAAAAATATAAGCGTTATAATTTTCCATATATAGAACCTAATTATTTCAGGGTTCTCTTAATTCAAAGTCATCTTGGATTTGGGTAAATACTGTATATATGCCTACACCTATAATGTAGGTAAATGGAGTCACTTATCTGTGAAACTATGGGTGTGTTACATTTTTATCAATAGAATTGGTTTTAGTTTGGTAGAAATGCTCTGTGTACATGCATTCCTAATGCTTATTCTGGTCTAAAAATGGGATGCCCAGTGGAAAGTGAAACCTCATTGAAGAAGGTTTAAGTTAAGTATGATAGGGGTTAGTCAGGATTAACAAATGCTCGTACAGTTCCCCTATCAGTTGAAGCTACCCCGCTGTCCTCTGGGCAACACCCCATGGGGCACATCAAAGCCAATACCTGCAACCACACACATGAGGGCAGCAGGTGTGAAGCTGTCAAGTGCTACACAGAAAGTAAAGTCCTCCCTATCACAGCCCCCCATGATACATTAGTGTCCTGCACCAGCAGCCTCACATGCAGGGCTGTGGATGCTGGCTTGGAAGTGCTATGACAGGGTTGGGGGGGAAGCCCTATGCAGTACTTCACATCCCTGTGCCTACAGCCCCATATGAAGGATGCAGGTCCTAGCATGTAGTGCTACATAGGAGTCATGAGCCGTGCATGGCATTTGAGCCCTATGCCTGCAGCCCCATGCATGGGGCTGCTGGCATGGGCTTTGAAGTGCTGCATTGTGGACCTATTCTCCCTGGTAAGTTTTGTGAATCCTGACCTGTGGAGGAGCAGGGCTTCCCATGGCCAGTGCCCCATAATCGTTCTGGTCAAAGGTCCCCTTTAATGGCTAGAGCCTCAGTTTGGCTGTAGTAGCAAAGGTAGAGGCCCAGCTGTGCTATGGGCAAATCCCCCTTACCATGGTCAAAACCCCAGCTCTGGCTATGCGGCAGGGGCACAACCCTAGCTGTGCCCTGGGCAATGTACCCACAACCTGACAGATGGGAGGGAGGGAGACAGAGGGAAGGAGGGAGGGGCTATAGTCATTCAGACCTCCTTGAGGTCACTTGACTTTGGGCAGAACCTGGAGTTTGCAAAGCATGCTCTGGGGCCCCCTTGCTGGATATCCTCTGCAGTTCAGTCTGTTTGTAGAGTAGGCAGCCAGGCATCTGAACGTTTATATGACCTTCAATAGATAGTGTTTTCAGTCACTTAATCTAAGCTGTTTAACTTTTTCTGGTTCATCTGAACATTTGTACACACCCTATATCATGTTAAAAAACTGTAGGAGCCAGTTTATAGCCGTCCGACATTTCTCAATCAGTCTTTTGGGAAACATGCAGAAAATCTTTAGCATGGTTCTAGAAAAGATGACAGTTCTGCTTTTTCTTGGTAGGTGATTTATATAAAGACTGGAATTGACAATGACATATAAATTTACAGCATGAAATATTTACATCTGAGCTTTACCCAAGGTTTTAACAATAGCATTGAAGCTTCACTTTTTAATGATGACAACCTGGACAAGTACAAAAAGATATAGATAGAAGGTATTTCTAGTCCAATGCTCCATCAAACACAATTGGATGAAAGAGAGAAGGGAGCCTGAACCATTCTCCTTCCATCTCTCATTTCTCTCTGTCCTTCTGGCAGCTCCTTCTGTAAATTGTCACAGACTTTAGAAGCAGGTAATTGCTCTTGTCATAATAAAACACCAAAGAAAAAGTCTACGTTTGTTACTCTGCCTATGTTTTACTTAAACTTTAGCAATATGGGTTGGTTCTTTGAGGTATGGGATTCTGACATAAAATATGTAGCCTACCGTTACTGTAGTCAGATTAAAGTATTATTCTTTTTCACATTTTATTTAGATTGCTATTCATGTAATTGGGAGTAAAATTACTAACTCATGGACACATCTGCCTATGGAGATTGAAGAACATAGCACAATGGTAAGCATAGACATATTTTTTCCCTTTTTAAAAAGAACGTGTTTACTGCTGCTAATGCCTATTTGCAATTTCTGACATTGTTGATGAGTGATGTACAGTCTTGACTCAAGAAGAGAGACTATGGCAAAATGAAAAGCAACTATTGGAGCATGGATTCATTACCCAAGTATTCTTTAACAAACCTGACTTCTTGAGTAGGAGATAGGAAAATGAAAAATTGGGCAGAGTATTAATTATATTACTGATAAAGAGGTTAAAAATGAAGCACAGTGAAGAATGAAGAAAAGAACTGGTAAAGTATTCAGCCTGAAGCTATATAAAGGTAGGACTGGAATTTTTGTGTGGAGGCTCATGGAGCAACTTAGGCTGCAATATAAAATGATTAAATGAAGGCATCTATATTGCCCATAAAAAGATGTACAAAGGTCAGATTTGAAAACTCTGGAGTTATGCCATACTTTGAATGGTGTTCTTCAGATTAATGCAAATGCAACTGCAGTGCAATTTATAGAATGATAAAAAGGTAGTCCTGGTAATGTCCTTATATATAAAAGAAAAGTTTTGTGCTCCAGCAGCATTAAGTCCTGGCTCCATCAGAAGACCCTGATCTGTCTGACCACAGGAACTCACTTGGAGATCCCCCAACCCCCTCCCTAAGCCTAGCTAGGAGATATCCAGATGTCACAACACCCACTGGAGCAAGGGGAATCCTCCCATCCCAATGCCTGACCACACTTCTGAGAGCTCCAAACCTAGATGAGGGGCTCCAGGGATCCATCCATCTTACTACTACCCTGGACTGCATTACTTACCTATGCCCTAAACATTATTTATGGAGTTCTACTGCCCACAACCAGAAAGACACCTTGAGACCTTGCCCAGTCTCTAACCCTAACCTGAGCTTAGGGTGCTCTAGCAGCCCCAACTCTAGCTGCAGGCAGCAGACCTTGTTCCTCCCAACCAGAAGAACTAGTTTGGAGAGCCCCCAAACACCACCCCTAAGCCTAGCTGGAGGATCCCTAGCTGTCACAACACCTATTGCTGCAAAAACAACCCTCCCAACACCAAGCCTGACCCTAGGCAGAGTCCCCTCCCCTCTCGCCTCTAATCTTAGAGGCCCCAGGATCCATCCCACTTACTACTAGCATAGATTGCCCTACCTACCTGTATTTTAAACAGATGGTAGTCCTACCATCCCCAACCAGAAAAACAGCTCCAAGACTTGCCCAGGCTTTTTTCCTTTGCCCTGCTCCTTGGAGCCCTGTCATTCTTCTTCCATCCTTCCAGTGAGTGGACGGGGCAGATGGCACGAATCATGCGTCGCGGAGACCAACTGGCGACTACGGGAATGGTGTTTCGAGGCGGGTTTCAGCTTCCTTGATCACGACCACCACATCACGACGAGAGACATGCTAGGATGGGACAGGCTCCACCTTTCCCCTAAAGGTAAGCGTGTGTTCTCTTTTAGGTTGGCGGACCTACTCTGGCGGGCTTTAAACTAGGCTCATCGGGGGAAGGGGAAGATGAGGGCGGAGGATACATCAGACTACCAGACCAAATGGCGCCCACAACTACAGCCCAGCCCAGACCGACAAGCGTAGCAGATAAACAGGTAAGAGATGGGGACCAGGGGAATGCTGGGACTAGGGGGACAGTATACACATCTACTGGAGGCCTGAAATGCCTCTACACTAATGCCCGTAGCATGGGGAACAAGCAGGAGGAACTCGCCCTCCTGCTGGCTGACACCTGCCTGGACATTGTGGGGATTACGGAAACATGGTGGGACTTCAAGCATGATTGGGCGGTGAATGTCAAGGGCTATAGGCTGTACAGGAGGGACAGGATAGGAAAGAGAGGTGGGGAGTGGCACTCTATATAAAGGAGGAATACACATCCTCGCTAATTAGTAAAGAGTCAGGGGAGAAGCACTCTGAAGTGCTTTGGGTTAGGGTTCAAGGCAAAAGAGGGGAAAGGGACCTAACGGTGGGAGTTTACTATAGACCACCCAACCAAGGAGAGGAGCTTGACCAGGAATTCTGGGGTCAGCTCACCGAGGTAGCGAAGGCTAAGGATGTGGTAGTCATGGGGGACCTGAACTTCCCAGACATCTGCTGGGAGGAGCAGTCAGCCAGGTCTGAGTGCTCCCGTAGGTTCTTAGACAGAGTCCAGGACCTTCATCTAACCCAGGAGGTGCACAGCCCCACCATATATATATATATATATATATATGCGCACACACATACGTATGAAAGCCTTATGCAGTGGTGCCCATTTTTTTGTCCATGACAAAGGAGATGGCTTGAAAAACAGAGAAAGGAGTGGAGTCACAAAATCTATGTAGTTTGCTCTGCTCACGACCACTAAAATTTCCAGTTGAACTTCTACTAGGAAAAGAGTGACTGAGCAGTGCTTAAGGGAGTGAAGGTGTTTAATATGGATATGTAGGATTTTGCCATGTATTCAGTATTAGGGTCCTAACGCTCCTTGTACACTAGTATATTTCTGTTGGTTTTAATGGATTTATAACATAAATCTAACATAAATAAGAGGAGATGGAGTTATCAGTCTACCTAGTGGTTGCAAGATGCCCATCACCATTTTTAAAACCTTTATATTTGATTGGGGTTTTCTTTTTTACAAATTAATATGTCTTAAAATTAGTATCAGAAACACAAAAAGGATATTTGGCTTTGAAAGCACTGAGTTTTAACTCTCGTTCCTAGCCTGTTTGTTCTCTTGTCTAGTTAATGGGAATCTAGAGTAATTAGAAATGTTGTTAATAAGTTACCATGTGATTGGGGATATTTGGAAAATATACACATTCTAGACTTTTTTTAAAAAGGAAAAGACTTCTATAACAGGAGAAAAAGGAACACCTTCTTTAAGAAAGATGAGACATAAATTTGCCCCAAATTAAGAAGGAAGTAAAAGAGGCAGAAACACATCTTATAGTTTTAAATGCAGAGGTTTATATAAAGTAACCACATTGATTTTTATTTAGAATATTCCCACATTATTTTTATAACACCTCAAACAGGAAAATTTTCTCTTTATCCCCAAAAGAAACATGTTATAGGCTGATGCATAAAAAGACCTAAAGCAATATTTTTACTTGTATTGTGATAAGAGTTTAGGAAACCAGTCAGCCTGAGCTTACTGAGCTAATGAGTGTACATGTTGTGGCATTCAATTAATGATACCAGCCTGTGCAGATGAGTGGTGAAATGCATCTATGTAATCATTCTCTTGCCAGCCTATAATACCTGCTCCTGATTAATAATTTATTCGCTTTTATACTCTTATTATTATGGGAACAACTGAAGGAGATCATCCAGACTTTCTGGGTGAAGCGCTGGAACACAGGGTTAGCAAGCTCTGGTCTATCTCAAACTTACGCAAAACTAAACGAGAAAAGGGGCTGACAGTACGGGTGTCTTTTCCTTCACTTTCCCTCTTAAAGCAGTGGGGGTAAATTGTGTTAAATTGGTGTTTTATTTACAAATGCCTTGTCAATGAATCATTGTAAATAAATGTTGCTACTACAGTTTCCAGAAGAGGTAAACCAGCTTTAGAGTTCCTGAGCAGCTTTTGTGTAGGAGAGATACCAATCATAACAAACTGGTTATATAATGGATTCAAAATAAACAAGAGCTCAGCTTTTATTGGTACCTTCCCAAAGCAGAAAGAGATGGTGGTTAAAGAGAAACAAATTATTTTAAAATATTGAAAGCTCTTAGCTTGCCAGACATATGGGCAAGTTCAGTAACATTTCATTTTCTTTTGTTCTCAGCCTAGAGAAGATCCAAGGAAGTCAAATGCAGTGATTGTAGCCAACTGCAGCCTCAAAGAAAGGTGTAAATCTGTCCACACTACAGAACTTAATGCTGCCCAAAACTTTTTAAACTCAGTCCAAGGTATTTTCAAACTAAGCCCCTTTTGTAACTTGAGATGCTACTTGAAAAGGTTAATCATAAGTCAGGGCACTGAGGTACAGCAAAAGTAAAGAAGTTCTACTTTCCAGTAAGAGGCACTGAGGTACAGGAGAAGCAAAGCACTTCTGCTTTCTACTAACAAAATATTTTATGCAAAGTTGGGTTTCTTTATTTTGATAGTTGATTAACCAGGCAATTTTTTAGGGTAGAAAGGGAATCTCTCTACACATTTCCCCTTCTGTTGCTGACTCACAATTTTCAATCCAATGTTACCATACAAAATGTTCTTAATTAAGCAATATTGGACATCAGGAGGCGCTACTTCACGGTCAGGGCGGCTAGGGTCTGGAATCAGCTTCCAAGTGAGGTGGTGCAGGCTCCCACCCTGGGGGTTTTTAAGAGGAGGTTAGATGACCATCTTGCTGGGGTCGTTTGACCCCCAGTACTCTTTCCTGCCATGGCAGGGGGTCGGACTAGATGATCTGCCCAGGTCCCTTCTGACCTTAGAAACTATGAAACTATGAAACTATTCCCAAACGTGTGTTAAGGAACCCCAGGTTTCACAAGCATTTACATTTCACCCTGTTTCCTAAACATCCCTAACTAACTGGGGGAAGTTTAACATCCCCCCCTCCAATGGTTCTAGCCTATGGAGCCCTGTGGAGCTCTTTCCTAAACGTAATTTAGAAAAGTACCAGATTTACTAGAATCCAAGATTATTTTCCCCATGCTTATTGGGGGCAAAAAACAACGTCTTAACTTGGATTCAAGTATCTGCCCAGGCTGGCAGCTGCAGCTCAGATCCAGATTTGGCTGTGGGTTTGCTTAGCGGGGGAGGGAGATCACTGCTGGTGGGGAGTATCAGGGAGGCCCCAGGGGAGTAGATCTGCAGCCTCTCTACCCTCCAGTTCTGACATGGCCGGGCAGGGAGCTGCCACAGTTTTTCCCTGGCTGGGCTGGTTTGGGGCCTGACCAGGGGCCACCACTTTTGCTGACTGCCCTGGAGGAGCAGAGCTACAGCAGAAAATGGGAGGGGGGAGTGGGTGGGCAGGGAGCAGTGCGGAGGAAGGCATGGTGGGACAGGTAAGGAAGCACAATTATCTTGGGAAGGTGCTGCTTCCCCTCCCCATAGAGCTGGAACTGAATCTAGGCATCTGGGATCTCAGCCTCCCAACAGGCAGGAGGAGTGAGGCTGGAGGCCCAGTGGATGGTGACCACCCCTGGGAGGAGCCATTCCCCTTGGGAGTGAAGGAGGCAAGAGGCAAGGGCTCTCCCTTCCCATGTAACTAGCATGTCTGAAGCACCAAAACCATGCCTCCTTTTTGCCACCACCTACAATTTTGCACCTGTGTGACCTGAATGGTTACTTTGGTGCTGCCCAGAATGATGGATGGACACAATGGAGCATCGTGTCAACTTTTATTTGGGCTGTGGTTCACTGGAAACTTTGGATTTTTATTGTTTAGTCCTGCTGCCTAGCTAGCTGTTCACTATCTTGTATTTGTGCTTTAGATTTCTCTTTCACAAATGCAACATGCTACACACTGTTTTTGATTTTCATTTGATTAGTTTCCAATTTATCAAGTTCATTTGGAATTCTTATCCTATCCTTCAAAGTGCCTGCAACATCTTTATGTCATCCACAGATTTATTAATGTCCTCTCTCATCAAAGTTTTAAGGAGAACACATGATTTGAACATGGTGTCTTCTCCTCTGGACACTCTACAGTTTGTATATGTATTTTTCAAAATGTGACACCCAAAACTGGATACTAAAACTCAGCTGAAATTTTCCCACAGGTGAATAGAGTACCAAGCCAAGGACAAATTCCTATAGGATAGCTCTTGATATGTCTTTCTAGTTTGACTCCAAACTGTTGATAATGACTCTTGGAATATGGTTTTTCAGTTATGGCCGGATGGATTTATTTGAAAAAATAGCATAACTAGCAATTAGTTTTGCATTGTGTGTAAGTGAAATAAATGTAATTTACATCTGGCGATAGCAGAATGGGATTGGGTTAATAGAGGGAAAGAGATTTACCTGATGGGTGTATAATAAAAAAGCTCTTCCCCCTTCAAGTTACTTTCCTTGTGTTACCAGGTTCAAGATTGCTCTTACATAATTTAAATAGAAACCAATCTTTATTTTATTTTGAAAATTCAAAGTCAGTTGAATTACTGTTTTTCCCTGTTTACATGTTTACATATTTATGCCTTCCCCCAAAAATGACAGAAGCAGAACTACTGAAATACCTTGAAGAAAGGCAGTGATATTTCCTGGCAATTCAGACCTGACTAGAAGCAGGAAGTGTAGGAAATGTAACAAAAACTAAGATTTCCATATTTTAGACACAAGAAGTCTGAGAATTTCATAACAAATAATCTTGTAAACTTGTATATGCCTGGCAAAATATTCTGAAGTTTAGTCTGAACCACTATAGCAGTGGTTTTCAACCTTTCTTAGACTCACATCACCCCTCAGAAAGCACCAGCTCTTAAGTTAAACTCATTTCTTGATGATAAAAAAAATAATAGAGCAATTCTTCTGTTGCAAAGAATTCAGAAAGACCATAACAGGTTGGAATGTTTTGAAACTATGGATTCCATTTGAAATCTGCAGGGTTTTCTCACAAATCTTGTGTAGGTATTTGCACACCTAGCAGTGCTAATACTGTGTGGCACACTGCACTAGCCTTTAAGGCTAAGTACAGATAATCAAAAAGCCCCAGACTGAATTGGTTCAATCTTTGCAGGTGTCTCTAAACTGCATAGATTGAATTGATAAGCAAGTGAACTCATGTTCACTTTTGAAATGAGAAAAGCAGCCAGGCCCCTACTGGGGGCAGGGTCTGCTCTGCTCCACTGGAGCAGACAGCACAGCCCAGGGATGCACAGCATCCTGGGATGCTGGAGGACTGTGAGTTAACTTGAATCAGGAAGGGGATATGGAACAGAAGTTCCTTAAACCAGTTTGACCTAAATCAGTTAAGTCTGATATTACATCCAACCAGGTGTATCTTAAACCAGTTTCAGCCATTTTGAAAGTGGTTTAAGTGAATTGAACTTCTGTTCTGTTACAGGTTTAAACCAGTGTCTGATCACTTAACCGGTTTATGTGTAAACTCTGCCCTTAGCGCAGCGGTTGTCAACTGGGGCTACTTGGGAAGGCCCCAGTGGGTATGCGGCAGTGGTGCAGAGAAGCAGGGGTACTTGGGAAGTGTGGTGCAGTGCATGGTGGTGGTGCACAGCAGCATGCTTCCCAAGCTTCTCCGCATCACCACCACGTACCTGGGAGCACGCCGAAAATACTTGGCAAGCATGCCACTGCGCACTGCTTGTTGACCAGCTGCCAGGGGACCCTCCCAGTCATTGACTGGCTGCTGTGGGACCCTCCCCACTGCTTGTCCAGGGCAGGTACAATCCAGAAGGGGTATCCACCAGAAGGGGTACATTCCTTAAAAAAGGTTGAAAACCCCTTCCTTAGCCCAAAGGATTTCATGGCAGTCTATGGTACTGTGGTACCTAATTGCTGGCCTATAGAAGCAATTACAGTACAAAGGGAAAATAAAAATCCTTATGAACTGCTGATCTCACACATGGACATTTGAAGTAAGTGGGCTTCTATTGATTTACACCACGTGTTCCATACTGAGGAGTCACTTTAGAAAAACAGAAGCCATCTAATTTGTGTTTAATCACATGCCAATAAAAACTTTAAATATTTGGAGATGTTTTGGTAATGCAAACTCATTAAAAATGTTATAAACATTTCAAAATATAATTTTTCATATTTTAATTTAAAATCAAACAAAAGGATACCTTAAAATCTCCATCTAGCTTAGTGTTTCTAAGTTTTTTTAGGCTTGAGACACCTCTCACTTACTTCAAGGTACCCCTCCATAACTTTCGTGAATAGAGTAGCCCCCCCATTTGAAATACTAATTTCTTAATTACAGTGCTTACCTCCTTGCAGAGAGACCAGGCAATGGGAGCAGGACAGCAGCTAGCCAGGGACAAGTTTGAAGTCTGTACTTATCTCTTCACACCTGCTTATCTCTTCCTATTTCATGGCACCCTTCAAAAAATCTTGCAGCAACCCATGGTGTCATTCATAGATTGTAGTCGGAAGGGACCACAATGGATCATCGTGTCTGAACCCCTACCCGTGGCAGGAAAGAGGACCAAGGTCAGATGACCCCAGCCTGGTGTCTATCAAGCCTCCTCTTGAAGACCTCCAAGCTAGGTGATAGTACCACCTCTTTTGGAAGCCCATTCCAGATTCTGGCCACCCTTACTGTAAAAAATCTCTTCCTAATGTCTAACCTAAATCTACTCTCCACTAATTTGCACCCATTGTTCCTAGTTACTCCCTGGGGCACCCTGGTAAATAGCGCATCACCAATTCCTTGTTGTCCTCCCTTGATAAACTTGTAGGCGGCTACAAGGTCTCCCTTCAGCTGTCTCTTGTAAAGGCTGAAAAGATCCAGATCTCTCAACCTCCCTTCATAGGGTGTTTCATGGAAGCCACTAATCATGCGAGTGGCTCTCCTCTGAACCCTCTCCAGATTCTCCGTGTCCCTCTTGAAGTGTGGTGCCCCAAACTGGACACAGTACTCCAATTGCAGCCTGATTAATGCTGCATAGAGGGGGAGCATCACCTCCCTTGATCTGTTGGTCATGCATCTGCTAATAGACGACAAGGTGCGATTGGCTTTGTTGATGGCCTCGTTACAGTGCTGGCTCATATTCATCTTGGAGTCAACTATGATTCCAAGATCTCTCTCAGCCTTTCAGCTGCTGAGGAGGCTATCCCCCAACCTATAGGTGTGCTGGGGATTCCTCCTTCCTAGATGGAGTGCCTTACATTTATCTTTGTTGAATTGCATCCTATTCTGCTCCACCCATTGATCCAACCTGTCCAGGTTGGCCTGTATCTGCTTCCTGCCGTCCGGTGTGTTAACTTTGCCCCATAAACTGGTATCATCTGCGGACTTGGGGAGGGTACTCTCTACACCCACATCCAAATTCCTGATGAAGATATTAAACAACACCAGTCCAAGGACTGAACCCTGTAGGACCCCACTGCCCACCTCCTTCCAGGCCGAGAATGACCCATCCACCACCACCCTCTGGGTGCAGTCCCTAAGCCAGCTGGCCACCCGCCTGACTGTGTAGGCATCTACTCCACAGCCTGCTAGCTTCCCTATGAGAATAGGATGTGAAACTGTGTTAAAGGCCTTCCTAAAATCCAGGTAGATAACATCAGCCTCAGCTGGCAGTATGTGGCCTGGTCATAAAAGGCTATACAAAGTTTGTCAGGCAGGATCTACCTGTGATGAAACCAGCATGGGTTCCTTTCAGCATCATTTCCCCTGCTGGGCCTTCACAAATGTGCTATTTGATTTTTTTCCAGTATTTTCCCAGGGATAGATGTAAGGCTGACTAGCCTAAAATTACTCGATTCATCCCTTCTCCCCTTCTTAAAAATGGGCACCACATTGGCCCTTTTCCAGTGCTCAGGGATCTGGCCAGAGCACCATGAGTGCTCAAACAGCTGTACCAGTGGCTCAGCTATGACACTGGCCAATTCCTTCAGCACCTGTGGATGGAGGTTGTCCAGGCCGGCTGACTTGCACCCATCCAGCCCTTCCAACTGCTTCTTAACTAAGTTAGCAGTAACCTTTGGTGCTCTGGTGCCTTTTGGACATCTGTCTATGCTCAAGGTGGGGGAATTGTCTTGGTCAGTACTTAGGAATACTGAAGCAAAGAACTCATTGAAGAGCTCCACCTTTTTCCCTGCGTCAACTGCCAACTGTCCTGATTTGTCCTGCAGGGGCCTGATGTTAGTCTACGCTTTCCTTTTGCTCTCTATGTATCTATAAAAAGACTTTTTATTGTCCTTTAATTGTTGAAGCCAGCCTAAACTCCAGTCCTGCCTTGGCCTGCCTAACTGACTCCCTGCAATAGCGTGCCAGGGAGGTGTATGCCTCCTGGCAGCTGCCCCCTGCTTCCACTGCCTATAAATCTCTTTCTTTGCCCCCAGTCTTTCCTGGAGTTCCCTGTTCAGCCAAGGGGGCTTTTTTATCCCCTTAGCCCCTAGTGTCATATCACTCTGGTTGAGAATCACTGCTGTAGAAAAATTCTCTATCAAAATTTATTGTAAAACCATATAAAAGTTTTTAGTGAGAGTACTGATGATAGCTGCTTTACTCTTCTGTCTTCCCATACAGTAGTGATGCATTGGATACATAGGTGATGCATAGGAGGGCCTTGGGGGGGTGGGGCATGTGCCCCCCACCCCCAGAGCGTTGGTGCACCCCGTGGGAGTGAGTGCTCTGGCTGGTAGTGGGGCATGGAGAGCACCAGTGCCTCCCTGCCCCAGTCACCGTATAACTGCTGGGGACCCCTCCCCCCCCCGCCCCCGGTCATGCCCTGCTGGCGCCCCCCATATTCAGTCGCCCATGCAGTAGTATGATATGTGGTATTGTTTTCCTAAACAAGGTCATACAATAAAGTCATATTTGGCGTACTTGTTTTGCATACTATGTGGGCACTTTATAGTATCTAGTTGGAGAGAGTTTATAGGAAAAGAATTCCTTTTCCCTTTCTTCTGAAGGTGCTATAAATGCACCTTCCACTTAGCAACAATCACTATTCTCTCATGACAGCCTGTAGCTTCTTTTTATTCATTACTTCTTAGTTTCTGTCTTCTGCTAACATCAGGGATCCTCCTGAGACATGTCATCTCCGTCACTGCAAGTCATTTGCTTTCTTCAAGGTCTATAGCTCTGCCCCATGCCACACCAGAGTCTCATTGTAAAAGCGGTTAAGCAGAGAGCATAATACCTGAGCCAGTCACCAGTGGGCCTGTGGTCCCAAAGTACATAAGTCCTAAAGACAATAAACGGTAATTTACCCTCCTGATTATCTACTGCTTTAAAAATCAATTGGCTGTTGACAATGGACTCATTTCAGTCAAGCAATTTGAATCTGGAAACTGCAAAATCAAATTGGAAATTTCAGGAATGTATAATGAGGGTTTTCCTCTCTCTGTGTCCCTTTATAGCCAATTAAAAAAATGGGACTAAACAAAGCAGTTTAAACAAGATCAGGGAAATAATCAATGCTGCCAGTTAAAATATTAAAAACATCAACAAAAATGAGCTTCAAGGAAGGAAAATATAAACCATGTTTAAAAAATAGTCACATTTCCCTGACAAACTGTTATGCAGTGTCATTCAGTGCAGTTTATAAAAGTCAGCTCCTGTTGTTCCCTTCTCACCTGGTTTAGGAATAATTTTTCACTTTGCTTGTATATTTGTCTCTGTTTGTTTAGTCCTTTAGTAAAACCAGTTCAAAAGAGGATTTTTACTTCAGGGAGAACTTGGAAAAACAGAACCTTTATAGAAAAAAAAAAGTACTTTACCAGAGGTTGCCCTGTGTTTTCCCCCAAGCAATATTTAAGATAGCATCTAAGTAATAGCGCGTTTAATAGGAATATGTATAAACACTGTTAGAATACAATCAATTGTACACCATAGGGATTAGATAGCTAAATTAATTTACCCTGATAGTAATCCCATAGAGGGAATATTGCTGGGAATTTTCTGCATTCTTCACAGATATGACTTAGAGGTTCCTGGCTGAATACTTTGATTGTAAGAGCCTTAGGCTTTCAATGGATCATCTCGCTATGGCCAAGCGTAATGTAGTTCCTGACAAGGATGTCTGTGGATGCCTATTATAGTTTTGAACATTAGGTGCTTAAGAGAATGACTGTTGTATCTCTTTCTATGGCCAATTGTGCTAGGACATTCAGGTTTAGAGAAATGATTTTTGTAGATTATTGAAGCCAGGGCACTGGCAAAAGAAGACCTTCATCTCTGGAATTTTCCATTTTCCCCCTCATTTGAACAGAGCCTTCAAAGCACACTGCTATTCTGTTCCATAATGAATCTTACAATATAGACAACTGTGCTTTTTAAATGCTTTAAAAGAGGTGAGGGAGTAGCTGCTTGGGAGCACATACTCTAAACCTGAATTTCTTAGCACAATTGGGTTATCTCATACAAAGAGTCATTTTCTTAAGTCCTTAATGTCAAAACTATGTAGGCTTCCACAGACATCTTTATCAGGAACCACATCAAACGCAGCCATGGTGAGGTGATCCACTGAAAGCCTAAAGGCCCTTGCAATCAAAATGTTCAGCCAGGAACCTCCAAGTCACACCTGTGAAGAATGCAGAAAATCCTAAATTCAGTCTAAACCCTTAAACCTCACCCTCTTTGCTATATTATTTTAGAGTTAGATTTTCAGATACTGGTTGAAGCAAACTGACTAACATCTCTTGTGTATTTCATTTCTTTCCCCACTCTCTCCATCAAGGGTGAATTGCTGGTGCAGGGTTGTGATTTGTTGTGGTAGGGTTTTGGTTTTGTGGGCTTGTTTGTTTGTCTTTTTTAATGATCATATTGCTGCTGTGTGCTTTATAATGGAGCTGATAAATGTATGCAGGTGGTGACATTTGTTCTGCTCCTTGGTGGAAGTTTCTTTCACAATCATGGACTGAGCCCTTGACAAAGTTCATTTGTACAGGAGACAGAGCGTTACTACATGGTATGTTTATATTTTTGTTTTTATTTTGTTTGTTTGTGGGCTGTGAAAAGTCAATTTAAGTTTTCTTAGGATACGTTAGCTAAAGTTAAAGTCCATGCCATATGTTATTTAAAACCTGCTTTGCTGTATCAGATATTTCCAAACTATACTTCAACTTCCAGGGACTCTACTCCCAGTCTTACTGCTGCAGGCATACCAGTGAGTAAAAACCAAATAGAGACCAAATAGCCTTTGCTTACTACTGTCAGTTGAGCAGTCTGACTGACTGATAAAGCAGATAAACAGCAGGGTACACAGATCCAAAGCATAAAAACATGTATCTTCATATATACATTATTCTTTGAACTGTCCAGTCATAGGCTAACACACGGATGCCCACCATTAGATATTATTCTTTTCTCTTGCATATCAATAAATTACCATCTCAGTCGACTTAACACATTCCTTGTCTCTTCGTCAACTTCCAAGTCAATCAAAAAGCTACACTTAGAGAACCACTTGACACCCCCCAGTCCTTTCAGGATATTTACTAACACTCTTCTCAAATTCCCTGGGTGTGCCTGATCACTAGATAATCCCTTTTCTATCATCCTGAGACAGTGAACAAACTACCCTTTGAATATGCTGTTCTTAATTTTTTTTTTTTTTTATCAGACTTCATATGGGAATTAATCTTAAAACATTGCTTGGTATTGATGGAATTTTCAAGAATAAATAGACATTGGGGAAGATTCTTTATAGCTCCCTTGAAATGAGATCTCAAGGATGTATGGACACAAATTAAGTTTTTACAGTAATCTTTAAAATATGGAGATTATCAATAATATCATGATTTTGAGTTTGTATTGGAAATCAAATCAGAGACTTTTTTTGGAAATGAAGGGGGAATGACCTTTCCAACAATATGTCAGGAAAGCCAACCATATATAGAAATATGAATGATAAAATGATCATATTGTAGTAACAGTCATCACCTTCATTTCCCAAATTCTGCTTTGCTTGCCACTGAGAGATGTGATGAGGTTTGTTTAAAATTGGCAACATTCCTACTGACAGGTGCTGTATATATGCAAAATATTAATATTATTATTTTCATGCAGTGACGTTATACCACTTCAAAAAGCTGTTTTGCATTCTGGGATAGATTAAATACCTAATCTGATCTTTAAGTCACTACAGAGGAAGTACATTGAAATCAGTGGGTGTTTTGTCTCAGAAAAGATTTGGCAGTATCAGTCCTCAAAAATACATTTGAGCTTTTGATTAGATTAAACCAAAATATTTTTTGGCCATATGCTCGAGTTGCCTTGGTTTATTAGTTTGATCTCTGCATATATCTGCTTGTTTTTTTGTTTATTTTTTTAATTAAGGGAAGACCTCTGTAGCTAACATGTGGCTATTCTTAGTAAGTTGGCTTAAACACATAAAGATGGTTGTACTGCCCATATTTATTTTTAACTAGGGGCATGGGATGTATTCACTGGACAGACAGCTTGTTGCATGTAGGGATTCAAGATTCTACCATTGTGTGTGGGAGGATGACTTGTATGGTCATAAAGGCTGTACATCTTATTTCAACATGTTATATTTTAAATCAGTGGTGCTCAACCATTTTCCCCTCTCGGACCCAATGTACAATGCCTGGTCTGATCATAGGCTGGATGGTGGTTCTGATTCGGCATGTAGGGCCAGCATGGTGGCCACCATCCATACTGTCTACCACTCTCTGAGGTAGCGTAGACACAATCATAAAGTCTTTATAAGACCCTTGGCTCAAATAAAATCAAATTAACTTCCTATTAAATGGTCTCATGTCTGGAGTTGTTATATTTTCAGGGTGTCATAAACAAGGATCTTTGATATGGAAAATATAAAGTACCTTTAAAGTTGGTGGCTGAAGTTGGACTTCTCTAAGCTGGTATTCCTGGACAGTGACGTATGTTAAGCTTGATTGGAAAGATTTGCAGGGCTTTGCGCATGTTTTTTGACAAGAAAATTTTGCAGCACAGAGCAAGCAAAATTTGTAAAACCTATGAATCAATAAAGTATCCAAGGAAAGAGT
>NW_005841842.1:521907-530219 GCF_000455745.1 Alligator sinensis | reverse complement strand
AAAGAGTGATATTGCAAAATATCCATAACAGATCATTGTAGGCAGTGGATGAAAGGATATTAACAGACCACTCTCTAGCATCTGCCCTGTTTCTCCCTGTACTTGAACCAAGAGCAAGTGAGGATCACTGTCATCATTCTGATGTTTATTCTGCCAGAAGAAGATGAAAGTTGAATAGTTCACAAGCCCCTATCATATTTTTCATTTTTCTATTTTTCTATTTTGGTTTTATAGAACATTTCCTAGTCTGTTTATATTTTGGTGTGAGAAGGTGAACAGTGGCTCTGTGTGTGTGTGTGTGACACTGATGATCAGCTATGAAATAAAAATTTTATGTCAGTATTAAGCTAATTTACCAGATTCAGATAAGAGATTTGCTTTGATTTTTAAGTAGCATTCTTTATCTAGGATTTATAACCAAATGAGCAACCACTTTCTTAGACTCCCTTGGAATTTATATTGATTCGTTTTTTGCATGAATGCGGTGATGTAATTCCAGTGTAACCAAAAGTAACTCAAGATGAGTTATTTGTTCTTCATTTGAATCAGATTTGATAATATTTTGTTCTTAGTTTAGCTTAAATAATAGGATAGTTCTGATAGGATCTTACTTTAGATTGGCTACATCTACACGAGATGCTAACTGTGCCCAAGGCTACTGCGCACTAGTGTCCCTCTAGCAGAAAGCAAGGCATGATGCCAAGTAGTCTTGGAGTACTGCGCAGTCAGCATCGTGAAAAAGACGTGTGTCAATGTTACTAGTACTAAATGACTGTGTGGTAACCCAACTTATAAAAAAGTTTTATAAACAAGTCCTGAAAAAGCCATTCATCAATGCTATTGCACACTAACTTGGGTTACTGTGCAGTCATTTAGTACTTGTACTAACTGAATGCACAGTAATGACTACATAGTCAGTTTCTCGTGTAGACATGGCCACTGAGTCCTATTTAAGTATGAAGCAGAAACTAATGCTGGTTTTATTTCTCCTACTGTGCCAGGTAGATCCATAATTTTTAGCTGATATATATCAAATGGTTGAATTTAAAAGCGCAACCAGTGCCCATTAAAATATCTGTTGCTATCATGTAAGCCAGCATTTCAGCATTTTTCCTGAGTTTTTCTGAAGGTGAATATCATAGGAGGGAAGCCATGTATAGGTAAGGTAGAAATGTTTGGGGGCAGTATTTGGAATGTACTTATTACAGTTGTTGCTGCTGTTATTCCCAAGAATGAGGTGTAGTTCTTCCTATTATCAGAAGTACTGCATGTGTAATCTTCTTATCAGTTGTTTGACTGAGGAACATATGTTTATTAAATGTGGTTATAAACAAACATATCATCTGTCTTTTCTTGTGATGGAAGAGACTGTGATACGTCAAGCTTGATGTAATGAGTTGACTTAAGCACAGCATGAAAAAGGAACAGATGTGAATGTGACCTGATGCTAAACACTCTTGTTGAATAAACACAAACTAAAATCCTGGAAAGGATTCACAACCTGCAACACGTATAAAATCAGTTGGGGTTACAAGTGCCCAAGTAACTCTCAGAGTTGGTGATAAGCAAGCATGTTATGAAGAAATGGGAAAAGAAGTATTGGTAAAAATATGAGAGATCTTGTCCTCATGTTGGCCCCTTTATGTCTAGTGGAAAGAAAAGAGTGGCAAGGAGGGGCTCTTTAAATTCTGCACTGCAGATGACTTGGGTGTTTTTACACGTTATGAATAGGACATGCTAAAGCTCGGTATCATTAAAGTTGGAACATGTCCAAGCAGTTGCACATTAAGGATTAATAATCTTTTTGACCTGGTCTACTTGGATTTGTGGCTAGGGGGTTGCTGAGCAAGTGCATGGCTAGGAGCTACCAAATCCCACTGTTTACCAGTTCTCCATCAGATCCACCCTGTTTTCTGCTCCTGCCCCTGGTACTCGGCTTCCCCGGCAGGTATCCTCCTCCCCCCCCCCCCCCCCCCCCCTTTGCTCCAGGTGTCTCTTCCCCAGCATTTGGCTCACCTGCAGCTGTTGGCATGCCCCAGGGGTGAGCAAAACTCCTGTCTCACTTCAGGGGCTGGGCTCAACTCAGAGAGTGGCAATGGGCAGGAAAGTGGGTTCTCCCTCCCTGCCTGCTTCCCAGCTGGCAGAAACACCTGGAGGGAGCAGCTAAGGAGTGAGAACCCAGTCATCATTGCCATTCTCCTGGGCTGAGTCCAGCCCAGGGTGTTTCCCACCAGCCTGGGAGCAGGAAGGGACAGGAGCCCATCCAACTGCCTCTGCTGCTGCTTTTTGGGCTGATCCCAGCCTGGAGAGGGCAGGGACTTCCCTCATTCTGGGAGAGCACCAGCAGCTGCAGGTGAGTGGGTAGCTGGGGAAGAGCCCTGGGGGCTGAGGAGTGAGCCATGGGGGGAGTCAGGGTGAGACCTAGGGCCAGGCTGAGCCCAAAATGGGACTGGGGGGTGGGGAAGAGACAGGAGAGGAGGGAATGTACCTCTGAGCATGGAGGGGAAGGCACTCTTACTTTTTTGGGGACTCCCCTGGCTTCTGGCTCTCCCCAGCTGTCACTGTGGGGCAGTAATACCCTGGAGGATAAATTGTTCATGTGGGATTAGCTGGGAGCAGTGCATCCTGGGATTCTGGAGGACTACTCCCAACTCATATTGGCCTATGGAGCAGTCTAATGTTACTGCAAAATGAGCTGCCAAAAATGACCTAGAGATAATCCTCACCTGAAGAAGATTATCTCTGAAATGATCAGAGCCCACTTAGCTTGTCTTTTCCTGCCTTAACATCCAGAGATTCCTGTCTCAAGAGCTCTTAACACCTGGGAAAAGTAATATGTAACAACACTCTCAGTTAAGGCAGTCCTTTAAGGATCACTTCTCAAACCCTGATATGGAAAGAGCTGGCCTGGGAACCAAAACTTTTTGTCTGGAAATAGGGTCAAAGTAGGCTGCACTTCAGATATTCCAGGCAGTTCATTTGATGGCTCTGGAGGCTGCTATAACTTGGAGGTCTCCAGCATTGCCTGTATTATGCCAGTTGCCTCTTTAGCCCCGAGAATCACCTAGCAGTGGGAGGGCTCCAAGGTCACCTGAAGTCATTATAGTTCACTTCTCTGAGTTTTATGTGCCTCTTAGATGGCAAGCACAGTCTCATGCTCCTTATTTTGCCTTATGTACTTTAGACTTGAGGGAAATCAAACTATAACATATTCCTGTATTGGTACCAAGAAGATTAAAAAAAATGTAATTTTTATCAGAATTTCATTGTTCAAAGAAGCATCCAGAAACACACAACAGCAAGTGCTGAATAATAGCCACAGAAAACAAATTCAGTACAATATAAGGGCATGTTCCAAACCCCATTGAAATCAATTATAAAACTCCCATTGACTTCAGTGGGCTTTGGATGAGATACTTAATGAAGTAGAAGAAAAACCCTTTCACTATTATGTCTATGCATGTGCTCTGCCTTCCTTCTGGCCATTGTTTAAGTTCCTGTAGAGAATATAAAATGTTGAAAAAAGTTATGTTCTTTGAGGGACTGATTCATTTAAAATAACTTTGGAACTTACACATTTTATTGAACTATTTGTCAAGTGTAGATAACAAGTATTTTCCCTTTAGACATGTACTGCCTTATTGTCCTGCATTAGGGTTGTATAATTAGTCTCGTTTTAAATTGGCATGTTTGCTGGCAGTAACAGCAATGCATTTGGTGGAGTTGCAGAGATGCAGCTGATAAGTATATCGGTATGTTAGTTGAATGAAAATCCTATGAGATAGGAAATATTGCTGGGAAAAAGATCAAGCGTATATTGCATTATGCATCTAGTGCAGTTTTTTCTTCTATTCCTTCTTATTTGTTTCTTTTTATTTCCTTCCTTCCTTTTAGTTAAATGGGAGAAAAACGAAGGTGCCAGCTAGGCTCTCTGTGCAGCCCATATGGAACAGGGCAGCTCCGGAGCTGCCCCTGCCCCAGGGTCAGCCAAAGATAGCAGGGACAGCAGCAGCGACAGGCATGGGAGAGGGTGAATAGAAGGGGAGGGGATGTGCCATTGAGCATGGAGGTGGAGAGGGGGTGCCAAAAAGAAAAAAAGGTCTGCTGCTGCTCCTATGGTGTGGTCTGCCTGCTTCAGGGAAAGGAAGAAGGAATGATGGGGCACAGCCACCCCGACTGTGCTGGTCACTGCTCCCACACCACACTTTACAATGTTCTGGATCTGCCTCCGGCCACAACTGCTGTTTCTGTGCAGCTCTAGAATGCAGACAGTGCAGTGAATGCTACTGCCATCCCCTCCTTTCCCCTATTACTATGCCACTGAATTCAGAATTACCCTTGTATTTTTCTTAGGGTCATATCCCCAGCTTGGGGATTTATGCTGATGCTGGTTGCATATCTACCCCTACTGTAATTAGGGCTTTTACAGGAATATCTTTTATTCTTGTTTACAACTTCCTGACTCCCTCAGTTCTGAAGGAGGGGTATATTACAGAAAGCACTGTTCTCATTCACCTTTTATTCTCAGAGGCAGAGTGCTAATAATTTAGTATGTTTTTCCAATTTATTGCAGCATGTAAGTAAATGCCAGTACGTGCTTTCTCTAGATTGCATTCAATTGAACAAAGTATAGTACTTAGGAGTCTTATAATGGACAGCTGCCAGAAAATGGACATTAATATCTGTCTGATGAGCTCTTTGCTGAAAATGGAGTTCTATCTAGATTTTTTTTTTTACCTATCTTGTCACTCACTCCCCTCTCTTACACAATGCAGACAGAATTCTCTGCTTTCAGAGACGTAAGCACTTTAAGCTTAAAGAGGATTACTTTAAGATTAAATGCAATGATTCCTTACTGCTATGTAGAAAATAAATCTATAAAACCCATTATTTAAAAATGCTACCGTTGCCTTACCTTTTCACTGCTGAAGGACTGTAATCTTAATGGTTTACATTGGCATAGCTCCCATCCTTTCTCTTTTCTGTAGCTGCTGATATTTGAACCCCTATCATTATACACATTGTGAACACTCAGATGTTTTGCATCCATTGTAAATACTAACCAAGTATCCTGCCATTCTGGAATCATTTCTAAACATGGAAAAAAAACCCCACCGTTTTGTTTTTTGTTTTTTAAGTATAAGGCTTTCTCTTATTAATAAGAAGGATAGTATTAGACTCTTCCACTTTCTGATTTAGAAAAATAATAATTAAAAAAACCCAAATAAAACCAAAACTTCTGAAAGGATTTTTATGCATTAACTCTTACAGCTCTTGTTTTTTTCACTTGTCAGGATTTTTTTGTTATATACTGTAAGTTATTTGCATAAAGCTTTCAAAACTGCACTGTATTTTATTGATATTAGAACTTAGTGGGTGAGATCCTATTCCACCTCTTGTGTATCTTAGTGTAATTCACTTCCACTCTGCTTAGGTCCCTGGAATATGGTTAATACAGAAAGAAAGTGGATCCTCTACTCCTTGCCATGTTTTGTGACTTAATGTTAAGTGTACAAAGAAGGTGAATTATGATAATAGACATATTGATAGGTTTTCAGGACTCACGGTGGAATGGGCACTTAGATGTGTAATGGGTTTGAATAGGATCCAGCCCATTGGCCCTCTCTGTCTATGTGCGTGTATATATATATATATATATACATTTCAAAGATCAGACTACCTATAGATGACTCAGAATCCTGCTTTCTTCTGTATTGTATTGTGGGTGTGTATGTGCGTTGCACATAGACATGCACAGGTAGTCTGATTTTTGAGACATTGATTTTTGACTTTCCCATCCCCAGTGGTTTCAACCCTGTGCAAACAGCCTGTAGAGCACATGCCAGCTAGCCAAGTTGCAGGGCATGGACAGGTCTAAGAGTGGAGTCTAGCAGGGGTGGTGAGGGGAACAAGGTAGGAGGCCAGATTAGGCCCCCATGAGCTGGTGCCTCCTTCCTGGGACAGTAGCTCCTGCAGAAGCACCTTCCCTTGCTGCTCCCACCCACTCCAAGAAGCATGACCAGCACCCCCACACCCAAATTCCAATTATTTAAAACATGAGACCTTCTTTAATTTAGTTCCTGTTTATTTCTTCTTAAACTCTTCTTTTTTTTAACTTCCTTTTATTTTATCTTTCAGTGGCTGGCTGACTTCATGTCACTACCCATTCCCCATCCCCATTTCCTTTCACCTTCCATTTCATTACCCATCCCCATCCCATTAACTCTTTGTCTCCCAGCTTCATGTTCCTGCCCCTCACCTGCAATCCATCTCTCACACACACTCACCTACAGCAGAAATAGAAGCCTGTCCTGGCTCACCAGCTCTCTAGTGGCAACTTACATTTACAGTTCCTAGTCCAGCCCTTGCTTGTCAGCCCTCTAGTGGCAAACACAGCTGTGTAAGTGAAGGACAGTCAAAGAAGGATTTTAGCATTAATGTGTCTGCTCCAAACTCAAGCTAGCCGTAACACCAATCAGCATTTGAGCAGTTCAAAGTGCAATGTGTAACAAGGCTCTTAGAAAGATGATCTGTGAGAGGTAGCTTTGAATGACTTTAATTTTGTCTAGGGGTGCTGACCCAAAAACCTTTCCTGTGGTAGTCATTCATAAAGCATGATACTCTGAAGAATGCTTCTTACATATGGCCTTCCTTATTGCCACTGACATTACATGAAGGGGTGCACATTCTAAGCCCCTGACATGAAAGCAAGAGAATACTGATTACTTGCTTACTGCAAGATATCTTTTCAACCTTTTCATTGACATTATGTGTACTTTTCAGCAACTGCCTCTTTGGTGAGATAATGTAAGAAAATAAAATCTTTTGATTTATAAACTGGACTTTGATAGATCAAAACAGTAGCATGACTGTTTCATGAGTTGTCATAAGTACATTCTATGGTGTGTCTGAATCAACTTAGATATACATATCATCAGTGTATTATGAATTATCTAATCGCCTGTGATATTTAAATTGGAACTCAGGGGGCGCGTCCACACATGCAAGCACATACGCTTGCAGCAGCTCAAATAGAAGTGGTGCAAATATGAGCTGGGACTTTTTGCCTCGGCGCATGTGCATGGACATGCACTTTGTTTTGGAGCAAATTGTGCCACTAGGGGCAAAATAACCCTGCCTGGCTCCTCCCGGATCTTCAGCCAGGGGGAGCTAGAGCCCAGGGCCAGCATCTGTGCTGTCCCCAGCAGTATAAAAATCCACGCTGGCATGTAGCTCAGGGCTACTAGCTCTTAGGAGCTTCTGGTGCCCAGCCAATTGATATCTGGGGACACTACCCTTTGTGCCAGCTGGAATGTTGAAGCACCCCTGAGAGTTCCCTGCACCCTTTATCCACTGCAGCAGTCTGGCAGTGGGGGCTGGTGCCTGGCTATGACCTGCTGCGCACCTGCCAGACTCAGATGGGGACTGCAGAGCCAGTAGAAGCATCTGCCCCTCTGGGCCAGCTGCCAGTGGGCTGTGGCTGCAGGGTTGGTATTTGTGCGGCACTACTGCCATTTGTGACTCCTGCCTGGCCATCTGGGCAGATATCACCCAGAAGATATTCCGGGTGTGGTGGCCTGCTTTGAACTGTCAAAGCATGTCCTCCTGGCCCCATTTGGCCAGCAGGTCAGCCACAGCCAGCTGGGTCCAAGCTGAGCAGGCAGGGTCCTGCCACTGGCCTCCCTAGCAGGAATTCTGGTGTTCCCTACTGGAAAACTGAAAAACCCCTGATTAAAAAAAAAATCCCCAAATCACTCCCTAAATTCCCCCAAATCCATGTTCCTCCAAAAGTAAAACAAAAGACCACTATAAAGAGAGAGAGAGAGAGTGAGACAGAGACAGCAATCAGTTGGACAATGGTTTATTGATATATCTACAGTGTTAAAGCAAGTCTGTTATCATTATAATAATGTGAACTCTAAATACAGGTTTCATGAATTCATGAATACATATTTTTCTGCCCTCCTTCAGGGCGATGGTCCTCCACATAAGGGCTATGGTCCCCCAACAAGGGTTCAGCCCCCACACAAGGGCTACACCTCCCCCACAACCCCAGGCACTATCACTTAAAAACATCCCCCAGAAAAAGAACAGAAAAAAAGGGGGGAAAAAAGCCTCTGCTTATTTTAGAAGCAGGGGTGGGGAGGGGGCCTCCGGGGCCTCCTGGCAGAGCCCCATGGGCAGCACAGGACAGCGCAGGGGAAGGAGGGATCAGGCTGGGGCCACTGGGGCTATCAGCCTGCCCTGCACTGTGGGCAGGGCCCCAGGCAGACACCGGTAAGTGCCAGGGTTTGTTTTTTTTTTTTTTTTTA
>NW_005841842.1:509018-521749 GCF_000455745.1 Alligator sinensis | reverse complement strand
GGGGTCCCCCCCACAGTCCCTTCCCCCCTTCCCCAGCCCCCCTGACCCTTTACTCACCACCACCGGAGCCCTGGTGCTGTAACATGCAGCCTGGCCGGCCCCATGTTTCAGCACCAGGGCAAGGGGCAACCATAGAAACTCTCTGACAGCCAGAGCATCTCTATGGAGGACACAGCTTCTGGTTGCCTGACTGTGCCCTGCCCCGCTCTTTTATACTTCACTTTTTTTGGACACCTGAATATCTAGGGGTCAAATTTTCTCCCCGTGCTGCAAACTTGCAGCACGGGGAACATTTTTTTTTCCTCCATGTGCCTGTTGCCCCACCTCAAAGGGATTTGAGGCGGGGCAAGAGGCGTGTGTGCGCTCATCTGGACGCACTCAGGAGGTCTTGGTTCTAGGCTCTGCCACATATATGCTATATAATCTTTGGCTGAATAACTTAACTTCTTTTTTTCTCTTCTATTAAATAGGAATATTACTCTTTTTTCTAACTACCCAAGAGCATTGTAAGCACTGACTAATATGCTAATATATGTACAGTACTTTGAAGATCTATCTGAACTGCAGACAATGATAATGCTACAGAGGAGATTGCTGAGGGACTATGTACAAGCGCTGTTGTTTTGCCAGGATAGGTATTCTAAATTGAACATGCACTCCTCAACTTTACCATGACTCTTAAGAAGTCATGTTACATAATTGGAATAACGGTAAATCAAAAGAATACATTTGATTTGTCCACATGAACTTGTGAATACCCACTGCAAAGCTGATATGCTGCACATATTTTTAAGAGAGGAGTAACCGACTATTTATTTTACTCCAACAAGTTGGACTTGTTTACATTAGGTCTTGTTCTGAATTTGTATATCCAGTCATGTGCACGTATTTTGGTTTATCGCCTACATGTGCTATGGCAGTAGGTGAGGGTAAGAAATGGGTGTGGGCTTAACTGTGCTCTAGACCATAAATGCTATGGAAGGAAAGAGGAAGTGGGAGAAGAAATGTAGTCTGCTGATGGTATAGACCAGCAGCAGATTATTTCTGCCCTGTACTAAGGTGGGGAATGCAAGAAGGACCTGGCTTTTAGCACTACAATGCTACCCTTTACTAAGGGCAGTTGTTCTTTAAATCACATGGAGGTTCAGATCAGCTCTTCTTACTCTGGAATAACTTTGAAACTGACTTCAGTGGAATTGTTTTGCATTAATGCTAGTGTAATAGAAAGCAGAATTTGCTTTTACTAGTTTGACCCAGAGAAAGGTAATGGATTTGAAGCATGGAACCAGAACAGTCCTTTAGTGTCAGCAGCTTTGTCTGCGTTTATGAATTGTTGTTGGATGCATGTTCATAGCTATTGTTGTGCATCAGTAGCCACTGAATTTGGATCACCTAGGGATGCTGATTATGGAATTTATGTTGCATGCACACTGGAATTCATGTTGTGCCAGCCATTAGGAATTTATGATGCACACATTGTGGAACTTAAGTTATGCATGGAATGTAGGGTTTAAAATACCGTATTAGCTTTTCATACCCATACCAGCTCTGAGGATCCAAGTTTTAGTTATAAAAGCAAAAGCTGCACCAAAATTATATTGATAAAATATATTGAACCTCTGCATATGTTTTTGTATGATGTATGTTTTAAATAGACTGTGGAATATGTATTCTGCAGATGTGTTATGAAAACTGTACTGTGTTGGGGAACATTAAGGGTACTTGTGTCTAATGTTTTCAAAAATGGCATTTGGTGCATATTAACACTGTAGAACTAATATTTTGCGGTCACTACTAAAACTGAACTGCATGTATACTGTGGAATTTATTGTACTTTCCAGTTTTGCATGCATTTCAGCACTTGTGTGCCAATGCACTCCCCTCAAGATGCCTGTTTTGAGCAGTAATATACCAGTAGCTAAATGCACACCATCCTCCGTAGAAGGATTCTTCATGTACCACTGCACCTACAAAATGGGGAACTTCGTAACTTACTGTAGAAGTATTGAGGGAAGTCAAAGTTCACTGAGTCTGGGATTAGACTATCTGTTTTTGTTCTACTATAAAGGACTTTATTAAGCACAAAGACTCCGTCCTTGTTTGCTTTCTGAATGGTTCCTTACATTGATCTTGACTTTTACCATTGTCACAAACCCTACAATCCTGTGCTGGAAGGAATTTGTTAGGAAACTCAGGGCACATCTAAATGTGGTTGTATGGTCTAAACGTGGCCATACAATGCCTTTGTTACTGTGCGGTCATGTAGTACTTCCTTTTGGAAGTACTAAAAGATAGCGCAGTAACAGCTTGTACTGCACCATACTGGCTGTGCACAGTTATTTTTGGCTGCTACATTGCCATAGCAATACGTTATAATGAGGGAGCGCATTGCTACATGTCATGGTTTTTGCCAATGGACGTTAAGGTGCTGTTGTAGCATGTCACTATGGCACCGTAGCATCTTGTGTTGGCATGCCCTCAGACTGGCATCGGAGGAGAATATTTTTTTTAATAGATTAAAATACTGCATGCCAATTTGGAATGATACATTGTACTGATAAGAAAAGTGTAAGAGTTGCATATATGGAATGTGTAGTCAGGTGGATAGCAAGGTTTAGGCAGGTTTAGGTCATCATGAATTCTCTATTCATTCCTATACTGGTAAAAGTAGAGCTGTAGTTTTAAAACTGTTTCTATTCAGTTTAAAGTTACAGTGGTTTAGCTCTGTCTTTATTGGCATAAATGTGAACAGATGAAACAGCTATATTGGTTCAGTTAACATGTCCTCTCAAGTTTCCTCCACTTTTTAACAGGTATACCACTGCCTCTCCACTACCTTTATATAACGCTAGATGATTAGCAGCTCTTCACCACCACTGCTGATAGGTGTGAAGAATGATTATCATTAGTGTTACTACAGGTGCTTAATAGTTTCAGTGAAAATTTGGGAAAGGAAAGTGGCAAAGGTTTAGAAAGCAGAGCCACTCAAAGACTTGCAGATTAAGGTAAACCAATTAAAATATATTTAGCCAATGATTATGTAGGCTATGAAATTATTTAGAGGGAAATGGCCATGAATCTAGTTAATAGTCAGGGCCATACTATGTATGCTGTAACTTGTTACAGGAATTTCCCTGGCTCTCCCATTCTCCTACAAATAAATCACTGGAGAGACTATCTTTTAACAGTAATTCGTCTGTGAGAGACAGACACTTTCTGCTCCAAAAAGATGAATTAGTTCACTGCCTCTGGAAAGCTGATACTCTAAGGCTTTAGTCTAAGTTTTCTTAATGGGTTTTATGCCTCTAGATAGCAGGCATTCTGCTCTATGACAACTCTACTTTTGAAACTCACTGAACACACCTAATAGAAACAGAGGTAAAGTGTAGTAATCATTAAATTGCAAAGCCAAAAGACAGCACCCTTGAGGTAAAATTCTCCAAATGAACTGAAACTGTAGAATAGTTTGCAGGCTAAGGAAATTTGTCACATAACCACTAGGATTCTAGATTACTTTTGACTGACAGAAGACAAGATAAGAACAGTCTCTATCTATCAAATACAAGTGAAAGAAGAGGAATATCTGAACAGAGGAATGGCGTCTGTATATGATTTTAGCAATGGTATTAGAACTAATTGTTAATCGTTATAGTTTGAGCATTTCTGAGACGTATTAGATTCATCTATGTAAATATCTTCTATTGTTTGAACTACAAAAAAGGCCAATTAAAGTATCAGAAGCAGTTTTTGTGAATCGGAAAAAGTATGACTTATTGAAAGCTTTGTAAAATCTGGTATAATAGAACAGCAAAGTTTTCTGTTGACTTGTCTGCTTGGCAAGTATATATGAGCCTTACTGGGAGATGACAACAGATTCCTCTCAACTTGTGACAAGTGTAGCTGTTTTACCATCCCTTACGCTGAGAGAGTTGTTAAAAAGGTTTTTGAGCATAAGATCTGAGTTCTTTACAGGGAAATCTTAGGAAGAGCCAGACAGAGAAAGAGAGAGAGCTTCCACTGTGGTTACTGTTTTTATTGTAGCCAAGTTACTGCTTTACTTAGGTTTTACTTTCAACTCTTGCTTGGAGGGAGGTGGGAACTCTTTCTACACACACAGTAATTTGTCAATTGGTGCATCATCTTCTAATGTTTCTCCTTGCTACAGCATTAAGAGCCTCATTGTGCTCCCATAGAAATTGGCACCAAAATGGCCACAGACTTCAATGGACATTGGAACAGACCCTGATGTGAATGGACTCTCCTTAGGTAGCTACTCCTTTAGAGACCTGAGTATTTTAGAACATTAAACTTTTATTTAACAAGTCGGTTTAGATTTTTAAATTATTATTGTGCGGGCCGGGCGCAAGCCAGGCCCTTTTTCGTGCTGCATGCGGGCTGTGGCCAGCAGCCCGGGCACGCGAGGTCGGAGAGAGAGTTGCGGCAAGCTAGAATTAGGCACAGACTCGTAGCGGTAGTTTTAAAGATTGTTTACTTACACCAAAGATGGTCATGGTGTAGGCTGGAAAACTTGCTTGAGTTGCGGTTACAGACAAAGACAACACGGACGGTCACGTGGAGTTTGCTAGGCTCCACGGAAACAGAGCTCTGGATGCTCTGGGTGAGCGCGGCACCAAAATTGGACTCATAGATACGTCTTATAATTTTTTCCGCTCGAAGATGGGAAGAGGTGGGTGATGGATCAGGTCGCCAAGCTCCTCTGGATCTCACACAGGGGTCTTTACTTCCCTGCCGTGTACCCAGAGTCCCCACGAGATGGATGTGGAGTCCTCTTCGGCTTGGGCGGAAACTGCTCAAGCCTCTTATATGGCTAACAGGCCAATCGTTAGCTGCCACGTGGGAATAATTTAGAACTAGCCAATAGCAGGACGCAAATTTGCATGCGGGTGGCGGGAACTCTTTTGCACCGTGCATTTCTCTTGCAACTTGAGCAATGCACCTTGCAAAAGAAGCTGCAAATAGGCGGGAAACTCGTCCCTGCACCGGAGTTTTCCTCCGCAGCAGAAAACTCTCCCGTGCAATGAAGTTGCAACCTGGCGGGGATAATTCTGGTGCCGAAGCACACACAAAATCATACCTTTGGGTTATGACAAGTATGTGGTGTTGGAAAGCAATAAAAGAAAGATGGCTGGAAAGCTTTGCTGTTAAAATAATCCCTCATGGAAGATTTTCTTTGACCATGACCAGATGCCATAGATCATTCTGATAGCAGACAAAAACTTTGTCCCTGAGATACCAAGGTTGACAAATGGATGAATTAGTAAATGCTATGTTTTCTTTGTTTAGCCAATAATGTCATGTTGAGTATGATCATTGTAGAAAATGTGAGCCCAAGTCCTTAGTTGGCAGACATTAGCTCCATGACCAGTGAATTTAAACCAATTTATACCAGTTGAAAACAAGACCCTGTGTTTCCAGAAAGCTGTCTATTGAAGACTACTACAGCATCTTTCCAGTAACCCTGAAGAACAACATATCTAGTACAAGGAGCCAGGTGCCTTCCAGATTGCCATTATAGAAAAAGCTTATATTTTGGTATGTGTTTTCTCTGTTTGAGACAACCCTTTAGAAAATGGGTCCTTTATCTCAAATTGAAGCTATCTTAGATGAAATCTCAATACTTTACTTTTATATGCTCTACATGCTTTAATATGTTTCTGACTAAAATGGAATGAATCTTCTCAACAAAATAGCTTCTTTTTACTGCTGTTTCACTTCAAAAAGTCTTTTTCTGCAATATGTTTAATTTCCCAGTAGCAATTCAGCATTGGTTAATATATTATATGCATAGAACTTATATTAAATGTGTGAAATGACTGCTCACCCCAAAATAATCTTGCTATAGAAACTCTCCTAAAATCTGTTAACATATTCTAATAAAAGAATGGAATGGATTTAGAAAAGTTTTTAAGAAATGCTATGGTACTGTAAAACACTTCACAGAATATATTTTATTACACATCCTTAGGTGATCACACTGTGAAAACAGTCCCTGCTTTACTTTAGTGATTATCAGAAACGAATCACCTAGACTGAGGATCATGCTTTCCAAATGTTGTACATGAAGTATGTATATATTTGATTACCCATCTGAACTGTTCACTGGGTGAGGAGGAATAATTCTGTCCCTCCTATATATAGCAATTCTGTTCCTAGAATATGCATTGTAGACCTGATGTACTACCATTGTATAAAGGAGCAAGGAGGAGGATTTCAGTGTATAGGAGAAAGCCTATGTACCAGAAAGATGAGTTTTATGTGAAGTTACTTTTCTCAATGGTCAAGGAGGAGGATATGTGGGACAAGAGAAAAAGGGATGGGGAAAAATCTGGTTGATCCATAACTATGTATATCTAATCACCATTATATTCTGCTTCTGATGTCAAATATAAACTTCTTCTTTCAGAGCATTTTCAAAAAGTAATATTTGACTATGCATAATTATGGTCAGATTAATCAACTGATGTAAACTGGAATAGCTCTATTTGAATAAAAAATCAATTAAAAGAAACATTATGAATATAACTGAGCTTTGTCAACTTACAATAGCAGATTATCTAGCACACAGCTCCATTTTGAATACTCACAATCATAAATTGTGCTACTTAAATGTTAGACAATATTTAGTCATGAGTAAAAAAGTGCTCTGCAATTATTTGTTCATCCTAGAAATCAAGGGATACATAATTTTGCTTTTACCTTATGGGACTATTTAAATTGACTTCAACGAAGTGGTGAAAATGCATAAGCTGACCATGAATTTGATTTTTGTGTTTGATTCTTATATTTGGCCATGCTCGCTTTTATTGCTTGTTCATAGTTGACTCTGAAATTTTGCATATGCAGGATAAAGAGGGATGAACTTAATACAGAAACCAAACCTAATATAATGATTATAATTACTAACATAATGTAAACAATTAATGACAGAATTATTACCACACATCAGTTTTTGGAAAAAAAGTTTGTTTGTATTTTACAATCCAAGTAAATATGTAAAATGGTTATGCACAACCATGTTTTCCATAATTGGAGAGGGAAAAGGCAGTCTGCAAATAGTGTTTGGGGTTAAAAGGTGCTGAATGCCTTCTAAAGGTCAAGTATGTTTTGATTTTATGTTAGCACATACCTGATTCTTGGACCCTTCCAAACATAGAGAAGACCACTCCTTTACTGATAAGCTGACAGTGTAAGAACACAAGAACAAAGGAAGAGTAAAAGTAAGGCATGCAATGCTAAGATAATTACCTCTCCACCAAGGCAGTGTGGGTGAGTATGACTTCCCACTTCACTACTTCTTATAATATTCTTTCATGGAGGTGTCCCATTGGGGCCGAAGAAATGGAAAACCATTCTGCAGAACTTCCTACCCAAGACTTGGAGCCTTTTCTTGATTAAAAATCAGACTACATCTGAAGGCTTATTTTATCTAGCTCTGTAAGCTCAGGCATTAGCTTGTCTGAGTAGTCTCTTCCTGTTCACTCACAAAACTACCGCTTGTGGGTGCAATCTACAAATCCATCTACAATGAAATATTCTACTGGAGGGACTTAAGAGCACCAACTGGTTGCATAAAGCAAGGGACATGGTGGAAGTAGGTGTTATGGCAGTGTAGCCATTGGTTTAAAAGGTACATATGAAGTTTCAACTGATATACTTGTAGCCCAGGTGTACTCGGGTATATATTCCCCTTCTCCAATTGAAGGGAATTGTTAGCTGGCAGGTGTGCTGTGGGGGAACTGCAGACTACTTAGATTCCCTCTGTCCCCGTATAACCAGGCCAAGATAGTCAGGGGATTTAACTATATACAAATGTATTTAGATTAACTTATCACAAGGAAAAGAAACATGGATAGAAACATATGAGAGATATATATGATATCCAAACAAATAACACAGAATTCACTCAGAGGGTATTGTTTATATAACATTATACTAGTGCTCCAGATACAGGTAAGTCACAGGTAAGTATCTGATCTAAAATCAGATAAACCCCAAAATAAACATAGATAACCAACAGATAAACTATAGGTAAGTATAGGTGAACAATAAATAAGCCACAAATAAATACAAATAAACAACAGATAAATAATAGGAAAAGTGAGTCCCAGGAGAGCCCTAGTCAAAGTTATAAACGTAAGACTCTACTCATCTACTAATTTACAAACATGACAGTTCACAAAATATAAGGCATGACATCACACCACTTAGAACCCCAAAGATAAACTTAATCCCAAGGGGAAACCCCAATGCCCTTGGGCCTTTTCCCAAAAACTTCAAGGAAGCCAGTAATTTCAGTGGAACCCTCCCAGTGGGATCTCCACTTTCAGGAGCCTTTAACTAACCAGGGGGGGACTCCCCCTCCCCTGAGGGAATCCTTTTTCCCTGCAACTTAGGGATCCCAGGCATGCAGGGTGGCCCTCATTCTCTGTGCCAAGCTGCTCTCTCGCCTGTGGTGGGCTTCAGGGGTTGCTGTTCCCAGGAATGGGGCTCTGCTATGCAGGGCTTCTGGGGCCTCTGGCTTGGCCCTATCCACTGGCTTAGTAGCCCGAGCCCTGTCTGGTAAACCTTTTGCTATGGGTTGGAGGCCTCGGCTGCCTCATGCAGCACCAGGCTCAGTCCGCTCCTGGACACTCCGTGCAGTGCCTCCTGCACCGAGCTCCCAGCCTCGTGCCAGGGGTTGGGGACCTGAGCCGCCCAAGTGCTCCAAAGATCCTGTTCTGTGCATCGGCTTTTGTTCCCACCCCCTGTTGTGTACCGCATCTCTGGCTGCACGCCAGAGGTTGCAGACCCGAGCCACCTCGTGCAGCTCCCAGGGTCTGGATGCCGTGCACTGTGCTGCACACCGAGAGCCTAACCGCTGGAGCCGTCCACCATTCCCCACTGATGGAAGTCTTCAGGGGCACTTCCAGGCCACTGCTTCACCCTGCTGAGCAGCTCTCCTCAGCTCTTCTAAGCCCCACTCTTCTGTTTTGTCCATCCCGGACACATTTCCCTTGTGTTTGGCACACAGCTCCTTTTATACTCTTCAGGGCTCCACCCCTGAAGTCTTCCAGACCTGATTGTTGTAGTCTACAGTCAGGTCCAGGGGGAGCTCCTCTCCCCTCAGGAAAGGGGTGAGATGTCACTCCTTGCTGCCTCCTGATTGGTGGATGGGCTCCACCAATCAAAACAGCAGAATCTCAAGCCTGGTATTCAACGCAAGCTCTGAAGGGTAAGCCTGCTACATAGTAAAATTCACATTTATTGTCATTTGAATCTAGAGGTTTTTTATTGATTTGCTTTCTGCTTGTTTAGAAAACATTTTGATCTCCAGATATAGTTCTATTAAAAGGAGACAAAAATTAGCTACCAGAAATTGCAACCAGCCCTTTCTAAATACACAAAACCAGAAATGAACAAATTAAGTAAGCAAATAGAAATTCTATTGTAGAGCAATATAGAATGTTGTAAATCATTCCAGACAACAACATTATAATGGAAAAAGCTTATCCTTATCCGATCAACTAATGCATACTTATTCATATAACAAATAATGTTTGGAGAGACTCAAATTTGATGTATAGCTTGCAGTTCAAGTGAATATGAAAAGGCTGGCAAATTTGCTTATATAAAAATGTTGTGATTTCATAGATTTTCATCGTAGGCATGAAAAACAGGAAGAGATTTTTATCTTACTGATATAAACAAACAAAGGCATTTTTAAAATCCATTTTACATTGTTCATGTTAAGTCTCTCAGAAGAATAGGTATTTCAGAAATACAGCAATCTGTATTCACAGGATAAGTTAACATTGAAGTTTGTCTGTGTTGCTAGGAATTTTGAGGAAAAAATATTTTAGGGGAAATTTCAGTCTATAATTAGTTTAATGATTATTTGTATTTGGGGGAGAGGGGACTTTGAATTTTGGATGTGTGCGCGCTCAATTTCCTGGTAAGATTTTAAGAAGGGAGGCTGACAAAAAAACTGAAATTAGAAGCCACAACCACAACTTTGTTTTTTAGAAAAACATTTTGATAAAAATATATCATTTGGAAAAAAAAATCTGGCAGTAATGGATGCTTTTACAATGATTTTCAATGTTTTCTTCCTCTTTCATGCCTAAATGAAAATTTACCTAAAAAAAGTAATGGTGCGTTTCCTAGAAAAAATAGTGCCACTATTTTCAGTTTCTGATATTGAATTTTTGGTTTAATTAGTGGTATTTGTCATTAAAATTGGTTACTAAGAAAATGTATGATCCCACTGACTCTGGTTTTCCTATTTTTATTTCTTAGTAAGTAAAAAAAAAAAAAAAAAAAAGATTTAATTGTCAAATATTTACAAAGATAGTGCCCAAAGTACATTGTGCTGGTAGTTAATTATACTCTGAAGAAACCCAAAAATGGTTGCATAGCCTTGTCAAAAGAAAAACAAACATTTATTCCATCTCCATGCCTTTTCAGCTTTTGTGTTGGAATTTCCTTTACTTTCCAATTGTCACAGAGTTAATTGACTTTCATAAGTAATACTTCCATTCTTTTACTGCCCCTTCTCTTGGTTTAATTAATCTTCATGTCAATACTTTCTGCTTTCAACATTTTTAATGAAATCTAAATTATACAAGTCATATGGTGAGTGATGTTGCAGCCATGATGGTCTAGGAATTATGCGAGGCAAGGATTTTTTTGAGTGACAACTTTTATTGTACCAGTTGAATGATTCAGCTGAATTTAGACAAGCTTTCAAAAGCAAAGCATTCTTCATCAGGTCTGCGTAAAGAAGCAAGCATAGCAATTATTAAGAACAGTGGGTAGAGATGTGAAATTGGAGCGGGGAGAAATTCCCAGGGGGTTGACTGCTATCATGCCACACCTTCCTATTTGGACTTGAAATGTAAAGAAATAACTAAATAAAACAAAAAAGCAAAAAACTCCAACAAACTTCAGATCAATGGTGGACACCACAGGCAGTGTTGTTAGTATAGGGAGATCTCATCTTGCAAATACATTCCCAATGGGATTATTAACAGTTGTATGATGACAGGCAAGATTGCCAGAAGGTGGTCAGATGTTTTCAGACAATACAGATATGGCATCCAAGATTGATAAGGAGGTTTTGAAAATTTTGGTCATGAACTGTTAATAAGTATGTATGAGGATGAGCATGTGTTTGGGATATGTCAAAATTGCTTGACTATTTCAGGTAAAATAAGGAATTGAGGAATTACCAAACATATGAGGAAAAAGGTGTTTTTGCAGTTGATTAATATTCAGCATGAAAATATACATATTAGCACCCATGCCTTTTTCCTCTTTGCTATACCGTTGTGACTCCTGTGAAAAATAAGCCTTGCCACTGTTTCTTCTGCTCTCCACTATTCCTTGGCAATAATATTTACAAAGTTATGGAACATGGGTGGGGATTGTAAAAAAGATAATAAACTTTCCCTTTTTCAAAAAGGCAAAAAGGAGGACCTAGGGAACTATAAACAGATTGGGATCACCTAGATACCCAAGAAGTTTGTGGAGCATGTTATAAGGAAGTCCTTCTGTAAGCATCTGGAGGAGGAAAGGCTGATCACAGCCAGACAGCATGGATTTAGTACAAACAAATCAAGCCAAAAAAACTTGAATTTCTTCTTTGACAAAGTAACCACTTGGGTTGATAAAGAGAATCCAGTGGATATATAGCATATCTGGAGTTCAGCAAGGCTGTGATGTCCCCAGCTGGTGGTGCGAGTATCTCCCCACTCCCTGGGTCAGGCACCTTGACCTTCTTGCCACGACTTGATGGAAACATAATTGAAGGAGGGGTTCAGTGGTGTTCCTGCGCTGTCCCGGAGATAGTTTTGCCTTCCCTACGCTGATCCTGCTCAACTTTGGTGGGTCCGCATCTTGGGGAATCTTTGCTGGCTGGGATGCTGGCTAGGATGTGCCCCAGTGAGCTTGGTGTCTGACCCCACTCACTTTTTCTATATCCAGTTTCCACCAGGGTTTTTAAATCTCCCATGGTGGTTGCAGCTGACGTCATCATCCAGCTGCTGCCCAGCCTGATTGACAATGAAACAGGTGTATGAACTTCTGTTTTGCATGCACACTGTGAGAGGGAAGGAAAAAGCCCCCCCAACATGTCCCAAGGCCCTGCCCAATGAGTCCTGGTACTCACCACAGGGACAAAGATGAGCGGCAGCTGCAGAGAAATGCTGACACAGGCTCAGCAGTTCTGGAGCTGCCTGAGCCTGCAAATTGGCCAGCCCTGGGGGTGCAGCTTCAGAGGAGCATGGGCTGCTCAAAGATCAGCTGGAGAGGCAGTCAGCTGGCTGGGGAGAGAGGAGCGGCACACCAGCTGGGAGATGCTGGCTGCGGAGCCAGGCAGCATGGGCCCCAAGCACAGGGAGGGGAAGCTGAGTTTCTGCCCAGGAATTCTGGCAGAAGGAACAGGGAGCCCAGGCTCTGGGAGCAGAGGGTCACCGGGGAGCCTCAGCAGGGAAAAGCAATTCCAGCACACTCAAGAGTGGAGCCACAGCTTCATCTGAGAGCTCAGGTACCACAGTGCGGAGGGGCAACAAGGAATGGCTAAACCCCTCGGGCAGCCCGGTGAAGAGGGAGGAGCAGGAGGCAGCTGCGTTGGAGCCCTAGGTGGGAGTGGCAAGTACCACAAGGTGGTGGGATCAGGAGTGATTAACTCCGAGTCAGGGGGGCCCCTGGAGAAAATCACACAGGCAGGGGGG
>NW_005841842.1:507604-509002 GCF_000455745.1 Alligator sinensis | reverse complement strand
GCTAGGAGGGAAGAGACGGACAAATTCCCTTCCCCACCCAAGGGGGAAAAAGGGGGCCCTGGGAGACAGAATTCCAGGTGCCTGTTGGCAGATGCCAAGCACCTTTTCAGTTAAAATTGTATTAAGTTACAGTTAGCCCAGTCTGGGGCAGGTTTAGTTGCCTGAAAGCCTGTCCGAAGACAAGGGATCAACTTAGGAGGGCTTGACGGCCAGAAAGTCCTGACCCAGGTTGAAGCAGGTAACATGGATGAGGTGGAATCTTCCTGGGGAAGACTACAGGCAGCAGTGTTTTCCCAGGTCATGGATGTGGTAAGGGTGGGGTAAAGGGGAGGTTTGGAGCCCCATGAAGAAAAGACCAGGGTCAAGACCCCTTTGGGGCAGCCGACAGGGAACTGCCTCACCATCAACCAACATCAAAGACATGGCAGGAGAGTAGGAGCAGTGCCCAAACCATCTAGGTGGCACCAGAGCGCTGTCTCACCCTGACGTTGCTAGGGAGCAAGGTACTGACCAGAAAGGGGCCAAAGTCTTATAACACCTACCAGCAACACGCACCCTAGTCAAATAGGGGGCAGGTAGGTTTGGTTGAAAATCTGGTACAAAAACTTTTGGACCTAAACATCAGGTCATATAATCTTGTTTTTCTTCATTGATTTAGGCTAGTCATTCAAAAAGCCCAAAGCAGAAGTGCTCTAAGTATTATGCTTTACTTAAAGAGTTCTAGATTAGGTTGGGATCAGACAGAACACATGTGCATTGTTCAGTGTGTGTGTGTTGTTGAAGGGGCCAATGGTTGTGGGTGGGGTGGGGGGGGGGGGGGGGGGGGCTCAAAGCCTGCCTGCACTGGCTGAGGCCAGCAGATTTGGGGTGTTCTTGTTTGCTTCCCAGCATGCCATGTGGACTCTCCAGGTTGCGGGAGACTCCTGAGTGCTCCCCCTCTCCCCTCAGTGGTGCTCTGTCAGCAACAGAAATCAGAAAATCACACAGAAGCAGGGCTGGAAGGGACCTCTGTGTTGGTTTGGCCTGCCTGGAGGCTGGGATCCAGGTGAAGGAACCTGTCTGAGTACCAGCAGGGGCAGGCTGTGCATAGGCATGTCTGTGGAGCCATGATGGGGGCTGGGGGCACTGGTCCCACCTGCATCCACTGTGGATTGTGGGTGTGGAGGAGAGGGGTGCAGGGCAGAATTGCTTGGGGCCAAGCTGGACCTGGACCTGGAAATGGACATGGACATGGACATAGCCTGGCTTCCCACAGAAAGCCAGCACCAGCAGTGGCACCATGCTATGGCCCTGCCAGGCCTTGTGCACATGCAGTTGCTGCTTGCTTGACAGAGACCCCTTCCTTCCCCAGTCCCCTCAGCCAGCCTGTGGCATGCCCTGGTGCTGGGGATGCTGCAG
>NW_005841842.1:496355-507573 GCF_000455745.1 Alligator sinensis | reverse complement strand
CTTTCCCAGGCTGTGGCATGGCTCAGTGCTAGGACTGTTGCAGAGACCTGATCCCTTCCCCCCAGCACTCCCAGCCAGGCTGTGGCATCCTGCAGAACTGGGGCTGTTGCAACAAGAGAGACCTCGTCTCCCCCCACCCTCGCCAGGCTGCAGATCACAGCTAGCAAGAGGGATGAAGCAGGGCTGGGGTTAGTGACAGCCCAGGGGCAGGGCCAGTCTAGCACTCAGGCAGAGCAGAGCAGCTCTGCCTGAGGCTAGAGTACAGCCCTGCGCAAAGCCACCTGGGCTGTTGGTGGAATGTGGCCTACCATAATGCATGATAAGATTTGGTACAGATGTTCAAAAGTGCTCTAACCTAAAGCACTTTAGTCTGATACCATATCCATCAGGGGTTAATTTAGGGCATGAGCTGCCATTTTTAAAGTGCTCTGTAAGCCATGACTGTCTGTTCATTTATGGCTTTAGAGTGCTTTTTGTGCACTTAATGCACGATATGTAAAACTTTTGTACAGGCCCCAGTGTATGTGTGTTAGAGTAACCAAATCCGCAGCTGGTGGAATTTGCATATTTGATATATAAAACTGAAACATTTGGAGTTGGTCTCTGTTTTGCTTTTATGAATAGCAAACATGGTATAGCCACAATGGAGTGTTATGTTGTGTTGCGAGGATAGTCACACAGTTACTGGCATGCTTTTTACTCATGGCAGATAAGCACTGATTTTCTCATATGTAGTTTGACGTAGTTAAGCTTACTTTTCAGAACTAATTTCTCTATTAGTGGCAAATTGAATTCTTCCTGCTTTGACTTGCTTCAGAATACATTTTTCACATACACCCACATAGCTAAAGATAAGATGGCCAAAGAAAGTGCGCTGAGAAGGGATGCATTTACTTTCTTTCTCAATGTCAATGTCTGTAAGATATGACCATGCAGCAACTATCTCATCGTAAGAACATTTGTTTTCCATTGAGGTTTCTTTTGACCTTGGCTGCAGGTTTGTTTACAAAGAGAGAAACAAGCTTTTAGCTCATTGGTTGGTTTCACCATATAAAACAGACATTACAACAATGGAAGACAGCATAGGTTTCAGTTCTTAGCAGGAATATATTAATGCACACTGCCAGCCACCAGAGATGAGACTGGATAATTTGTGCTTTGGAGGGATCTTATTTTCTAATTTGGTGCCTACCATTACTGTTTCTGCTTCCACCCCCACTCCCTCCACCCTGACATTTTTCCTTTTTATTTTCCAATTTCTTCATGAGGACCAGACAACTGCTGTCAGACATTTCCTCCTCTTCAGCTGATTTAAATTCTGAGAAGCATAGTTTACCAAGTGCAGGCTTGCCTTTCTTATATGGTCCAGTAGTAGTAAATAGACATACCGACAGTGGTAGTTCTGATTCTGGTTCTTTAGCCTGGAATAGTGCAGGGACTAGTATTGCAAGTCCTAATCCTCACTCTAAGCAGTTCCATTGACTTGACTATTTTTTACTCTGTAGCAGGTGTTGGTTCAGCTTTGAGGCAAAATATGCAAACTTTACAGCAAGATGTTTTCATGTATGTACAGAAGTAAATAACTTAGATTTCAGTGGTACCTGTAGCTGTCACATATTCCAATGAGGACTGTGGATATGAGACATGTTGAAAATCAAGTCATTTAAGCAAGTGGCATGGGTCCTATTCAACTCATCTTAAAAGTTGAGAAGATTGTGTAAGTCAAATTGAAGCTGTAAGTTGAAAGTTGTTGACAGCTTCATAGGCAGCCAGAGCTGGAGCCAAAACTGTGCTGGCCAGAAGCTGTGGGGCTAAATCTTCCACTCATGCAGTCTTCAGTAGCTCTGACTGCCCTTCCCCACCCCTGCCTGCAGAGCAGTGCCCCTGCTGGGGAGAGGCTTCCATTCCCAGGACACCATGAGAAGGACTGCCGCCCCCATCATGGTCCCTGCCCCCTTGCCATTCCAGCAGCAGGAGTGGGGGCACAGCTAGAGGCTGCCCTGCATGGCTTCCTTAGGCAAGGGTGCAGGGAGGGGGTTATTTCCCCCCTCCCTCCAGCATCTGGTGGAGGGGACAGGGAGGGGACTTATCCTGCTACTTCCCCCACGTAGGGAGTGATTGGTGGAGGCAGCAGTCGGGGTGGGCAGACCCCGGCTGTGGCCCCCAGAGGCAGAGGGGGAATAAACCCCCTCCCTGCCCCCTCTGCCTCAGGAGGCCATGTCCCCACCCCTGCCACTGCAGCAGTGAGAGGAGAGTGCCAGCTTGACCCCAGCCTGGGGCTGTGATGGTGGGACAGGGAGTGGGGAATTAAACCCCCTCCCTGGCTAGTTTACTTGAGGCTACTGTCAGGGCTGGCCATGCCTCCCTGCCCAGCACAGCTTCCCTGCAGCCAAGGGCGGGTCTAGTGCCCGTTGGCTTCCAGCCTGAGCCATTGCCGGCATGTGCCTGCATTTCCTGAATGTCTATTCATTTGCAAATTGGTTCAATCTAGGCAGGTTAGACTAACCTGCAAAGATTGAATCAATTCAGTCTCTGACTTTTTGAATGTCTGTCCCTAGCCTAAATGCTGGAGGCTACAAGTGATAGAGGAACAGTGGAAAAAACCCTGGTCATAACCTCTTCACACTCCCTTTCAGCATCTACTCTCTGCCACTGTGTGACACAGGATACTAAAATGAACCTATGGTCTGACCCAGTAAATGGCACTTCCTATGTTCTAAACTGCATTAGAACAGTAACCTATAGCATATTCCCATTTATTGCCTCCCATTAGGTGTTTGGGTTTAGAAATAGGTAGGGTTTTTCAAATGTCCTGTAGGATCTCATTGACAACCATTGAAGATTCTTTCACCTGAATGCAGAACAGTCTAGAAAAGTACATGATATATGGCAGTTTTCAGTAACTCCACTGTGGCCTCCCTAATGAAGAAAGGAAAGTTTGGCCACGCTGTTTTCACCATACATATCTGTGGTGTGAGTGTACTTCAGTGTCAATTCAGTGATCCTGTCTACCCATTGCTACTGTGGCTTGTGAAGCTTTACAGGGGACATTTTGATCAGGAGAAGTAAACTGTTTAATTATTATTTTAGCAGATGCAGAATTATGGTTAAATGTGCCTTTGAGGAGTTGAAGGCTAGATAGCCTGAGCTTGGTATTCAGGTGGAAGTAGCCAAGGAAGACCTGCCCAGAATTCTAATTGCTTGCAGCCTGTTATATCTTTAGGAGTAAGGTTGAAGGCCTGGGTGAGGATTACAAGACAGCAGCAGGGGGATTGGTACAGCGATTAGAGTAGTCAGTGCCCAGATGAGCTGCGGTGACAATGCCAGAGACGCCTTATTTAGGAGGTATTGGCTGGATACTTTGATGGAGGTCTGTGAATGTGACGGCATGTTACTAAGGAGACTGGAGCTGGTGGTGAGGAGTTTCCCCAGTGCAGGCATGAATTTTGAAAGCAAGTAGATTGCTTGCTTGCTTTCTGTTGTATGGGTAATTGGGGTTGGGGCTTCTATGTGTCTCTCTTCAACATGCTGCGAGGGGGGAAGAAGTGTTTATGTTGAGGTCTGCTTGCACAGAAGGGCTCTGCAGACTCTGTTTGGATGCCTTTAGTTTTTCTACTGCACTGTATAGACATGGTGTGTTTTTATTGTTTTCCCTCCCCTCCCTTCCCCTATCTTATGAAATTTGTGTGTGCTGTGTGGGTATGCCGTTAAATTATCAGCAGTGCGGATGCATTCAGCCTGCTTGCTTCCTTGGCTACTGTATAAGGATCTGATTCATCAATTGACTTATGGATTTGTTGAATGAAATGAATAATACAGGTCTTGTACTATAAACAAATCTTTTACTTGAGCATAAGTATTCAAATGGTGCAAACTTGAGTAGGATTGAATAATTTGGATGTAAGCATGTGCAAAACACCAGGGTGATGTAGTTAGCTATGTTAGATGGAAGGGGTCAACATCTGGGTGTAAAAAGGATGGGATTCAGTAAAAATCAAGGAAATCTTTTAGTGATGGGCCTTGGGACCCTTAAATCTATGTGCTGGGCTGAGCTCAGAGACCTGGAGGGGAGAACTGATTCCCTATGCAAGGTTAGGTTTTCTGGGAGTTGGTGTGGTGGAAATCAGGGGGTTTCAAGTATGGAAGCAACTAAGTAGAGTAGAACATTCTGAGAAACTTTCAGCTGTGCCAAGGGTCTTGCTGCTCACCTAGCACTGTTTCCACCATAAGGTGTTCTTGAATGCTTGTAATATGAGAGCTGAATGAAACCATACTGAGGCCAGGGGGTGTTAACTGGGAAGAACATTATGGTATAGTTACTATAATTAGCATCCGTTGACTCTGAGGAATGTTAGTCAGTGGTAAAGTTAGCACATGCTGTGAGCACTTTCACATTAAGGGTTAATACCCTCTTTAACATGCACAGCTCTGATCTGCTGCTAGAGGGCTGGAGAGCAGAGGCATGGCTGGCAGCTGCCAAGTCTGCTTTATGACTGCCCAGCTTGCTGGTTCCCAGTGGCAATATAAGTTCTTCATCCCTAAGTACCCTCTGAGCCTCTCGGTTACTCCTGTTCATGTGAGGATTATCTTTAGCTGGTGTTAAGCAGCTCATGTTGCAGTAATGTCAGGGCCTTGTTACACCTTACTCTGAGTGGCACAAATATTGATCAGTGTTAGTGCTAGCTTGAGTTTGGAGCTGTTGCCCTGAGGGGTCAGGCCAACACTCAGGATCTCAATATTGCATTGTTAGACAGGAGGGCGTGGTGTACAGTTGCACATGCACTCATACACTCACTAGGTGCATACACCCTACTAGTCATACACACTCACACTAGCAACTCAGATACACACACGTTCAAAATAACCAGTGTAGGTTCATCCACACCTATCACTAGTTTAAGTCCATACACACTACACACACCAAATTTAGACAGAATCAGTTACCAGTTACCAACACCTGCACATCCAATGCATATACGTGGATTACTAATTCATATACCACACACACACAATGATATCTATATATGTGTATATAAATATGTGTATTCACCAATTCACACATATACCACACACCTACACATACACACAGGTGAGTTCCGCAGTTGGATGTTTGTGATGTGTGTGTGTGTGTGTGTGTATGTATGTATGTGCTTGGTGTACTTGGGATACCTAGGGAAAGGTTAAGGTAAGAAAGTAGAAGTGTAGGGAGTGAACGTCACCAGGACTGGGATTAGAACCAGTAAACTACAGGGGCCTGGGCTGAAGAACTGAGGCTCAGGGGTAACTTTAGGTTAATTGATCTTAACTGATTAAAAGACAAGCCCAAAGCCTACAGAACGGGGGAGCAATGCCAGCACAGAGGTTGGGACTGGAGCCAGAACTACAGGGGAGCTGAAAAGGTAGGTGGGGAGAGTGCAAATGAGACTAAGGGAAAGTGTGGGTGTTAAAGAGGGGCTCTGGATGTGGGGAGCCAGAGGATGGCTCCAGGGCAGCTAGAGAAGTTCCAGGGAGCGGCAGTAGGTGCTGGGAGCTGGAGAAAGGCTCCAGCTGCTGGAGAAAATTACAGGACAGCTATGAGGAGCTGGAAAGCTGTGGGGGAGGGGATGACTACACAAGATGCAGGGGAAGCCTAAAAACAGAGAGCGGGACAGCAGAAAATCACAGGAAAAGTGGCAGGAGAGACTGAAAGGTGGCAGGGCAGCAGGAAAGCAGAGAAAGGCAGCAGAAAGTCACAGGGAAAAGGCAGTAGATGGCATGGGAGGCTGAAAGGCAGCAGGGACAGCATGAAAGCAAGGAGAGGCTGAGAGGTGGCAGAAAAGGGGAGATGGAATTGGGAAGAGATTGGGAAACTAGTGGGGGGGGCGGGGCTGGAGCAGTAGGAGCAGGGGAGGCTGAGAGGTGGCAGAAAAGGGGAGATGGAATTGGGAGGAGATCAGGAAACTAGCAGAAAGGGTGGGGACTGGAGCTGAGAGAGAGAGAGAGAATGAGGCTGGATTTTAAGACAGGGAAGGGACTAGGATTCAGTAAAACATGACCCGACTCAGGGTTGCAAATGACAGTGGTTTTATTGAACAGGGGAGAGGGTGACACAATATCAAATTGGTTCCCTTTCACCTACACACACACACACACACACAATGGCAGCAGTGGTTAGAGAGGCTTGGTGCAGGGGCTGAAGTCCACTGAAGTCCAGGAGGGGGGGCGGGGGAGAGAGAGAGAGAGAGGCCAAATTGTAGGAGGAGGTGTGCAGGTAATATCTAACCTATCCCAGGCTGGAATCTGATCCTCAATGGCCAGTAGGAGTCTCCTTCAGCTTGGTGTTGTACAGAGGGGGGTCTCCAGCAGGACCTCTGGGGTGGATAGGTGATGTGAAGCCGGTCTGGTCCGGATGGAAATGGCGTTCCCACTGGGTCTGTCTTCACTGCCCCTTTTTATAGGGGAGACCTTGTGTGACCCTAGTGACAGGAGGCATGCCCAGGTGTTGTCCCCAAAGGACAGTGAGTTTGTGCCCAGTGCGCTTGTGCCAATAAACACACAGGGATGAAGGATCCAACTTAATCTTTATTTTTGCTCAGAAAGCGGTGCTTGGCAATCGTTTGCAAAGCAAGCACACCCACCCAAGTGGGCATCAGCCTTATATAGCCTCTTTTAGCCTTACACACTGTACAGTCTCTATAGGTTGCCCCTTTTGGTCCACGCACACTTTACCCTAGCTACAGACCCCTCCCTAATCAGTTGGAACTGCCTTTGTGACAGTATAATTCGCTGATGTGGCATCTGTTATTCAGCATGCTCAGCTAGCAACCCCCCTTTCCACCCCCTTAGGGACCTTGCTGATATGGCTTTCTTTCTAGCAAGGCCAGCAATTAAGTAACTAGGCAACAAGCGATCTCTCCCAGCCTAAACAGCCTACTCTATGCCCTTGGTTAGATAAAATACTTTTTTAAAACCTACAAAGCTGTTCTTAAAGTATAAAAAAACCTATAAAAGTTTCAGGGGTACTCATCACAGGCAAGGGTCAGCCCCTGGTGTACTGAGCATGCGTGCTACATGCAGGGATGTGCAGTTTCGGGTGTCTGTAATGGTGGGGTACAATGGTAGAGTTGCTGGTTCTGCAGGGTCTTTTGTCTTTCAAATGACGGGTTCTTGTCTCTGTTCCTGGGTGAGGTCCGTGTTTCCTGGGTGAATCAATGCGAGGTGATGGCCCAGTGATTACAGGTCATTCAGTAGAGGCCTGCTACCATTGTATTTCAATCATTCCCAGTCACTCTCATTCATCCAGGAACCAATTTACATGGGAGGGTGTAACAGAGCACTGAGGTGCCCTGTGCCTGAAGAAGGGAAACTGCCAGGCAAAGAGCCTTAGCAGTGACTAAGGAACCCAGCTGTGGGTTGCCGGGGCAACCAGAGAAGGTCAGCTGACCACAAGGGGCAGGGCCTGGCCCTTATAAAGCCCAGGATCTGGGGCCAGAGGCAGTTCCCCTGCCAGCAGCCAGAGAGTCAGGAGCACCCTAAAGCCAAGATGCAAGGAGAAGCCTAACTGCAGGTAGAGCTTGGCCTGAGTTGAGCAGTGTTGTTTTAGCCAAGCGACTTTAAATTATGTTATAGCCTAGGGGCTTGTGTGTTTTGCTTTGTTGTTGTTATAACCGGTGGTTTGGGTGAGGCTATAAGGAGATGGAGGGGGCCTCATAGGGGACTCACAGCGGAGTGTGAGGACCCCAGCGCCAGCGGGCGCAGCACACGGGGGTGCATAGACCCCAGCCCCGGAGAGGGGCGTTTGATAAGCCCAAGCTGGGCACGGTGAGCCCCAGAAGGGGGGCTGCATGGCTGAAAAGCCCAAGTTGGGCACGGCGAGTCCCAGAGAAGGGGGGCAGCACTTTTTTAAGAAGCCCAAGTGGGGCACAGCAAGCCCCAGAAAGGGGGCAGCACTATGGAGAAGCCCAAGTTTGGGCACTGTGAGCCCCAGATAGGGGGCAGCATTATTGGGAAACCAAAGTTGGGCACAGCGAGGTCCAGATAGCACACTCCCTCCGGTGCTAGGGCTCTCTCCGGCCCTCTCTTACCCTGTGCCCTCTTCTCTGGGGCCTTATCTACAATGCTGCCCTCTCCTGGGGCTCACCATGCCCAACTTGGGCTTCCCAATAATGCTGCCCCCTATCTGGGGCTCACAGTGCCCAACTTAGGGGGCAACATTATTGGGAAGCCCAAGTTGGACACTGTGAGCCCCAGATAGGGGGCAGCATTATTGGGAAGCCCAAGTTGGGCATGGTGAGCCCCAGGAGAGGGCAGCATTGTAGATAAGGCCCCAGAGAAGAGGGCACAGGGTAAGAGAGGGCCGGAGAGAGCCCTAGCACCGGAGGGAGTGTGCGTCAAAGGAAGGAAGCCCCAGGGAGAACAGGAAGGGGCCAAATAGTGAGACAATTGAGACAACGGCGATTCCATCGGCGAGGTGTAGACTGCGGTGTACGGAAGGAAACAGAGCCGCAGATAGCGCCCCCTAGCGGCGGAGCAGTATAAGGGCAGCCTCCTGCTAATCAACATTAATTAATCAATTAAGACCAAGGCATGGCAGACAAGTAGGCGGGCGGTTGGCCCAAGAACAGGTGGGCAGGCCACAGAGTTCGGCCCTGAGGAGGCCCCCTGTTACAGAGGGGTACAATGAATCATATTGTTGCAACATGGGATGTCCACGCAGAGGACACAAGATGGAGGCTTGACATATAAAATGGAAACTTGATATGACTTTGGTTCACTTACAAACACAGGCCTAAAGCATACAATATCCATATGAAACAATAAAAATCAATACAAAAATAATAACAATACAATATACAACAGTGAAAATCAACACAAACCTAATAATTATACAATATAAAACAGTGGATATCCCAAACCAAAACCTTGCTACCAAAATAAAAATGTTAAAGCTTATTCTAAGTCTGAGCTCACTTATACTTATCTATAGGGAATAGAGAGGGAGAGAAAAAGTCAGAAATGGTTGGGGAAGGGGCGGGAGTGCATTTTAAAATAAATTAAAAAAAAAAGAAAAGCTGGGGGTTTTGCTACAGAGCAGTTGCATGTCCAGGCTAGCAGGGAGCTGGAGGACTGATGGTAAAGAAGCCTCCGCTCCACCACCCCCTGCATCCAATATAGGCTTCCCCCATCCCCACTTCCCCTGGGGCCCCCCTCAACCCTGAATGCTAACTTGTGGCTGTCCATGCTGTCTATCCCAGGAGAGCAGGCAAGGACAGTTTAACCTGCCTGCCCAACCACCACCAGGCTGCTGCTGTTCTCTGGGCTGAGCCCACCCAGAGAACAGTGGGAGTGGCATAACCTTGAACTGCTTCAGGGTTACTTGCTGGCACAATCACTGAACTTGGTACTCAGTCTTTTGATAACACTTACCCTTGATGTGTGGACTGCTTGTTTGTGACTGGTGTGAGCAATGGTACTCAATATGCCATGGTCTGGAATGCATGTTACTCCATGAATAGCGTTAGTACGTGAGTGGTGGTCAGGTGCTATTGGGGAATACAGCAACATGTTGGTGATTAGCTTTGAGCTTCTACAGGCAGCCCAAAATCCATGCCATGAAAAATAAGACAAAAATGGGAAAGGTAGATCATAGACCTTCTTATTGTTCCCCAGGATGGTCCTGTGGAATGGAAGGGGAGAACTACCTATTTGGGAACTGGGGATATGTCAACAAAACTTTAGAGACAGTCTACATAATTTCCTTTATTTCAAGTTCCAATTTACCTTCTGGGTAGACATAATGTGCTGATTTATAAATGCTTGTCTCCAGTAACTGTGGTAACCCTTCCCTTTACGGGTATGATTGAATATGGGCTTGTGTGAGGGAGGTATGAATGTCATACATAGAAATTGCAGGCTATTTGTAGTGGATCGTCTGTGGTGCTTACAATGGTGGAGTTATATGCAGTTTCCAGCTCTTTGGCTTCAAATAATGACCCTAGAAACATATTTCTATAATACATGGTTAGCTTCAGTATGAAACTGTCTTGAAACTAGCATGCCTCTGTGGATGGGGGAGCACATGAAGTATAGATAATCACAGAAGTGACAGGGATGCTAAACCTGAGGTCAGGGCTGCTGGAGAGTCCCTGCTGTTATAGTTAATGTTTCTTGTCTGGATGACAACTTTGGCTTTCGACTGTCCCTGTAAGAAGTCACGCTGGTGGTCCATCACTGCCATCTGGAATGCAATGGCTTTACAGACCTCTATGTTTATCTTCCTGAGTGATTGCTGGACCTCTGTCTCTCTACAAAGTGCAAGTAGGTCCAACTGTTGGGGCCCTCTTACTGGGATGGCGAGCAACAGAGGGTGTTGAGGTTTTAAAGAGGAAGGTCGAATAGGTAAGCAGAGCCCCTTGAGTATCTGACCAACAAAAAGAAGAATCTGGCTAGTTACAACTCATGGCCACATGAAATCCAGTCACTCTGATGCCAGAACAGGGGATGTCTCAAAGATAAACAGTGTGTCGTGGTCTGAAATGGTGCAAAGCAGTGTGAAAAGCAGTTGGTGGACCAAATGGTTTGTTTGGGAGGGATCACACAAGCCAAAGACAACCACTGATGCTTGAAGGTGTGCAAAAATTGCTCCAGTTCATTAAAGAGTAAATTTATCTTTGTTAGGACAGAGTTCCATCACTTTTAGGCATGCATTGTATGTTCACAGCTTTTTTTTAACTGCAGCAGCTTAAATTACCACAGGTTAAAGAGTTCATGTGTTTACAGCCTGAGGAGCTATGGTTTTGAGTGTGATCATTGTCCTGGCAATGATGTGTATCACAAACCCACCCACAGGATACCCCCAGAGCCCTGAGTTTCTCTCTGCTGTCTCACTGCTTGTCCCAACGAATGAACTGAGGTTGCCCTGGGATAATTCCTTATTCCTGCAAGCTTTAGCTCCACTGCCATTATACTAGACCCCATATCTGCAGGAAGAAAATCTTGGAGAACTTTAGGTGGCCTTCCCTTTGAGTTGTGAAAAAAAATAGGTCCCCCTTTCAATAGAATGGGCTAGCCTGGGATATCGCTTTCCCCAATATGTCTGTCTACCGCAGGCAATCACTAAGGAGACAAAACAACAAAAGGATTTAAGTAGGAATAAAGAATTATAAAAGTGAAACTGATTTTAAGTTTGAAGATCTTCTCATCTGGCTACACCCAAACCTTCCTGAAAGACATGTCAGTA